>NC_085844.1:137470106-137793543 GCF_035594765.1 Anolis carolinensis
CCCCAGAATATCAGGCAAATAATTCACAATATCTGCTTTGAACTGGAGTCCACACTGCCATATAATCCAGTTCAATGTTATTTTATACAGCTGTGTGGAAGGGGCTTTAAATCAAGGCCCTGGTATTATGGTTTACCGATTTGGCTTACACCATTTCCAAATGTATTTTCACAATATAGGAAAACCTCCAAAGTACATATTTCTTTGGCCAGGTTTTACTCCAATTACAGTGGTTTTCACCTGTGGTCCCCAGATGTTTTGGCCTTCAACTCCCAGAAATCCTAACAGCTGGTAAACTAGCTGAGATTTCTGGGAGTTATAGGCAAAACACCTGGGGACCCACAGGTTGAGACCACTGCTCTAATAGGAGAAAAATGAGAGTGCGAACTAATATCAATCAAGCAAAATAATAAAGAATTTTAAAAAGGGAATAGTAGCCATACTATTGTGGTTTCCAAAAGGTACAAATTCCATCTGAACACATTTGACAAGAATTTGGGGGGGGGGGGGGGGACATGCTGAGGATGTGCATTATTTTGGTATATAAATGCAACTTCCCCAGCCCTATAGCAAGTGATTTGATACATTAACGTTGCTTTGATCTGTACATAGTATCTGACCCTGTCCTACAAAGTGCTGCCACACTAGTGCCTTTGGACACAAACTCCACACTGGGCCTGCGTGCCAAGAAGGAAGCTGTGTGGGATTTGCTCTCCAGCTGCAGTAGCCTAGATGTTGTTCCCTCTAGAAAAGTGCAAGATGCTTAAAGCATGAATCTGAAGGTGTAATTAAAGATGTGACGGAGACACACCCAAGGCAGGAAGTAGCAGGGATTATGGCAGAGGGCAGAGGTGGCACAGGAAACACCAGGAGGGCACACAATGGGGGCAGATGCGAGCTTGGCCCCTCTCCCTCCTCGAACCTAGGGCCCCTTCCAGGTAGGCCCTATATCCCAGGATCTGATCCCATGTTTTCTGCTTTAAAATGGATTCTATGAGTCCACATTGCCATATAATCTGAAATAAAAAGAAAACCTGGGATTAGATCCCAGATATAGGGCCTGTCTGGGCAGGATTATCTTCTTATCTCAGATTATCTGGCAGTGTAGATTCATATTATCCTGTTCAAAGAGGATATTCTGAGAGCAGATCCTGGGATATAAGCATTGTAGATCCAGCCTGAAAAAGGCCCACAGATAACCCAGGGCCCTTACACACAGCCCTATATCCCAAAATATCAAAGCAGAAAATCCCCCAATATCTGCTTTGAGTCCCACACTGCTCTGTAGTCCACACTCAAATAATGTGGAATTTTCTGCCTTGATATTCTGGGTTATATGGCTGTGTGGAAGGGCCCTGAGTCCACACTGCCATATAATCCAGTTGAATGTGGATTTTATACAACTGTGTGGAGGGGCATTAGGCTCTCTCTACATTGCCAATATAATCCAAATGATCAAGATGAGAATCCACATTGTCTGCTTTAACCTGGATTAGATGAGTCTACCCTGGCATATAAGCCAGTTCAGAGTGGATAATGTGGACTTTATCTGGCAGATGGGACCTGAGTGGAGGTTGAGGGGGCTGCACACCTATCTGCCACTCTCCGGGCAAAGTGCCTTCCCTATGCTTGAAACGATGGGCCCTTCCACAAAGCTGAATAAAATCCCACATTGTCTGCTTTGAACTGGGATATATGGCAGTGTGGATCAGATAACCCAGTTCAAAACAGATATTGTGGGATTTTCTGCCTTGATATTCTGGGATATAGGGCTATGTAGAAGGGCCCGATACCCTGCGCCTGGGGGCCCTTCACACAGCCCTATAACCCAGTATATCAGGCAGAATAACCCACAATACCTGCTTTGAACTGGTATATCTGAGTCCACATGCCTATAATCCCAGTTCAAAGCAGATGAGGTGGGATTTTACTCAGCTATATGGAAGAGGCCTGGCTTTGAAGCGGGACTCGCTTCAGGCACCTTTACGCAAGGCGTGCCCTTTATCCCTGGCCTCCCGGCGGGGAGAGAGGCAGGAAGAGAAACCAAAAGCACGGGCCTCCTTCTGGGAAAAGACGAGGGCCGCGCTGGAAAATAAGCCTCGGGAAAGGGCCCGGCGATCCCCCGCAGGGAGGCGCCTTGCGGCCTAGGTCGGAGAGGCGCCGCCTGCTGAGGGTTTGGGGGCCCAGGCGGGCGGCCTTGCTTCGAGGCCCAGCTGACAACAAGGAGGCCCCCCTCTTCCTCCTCCTCCTCCGCCAAGGCCCCCACAAGAGAGGGAGGGAAGGGCTGGGCATCCCCTGGAGCGGCGCGCCTCATCCCTCCCTCGGTGCCTTCCTTCCGGGCCTCCACTTACCTTGTGGATTCTCTTCAGCGCCATCGCGGCGGCGGCGGAGCCTGTGGAGGCGGCGCGCGAGGAGGCAGGAAGGAGGAGAAGAGGAAGCGGGACTACTTTTTCCGGCGGCGGAGGGAGCGCGGGGGCCGATCGGCGGAAGAGGGTGGAGGAAGGGGGCGCGCGTGGCCTCCTCGGCGCTCCCCTTTCAAGTCCCTCGTCGGCGCCCCCGCCCCGCCCCGCCCCTGCACGCCGCTCCCTGGTCCCCTTCCGCCGCCTCCCTCCCTCCTTCGCCTCCCTGCCTACTTCCCTCGGCTCTCCCTTCACTGACGTTCTCGGCGCTGCGGCTCCTCCAGCCGCATCACCCTTCAGCGAGGTTCTTTTATGACGCGACGGCAGCGCGAGGTTATATGAGATTCCTCCGCCGTCGGGGTTGGCGCATGCGCTTTGGGACCGTCGCGGCAGGCTGGCTGACTGACTTGAGTGGAGAAGCGCTGCGTGGACTCTTAGGAAGACACTCAACGAGCAAGTGTCGCCCGCGGGAGATATGTCGCCCTCGGGGAATGAAAGAGTGCGAAGGGAAACAGATCCACAGGCATCCTGTCTTTTTTTAATTGGTGACGGCCGCGCAAGGCGAAGGTTCGCGTTCTTCTCGCGAGAAGAGACATGGCGGACGCAGGCCCAACAACTGTCCTGGGTTGCTTCGAGTTTTCCAGGCTGTATGGCCAGGTTCCAGAAGCATTCTCTCCTAACGTTTAGCCCAGATCTATGACAGGCATCCTCAGAGGTTGTGAGGTCTGTTAGAAACTAGGTAAGTGGGGTTTATATATCTGTGGAATGTCCAGGGTGGGAGAAAGAACTCTTATCTGCTTGAGGCAGGTCTGAGTGATGCGATTGGCCACCTTGATTATGTCAGGGTTTGCAAAGATACTATATGTGTGTTAACTGGAAAATCAAATGCAAGAAGCCAATTGGTTGATTTTGCAAGGACCTGGGTATTGGCTTGTAACTGTTGCTATCCTGCTGCTGGAGAACCAGTTTGAACAGGTTTCTCTGCGAGTGTGTGTGCAAGTCTCCTGAGTGCTGGCTGAGAAAAGGATGGCTCTGAACTCAGAGAAGCCTGAGTATTTCTGAGGCCTCATTTGTTGCTGATCTTCACTGAAGCAGATTCATGGACAAAGAATGAATTGCCTACAACTGCTGTTTTCTGTAAGCAATCAGAGAGACTACTGTAAATATCATTGTTCTGTTGATCTCTTGGATTAAGTAAAAGTTCCTGTGTTACTTCATTCTGCAAAGCTGAGTGGTGCATCATTCTGCAGGGAGTCTCAGGGTCACAGGCACACGTAAGAGCTTCCATCTGTCATCCTGAATCCCCAACAGATTAGCATTGAATATTCTAGAAGACATGGCCAAACTCCAGCGTGCAATGCCGTTTACTGCCACCAAATTATATTATATATTTCTTTTGCTGCCACCAATTATAATTTATGTACTTTTGCTACCACCATTTAGAACATGTATGTGCCACCACTTGCCACAGCCACCACACAGAGAATCTCTGTCTTATAGTGCGATGGTTAAATAGACAAACAGGCCACCTCTTGATTATGATAACCAGGAAGACACACAAACACTTGAGGTGAAATAAAACAAATATGAAGTTTATTTGTACTTGAATAAAAAGGTTGCATATTGGTTTCAATAAAACAACAAGCTGGTTACTTAAACAGAGAATGGTTCCTAACTTCAGTTCCTAAATATGTTCCCTCACAAGGAATAAAAACAGGCTTTTTAAACCTTTGAGTCCTCTCTTCCAGAGGCTCTAAACACAAGCACTCTAAACCCTTAGAGACTCACTACAATTCATAGCACTTCTCCCTGAAGGCTAAGTTAACTTTTTCCTCAAAGAGGTTTCTTGCTAACAATTCCCAAACTCTTCCTTCTTCTCTCTTCAAAACTCCGCTACGTATCTCTTCAAACTTCTATTCCTAACTCTAAACACCAAACCCTATCTGACTTACTCTCTGGCTGAATAGCAATTACTGTCTCTCTGGCCCCGCCTACCGCCTCTTTCTAAGCAATTCCCTCCAATTTCATCAACCAATCTGATTGCACTTCCATATGTGAAGTTGCCTGATCACGCCCCGCCTGACTTTGACTTTCCAAGCAAAGGCTTGATCTGCCTTTACACACCAACCCTGCAAGGTAGGCCAATCCATTACAAATATCCTTTCAGCTTCAAGGCCTGGCTGCTTCCTGCCTGGGGGAATATTTTGTTGGGAGGTGTTAGCATTTTATGACTGCATTTTATGAATGTTAATGTTTTACATTGTAATTATGTGTGTGATTGTAATTCTATGGTTTTACCATTTTACCAGTTTTGTCTATATGCAGCACTTCGCTGTATTTTGCTAGCCGTCCCAAGTCCCTTAGGGAGATGGTGGTGGGGTATAAACAAAGTTTATTATTACTACTTATTATCTGGCCCTGGTTGTTTCATGTCTGGAATTCTCCAGGTTTCTGTGTGTTGTTCTTTATTTACTGTCCTGTTTTTAGAGTTTTTAATACTGGGCCAGCTAACACCTTCCAACAAAGGATTCCCCCAGACTGGAAACAGCCAGGCTTTGAAGCTGAAAGGCATGCAGTGCTAATCAAGGTGGCAAACATTTGCACTTGCCTCCAACAGACAAGAGTTCTTTCTCCCACCCTGGACATTCCACAGAAATATAAACCTTCCTTGCCTAGTTTCCAACAGACCTCACAACCTCTGAGGATGCCTGCCATAGATGCAGGCAAAATGTCAGGAGAGAATGCTTCTGGAACATGGCCAGATGGCCTGGAAAACTCACAGCAACCCACTGATTCCAGCCATGAAAGCCTTTGACAACACGTCCTGTTCTGTTTCTGAAGAGGGAGGAACAGAACAGGAAAAACCTTTTCGTTTGGAACAAAGGGCATTGTGGCAGGTTTAACAGATCTCAGGGGCCTTCCACACAGCTATATAACCCAGAATATCAAGGCAGATAATACACAATAACTGCTTTGAACTGGTTTATCTGAGAGCCCTTCCAGACAGGCCCTATATCCCAGGATCTGATCCCAGGTTTTCTGTTTATCCCAGATTATCTGGCAGTGCAGACTCATAATCCAGAAACCCTGAGATCAGATCCTAGGATATAGAGCCTATCTGGAGGAGCTCTGAGTCCACACTACCATATAATCCAGTTGAATGTGGATTTTATACAGCTGTGTGGAAGGGGCCAAAGTTTGTCCCTTATTTGAGCATTGGAAAGCTTTTCTTTTTATATAGAGACTCAATAGCTGGGCGCAAAATACCTTTTTTTGAGGGTCCGAGCCTTTCTTAGAAACAGAAATGTGTATATCATTTTATTTGCCAGTGTATTTTTAATGTGAATTTTAATAGAGAAATCCATAGCTAGCTACATTATCTGGATTCAATACTTTCATTTGGTAAAACCATTTTGACACTTGTATTTTTGTTTTTTGACAACCTAGCAACTCTAGTTCGATTTAGATCTGTGTTCCTATCCATGTAAAACAAATGAAATGTACAGGTACTCATGGATACTATTGAGTTACACTGTGCATCACTTTTCTTTTTTTCTTTTGTAAAAATCAAAGTTAAACTTTTAAAAAAATTAATGTATAATGATGTAAATACATATGTCAGTTTCCATTTAGATACCTGGAACTTTTAATATATCTGACTTGATTTTTTCTCCAAAACAAGCAATTCCAAATGTGTTTTATGTTCTCAAGGTATAAGGAGGATTTGCAATCTGTAAAGAGAGCTAATATTGCTGTTTTTTCCATTTTGTTTTTAAAATTTGGGGGAGGTCCCAAAAAAAGGTGGGAGCATGCTTTGTTTCTATACTGTGACTTCAAAGTTTCTGGAAATCATATGTCTCTAAACATATCATTCTCCCTCCTTGACTAGTTTGGAGGTTCCTGAAAACATTGCTTCCAGGCCCCTTCTACACTTCCATGTAATCCAGATTATCAAAGTAGATAATCCACATTATCTGCTTTGAACTGGATTATATGAGTCTACGCTGCCATATAATACATTTCAAAGCAGATAACCTGGTATATGGCAGTGTAGAAGGGGCCCCAGTGTGACCATCCCAGGTAGTCTGGGCAGCTCAAAGCACCAGTTCTTCATATCTGAATACCTGGCTGTGTTTGGAAGTACTTTAATTATTTTTGTAAGCCAATTTAGAAGTCTTACACAAATCTAAACCTGTTAAAAATGAAGGAAAATGCCATACTTCCGTGGGATAATATAGCAGGATCTACAGAAGAGACACTTAGTGCTCATTTACACTGACTGGTACAGCGCATATAGGGGCTAGTTTTGGCCTTCTCTTAGTGGCCAAATAACATACACTGCTGAAGCACACTTTTAAGGGATTTAAACAAATTTAACCTACATTGGGGGGAAGTCTGAAACAAGACCCTGAATACACTACAGTCGCAATGTAAGTCACATCACATGGCAAAATCAGCTGCACACCATGCAAAGTTTATTGTGAATATCCAATGTGCTAATGTGTGTTGCTGATGTATGGCTGACTGATGAGAAAACCCCAAGGGCATGGCTAGGGAACAGATGACCAATTGACCCTCTGGGATAGGTAATTCATTATTTCCACTGCTAGTTATCACTTTCCCTTCTTTTTTTCCACCTCCTATATCTCCAAGGTATACTTGTTCAAGCCATGGATACTGCGGATTTCGTAATCAGTTCCAGACCACCTTTCATGGTTAATGTAATCACCATCCTGGCCTGAAATCTGTTCCAGAAATAGTAATCTTACCATTCACACAGGAAAATCAATTTCAGCCAAACTGGTTCAAAACCTACCTAAGTTGTCAGTGTATTTGAGCCCTTTAACCCATATTTGATATTTCAATCAGTGGATAGCTACACAGAGGGGTTGCAATGTATTTTTATTTATGTTTTAATATTTTTGGTGGATTCTATATGGTGCCAGGATTGTAGATGTTCTGTTCCTTCTGTAGCAATCCATGCAGGAGATAATACTGTCTTTGCTGTCATCCCAGACAGGTCAAATAGACAAGCTTTCTACTTAACTGGTCCGAGCAAACAGAAACATACATTCTCCCACGGCACCTTAAATGCTAACAGATTTATTCTGGTACAAGCTTTTATGGATCACAGATCACTTTATCAGATATTAAAAAAACAAGCTCAGTTGACAAATTATAAGCACAAAAACAGTTAAATGGGGCTACAAAAGAGCATAGATACATGGCGGTATGGTTTTGAATTAAATATTAAATGCATTTTCAAATTGTGTAGCAATTATCTTGATTCAGTTTATGTTTGAATGCCATTTAAATGTTGGTTCTCTTTAAAATAAATTCAGCTCTACTTTTAATTGCACACCACAGGCATGCCAAGTTAAGGGAGAAGCAGATTGGCCTGCCTCACCTGCTACCCTGGCATATTAAAAAAGTGTGGATTTCTCAAAGGTTCACTCCCAAAATGGAAACCAAAAGTCAAAAACAAAAAACATAAAAATCATCCTCGGATGCATCTTGGAAGAAATGTTCAAGATCCATGATGTTTACACTTATTTATTCTAGGTTTACCAGATCTAGTTGTTTTGTTTCATATGTACATGTCAATTTTGAATTAAACATTTCCTGAAACATGTTAAACTGCTTTTCTTTGTGTGTGTTCTACAAACCTGTCCCTATTTGGCCAAGATTGCCCAGTGGGCTTCCATGGTTTAGTTGGGATTTGAACCCTGATCTAAAAGCCATAGGCCCCTTCCACATAGCTGAATAAAATCCCACATCTGCTTTGAACCGGGATATATGACAGTGTGGACAGATATCCCAGTTCAAAGCAGATATTGTGGGATTTTCTGTCTTGATATTCTGGCTTATATGGCTGTGTGGAAGGGCCTACATTAACACACCACACTGGCTCTGCCTTATTAATTGCTTATTTAAGATATATATCAATCAACTCATGTACAAAATGTGATCGATAGAATTATAAAATATCCACTTAAAAACATGTGGGAATTATGCAATTCTCCAAGTGTTGCTGGAGTGTAACTCCCAGCATTCTGCTATTGGCTAAGATGAGTAGGAGTGCAGGATGCTGTACTCAACAACAAGCAGAGGATTGCACAATTCCCAACTTATAACTTGAAATATATAGTTAGCCTTCTGTATGCACAGACATCACCATTCACTGATTCCACAAACTACTGCTTGCAAATGAATTTTAAAAGCCAAAATACATACATTTTAAAAGCCAAAAAAGGAAACCTTGATTTTGACATTTTGTGTAAGGGATGTCAGTTTACTACATCATTCTAATTAACTTGAGTATTTCAGTATCCAGGAAGAATCTAGGAACCAAACCCCAATGGCTCCCACAGACTCTGCATAGATTTTCTTTAAATCCGCAAGATGGCAGTATAAACCATGAACATTTACAACACTGCTGCAGTGTTAGGCTTCTAGTGCTGGAGGAACCTGCATACGGTATGTACTATGGCAACAATCATTTTGAAAGCAAACTCCTTTCTTTCTGCTTTTAAACATGCCACTTCTGAATATTTGTTGCTTATGTTGAGAGAAAAAGTACACATTGAATAACAAAATTGTTACCAAAAAAAAAATGGAAGAGCCAGGTAACAGCAGGGCACACCTCTGATGTGGGGTATTGGAAGACTTAAATGAACAGGCTATAGGTGATGTACGTAGCATATTCTATTGAGATCCATATTCCATTTTTTCTCAATTTACATCATTATTTTGCTGTGGTAATGGATCTCATCTTACCAAAGATCTTGTCCATATCCGCAAGCTGGACAAATGGAAATACTTCCAGTAATACAGAATGAGCAGGTGCCAAGGTTACATCCAAGGCAAGTGAAAGGATTCTAGTATGTATAATTGGAGTAAAGGGAAGAGAACAGAAGGATGCTAACAAGGGTTGAGCAATGGTTTCTAGGAGAGGAAGGAAAGAGAAAAAAGGGAAGCAAAAATTCACTGCTATTTTGTAATATTTTATGCACAACTGCTTTGTAAATGGTGAACTGCTACTCAAAGGCAGCATACACATGTTTTAAAAATAAAGGGACAAATAGACTGAACACCAGTGTTTGGTGTTAAATCTTCTGGCTGCAGTGACAATCCCCTTTTCTGCTTCACAAGCTTTGGGCAGCAGTAAAGAGCCTGTATATGTGTGTACCTACAAATTGGGGGCAGGAAGTAGTGCGGAGTGAGCAAAGGAAGTTGACAGAAAGGAGTTGGGGTCATGTGAGAAGAGGATCTATGCTCTCTGACTGAGAAAGGGCCGGAGGAGGTTTTGAGAGAAAGACAGCTTTTAAACATTGATTTAAACAGAATAGAAAAGCAATGCCTGAAGAGTTGGGAATCAAATTGTGATGACTACAACTTCTGCCTGGCATGAAATGAGAACTCAAAAGAGTGGGAACAGTGCTTCACATAAAACTCCTGTTACAGTAACAGCTTTATGCAATGCCATCAATGCAATAATCTCCAATGTGAGCAGACTGTTGAATGGATACTGCTGAATGTCTAGTAGAAGCTACAGAGAGGTCCAAAGAAGTTGAATTTCACCTAGGAATATGCAGTGCCACTTTTAAAAAATACAACAGTCAACTAAGTACCTAGTAACTCTTCCCAAGACCCCTTTTCTACTAATCAGTGGCCCTTCCACACAGTCATATAACCCAGGATATCAAGGCTGAAAATCCCACAATATCTGTTTTGAGCTGGGTTATCTGAGTCCACACTGCCATATATTCCAGTTCAAAGCAGAAATTGTGGGATTTTATTCAGTATGTGGAAGGGGTCCAAGTAGGCTTTGTACAAAAGGGAAGTCTCTCAAAGCCACTCACTAGGAGATCTCCAGAGCTGACTCACACCACACTTGTCAGCTATCACTGTTATCCTGGGACATTGCAAACTGGTTGAGTAAGAATTCTGACCATCCTTTCTGCGCTTTAATTGGAAGATATGACACAATCTTCCTACAAGAAACCTGGGACTGTGACAGTCTAGAATTAAATGGTTTTGAAACACACCTGAAAGCCCAGTGCAAGGGGAGATCTCGCCGGCATGACTGCATGGAGCGCCGTTACCTTCCCGCCAGAGCAGTACCTATTGATCTACTCACATTTGCATGTTTTTGAATTGTTAGGTTGGCAGGAGCTGGGGCTAACAGCGGGCGCTCATTGCGCTCCCAGGATTTGAATCTGGGACCTTTTGGTCTGCAAGTTCAACAGCTCAGCGCTTTAACACACTGTGCCATCAGGGCCCCCCAAAATATTTGTAGCTTCCCCTATATTCAAAGAGCTAAAAGCAGAATACAATAAAATCAATTTTAAACAATTTCAAAATCAAAACATTCAAGAATAAACTACAGTCTATAATTCATTAACTTACACAAGTGAAAGCAATATACATGCATAGATTGCATAAAATAATTAGACCATTCGCCTCATCCTCATCCTAAAAGCCACGTTTTAAATTGGTGCTCAAATGAAGCCAATGTTAGCATTGGGCTCCAAAAGAAAGGGTATTAAAGCATCATTTCTGAGAAGACCCTAAGACTATGTATTGCTCCCACTAACAGGCAATGGGGAACAGCCCAAGTTAAGTGAGAACAAAAGAGAGGAAGAGCATGTGACTGGAGATGAGTACTGCAAGAAGCATTTGAGGGCAAATACAAATAAAACGTCTTCCTTACTTCAAGTCACTGAATAAGCAAATTTTCCCTGAAATGAGGAAGATGAGTCATGAAACCTCCAAAACCCATATCTCTATTTCAGCTGAACAAAGTGGATTTATGTAACTAAAATACTTGGTAAGATGAGAATTGCAGTTCAAAATCATTTGAAGAGCCACAAATTGCCAATCTCTATTCTGTGCGCTATCTGTCTAGGCTCAACTAACAACGTTCTGTAATTTCTGCCAATTTGTGTCATGAACCTTTGGGTTTTTTTCAAAATACCCTTTTGTTTTAATTCATAAGCTGATGTGTTTCTGTGTACACAAGAAAACGCATGAGCATATACAAATTGCCACACATATTATTACCCTGTTTCCCCTAAAATAAGACATCCCCAGAAAATAAGACCTAGTAGAGGTTTTGCTGAATTGCTAAATATAAGGCCTCCCCTGAAAGTAAGACCTAGCAAAGTTTTTGTTTGGAAGCATGCCCGCCAAACAGAACACTTTATGTACATACCATAAAGTGTTGTACATGGAAATATTGGTAGTAACAAGAAATTCTTGATAGGATTCACAGTTTGTCTGGTTATGCTGGTTTATGATGACAACTACTGTACAGTATATAATAAATGTTCCTTTTTTGTTCAACAATAAATGTGAATTCTTCTTCATGGAAAAATAAGACATCACCTGAAAATAAGACCTAGAGCATCTTTGGGAGCAAAAATTAATATAAGACACTGTCTTATTTTCGGGAAAACACGGTAATATGAATGCTTGCAGAGTTTGCATAAAAAGAAAGAGCAAATTAATATTGTTGTTGTTATGTGCTTTCAAGTTGTTTCCAGTTTTTGGTGATCAAACCAAAGGCTTTTCCTGACAATATTTGTTTGGAAGTTCGCCACTATCTTTATCTAAATCTGAGCTCATGTAACTTACCCAACAGCATCCAGTAGATTTTCATGGCTGAATGTCCAGACTCCTAATCCAGCATTCAAACCGTTACATCACACTGGCTCTTGTGGTAAACCAAAGACATGATAAGCTGTAGTCTTAAACACATGGTTATGAGAGTAACTGTAGAACAAACTAAGGAATACATTAAGACACAATGTAAATCTGTTAAAGGAACTAAATTTTTCATGGTCAGCATGAATTTATGTGAAATGTAACAGTACTTTTCTTAAAATACTATTTTTCCCTTAAAATGCTACCCTATCTTTAGTTAGTTCCACATAAGTAATATATCCCTACACATAGTGATAAGTTTTATCTGGGTAAAAAAAGAGTAGGATTACATATAAAAACAATGCAGAAGAAAATGACAATGCATTTCCATTATAATGTAAGACCTGTAAGACTAGTGCATTTAATGAATATTCTATAACTACTCTGCCAACACTTTCAGACCTCAATTCATGAAAGCCAAGTGGGAAAGTGTGATGATGGGTACTATTATTCATCCCTATACTGGGCCCCTGGTGGCACAGTGCATTAAAGCGCTGAACTGCTGAACTTGCGGACCAAAAGGTGCCAGGTTCAAATCCTGGGAGTAGAATGAGCGCCCGCTGTTAGCCCCAGCTCCTGCCAACCTAGCAGTTCGAAAACATGCCAATGTGAGTAGATCAATAGGTACTGCTTCAGCAGGAAGGTAACAGCGCTCCATGCAGTCTTGCCGGCCACATGATCTTGGAGGTGTCTACGGACAACGCCGGCTCTTCGGCTTAGAAATGGAGATGAGCACCAACCCCCAAAGTCGGTCACGACTGGACTTGACGTCAGGGGAAAACCTTTACCTTTACCTTTTATACCTCTCCCAGGGGCTCACCAGTGTAACTAATACAATCAGAAGTGACACCATATCACTTCCAGTGTTATTTTTGGTTGATTTGATTTGGGGAAATTTTGCTCTAACAGGCATTTGGATGGCCTTGGACAACTATGGGGCAAACTGCTGTTGCAATATTTAGCCAAAGTTTTTCTGAGCAAGAAAGACTTGTTTTCTGATCAGAAAATATTTTCCACACCAAGAAGTATGTTGGATTGAGCAAAAGACAAGCTCAAATACAGGAGTGGGATTTTAAAAACATTAAAAACAAAATTTCTACTATGCATCCAATTGTAGGTATCTTATTGTAGATTGAACTGAGATCCAAATACAGGAGAAAAGCCGTGTGGGGAAATCAGGGTGGTCTCCGGATGTCACATATGTCCTGACATATTAGCAAGATATCAGGGAACTATCTCAGATAGCATGATGGCAGCAACAACAAACAAAAAAGACACATCTCAGAATGGAAGGGACTGGCCATTCCACTCTGCAAAAACAGCAAAGGTGCCAAAACCCAGGCACTCAACACAGCAAGCAGAAATGAAACACCAGGACCAAAGAAACATCACAAGAGTCTTTGACCTGCTTTATCAGTGGCCTTGAACATGTGTAGTAGGGCTGCCCTGTTATGCAGTGTTTTTGGTCCAATGTGTGGAAAGCCACTAAGGTAAGAGGCAATGATATGTGGGGTGGGTAATGCCCATTAAGGCGAATAATAGTAAGAAAGTAATGGCCCCAGTAGACCCTTGTAATGAAGCCCTTGGCCAACCTACCTGAGATATGGTACTTGTTCAGTGCATTAATAGGACATCAAGCCGCATGGAATGACCTGAATTAATATTAGCATAAAGGTAAAGGTAAAGATTTCCCCTTGACATTAAGTCCAGTCGTGCCTGACTCTGGAGGGTGGTGCTTATTTCCATTTCTAAGCTGAAGAGCCGGTGTTGTCCATAGATGCCTCCAAGGTCATGTGGCTGGCATGACTTCATGAAGCACTGTTACCTTCCCGCTGGAATGGTACCTGTTGATCTACTCACATTTGCATGTTTTTGAACTGCTAGGTTGGCAGAAGCTGGTGCTAACAGTGGGAGTTCACCCTGCTCCCTGGATTTGAACGACCGGCCTTTCAGTCTGCAAGTTCAGCAGCTCAGCGGTTTAACCCACTGTGCCACCAAGGGATAGGAGATGACAAAACATTTATAGGTAGGGATGGCATTCTCCTTCAGTCAGAAAGCACTGGCAGGGAGGGGTTTCTTCCATTTAAAGTCATTATTGACACAAGAATTACTGTTGAGTGAGAAAAACAAAAAATGGTTCCCTGCTGAATTACAACACATTATTAGATCACAGGTGGACTTGTAGTAGGAGGATAGCCTATCATATACTTTATATTTCAAAAGATATGGAAGAACATAATAATAGAGCTATTTTGAGAGGAGAAAAGATCTAACGTATAGAGTTAGCCTTTAGCCTCTCTCAGGAAAGGAGAAACCACAGTTCCTTATCCAAATATTATGCCTTGCCCATAATATTTCTGCTTCTGGATACCTAGGATATCATCACACTAGAGTTTGGATCCACTTTAAATCCATTTTAAGGAGGGGGTTTTAAACAGCTCAGCCAGACAGGTCCTGGGCCTCATGAAACTACAAACCCCAAAATTCTTCAGGAGGCAGAAACTGGATTTAAAGTGAATTCATGCTCTAGTGTGATGGGGCAGCTTGTGGTAGACAAAATTTTAGAATGCATAATACAACAGGGATTTTGGTCAGGCATACATGAACAAGAACGGTAATGTTCCCGAGGCCGGGGAACCCAACCCCAGGGACTTTCCTGGTGTCTCTTAATGCCCATGCCCTCATGACTGACCCTTTCAAGTACATCATGCTCAGTCTCATCAGCTCTCTATAGACAACCACAATGGGACATTTGTCAGCGGGGATGATGGGTAGCAGAGTGAAATCCAAAAAATTCACCATCCCGGTCTGCCTCCTTCTCTCCAGACTGTTTCCCCGTGTGGAAAACAGCACTGGATAAACTCACTCCAGCAGACGAAGTCCAACTGTTGATTAAACTTTATTTACATGAACTATTTACAAATAGAGTCAATTCATTCCTTTCCTCCATGAGTGCTTGCCGAAAGCACCCATGCACACACACGCAGCTCATTGCTCATCGCTGTTCTCCGCTCTACACAGGAAAACTCCTCGCATTCCACAGGAACCAAGATAGTACGTCCCGGTCAAAACACACTTGACCCCATTGGTCCTGTGATACATCAATCATAGCAGACTCTCATTAACTCCATAATTGCTGTGTCCCGATTGATTTTAACATTTCACAATACACAATACCCTGACAACATTCATATGTTTTGTTTGTAGTGGATTATGCCCCTCTGTATCCAGATGTGGTTCATCTAAGAGCAACAAATGCCACTCGGCTAGTACAAGAATAATTTTTTTTTTGAGTACGTTTTCCAAAGAGGTTGTAACAGATCAGAATCACAACTTCATGAGTAAAAAAATCTGGACTATGCAACAGAAGAGGAGATGGGAAGACAACGCAGATGGAAGGATGATGGAAGCAAGAAATACAATCAGGAAGCAAGAGAGAATATAAAGAGGGAAGAAAAAGTCCTGTCAGAAAGAAAGAGAAAGACCGACAAAAGTACAAAGAGATAGACAAGTCAGAGGAGGAGATAAGACAATGGTTCTCAATCTGTGGGTCCCCAGGTGTTTTGGCCTACATCTCCCAGAAATCCCAGCCAGTTTACCAGCTGTTAAGATTTCTGGGAGTTGAAGGTCAAAACATCTAGGGACCCACAGGATGGGAACCACTGAGATAAGAGGTTATTGCCTGGATGGTATTATTCGTGTTGCTCTATGTTTTCTACGTTTTTCATTGTGTCCCTCCTGGGAAAAGCTTTGGTTCTCTCAATCACCATCAAGGGAAATATAGTGCAAAAATCTTCCTTGACAACAGTTAGGAGACTCATGGACTGTTATCATGAGTGAGCTAAATGTGAAAAAATTATCCTACTTGCATCTGGTTACCCGTGAAGATGTCAAATGTTGTGCATTAACAAGCTAGGACTGATCCCAATCCAGGGAAGAATCATAAGCAGCCAATCGAACAATGCAAAAGCTCATTTAGCCCCAGGGACTGAGTGATACAGATGACCAGACTGCTGATAGACATGTGAAGATTTGCACAATAATAAATTACATGAACATATGTGTGGCATATTTTTTACAGATGAGTCTTCTGGAAATACAACAGGAAACATGTGCTAGTTTTACTTTCATTATCACATCCAAAGCCTTTCAAGACTACACATTAGAAGAAGCCCAACCCTTCTTTCTGTTCAATCTTACGCTTTTCAGCTGGCAAATCAGAGCTGTGTTTAAGTTTCAAAGAAGACCAGCCATTTCAGTTTTATTTAGCAGACTGTTCTCAGTCTAGAGGAAAGAAAACAGGTCAATATTCCAAGAAACAGGAATTCTTCAACACATTGCAGTCAAGGACTGAGGTGAGTGGATCATGTTATCACTTTTTAACTAGGGGTAGAATGGTAATCCATTATCATTTTAAAGGATTAATTCATTTGGGATCAGAAACATTTCCTTCAAAAGTGAAACTGAGCAAACTAGAAGCTACCCAGGGCGGACTAAACAATAGAGACAAGATCTGATGCAAAATGTAGAGCTGTGACTCCATCTCCCTCCTCCCCCTCCCCCCCCCCCCCCCGACACACACACACCTTCATATGATTTTTAAACATCTTCAAAAACTTGCATGAAGTATTTGGGGCATGTTGGTTGGCCAACAAAGGTATTGATTGACCTTTGTGGAGATTGTTTTATCTTGCTGTATGGCCAAGATGACTATCCCTCAGTATTTTAGTAGAAGCAAGGAGGAAGGACTAGAATAGAAATTGCTGGTTGGTGGAGATGTCATCCTTTTCAAAGAGATCCCCGGACAAAGAAACTACTAGTTATCATAACACATAAATTAACTGATTGAGTTGAGTTATCAGTGGGTGGATTTACCTGTGTGTGCATAATTATTTTGTTATTTCTAAGCTATTTGTAAGGTAAATGTATTGCATGATGAGAGGAACATTGCGGGCAGAGTGAGTAGCATGAAAAAGTCAGAACCCTCACACAATCAGAGCAGAGCTAAAGACATGATATAGATCAGAAAAAGGTTGTGGGTCAAGGCTTTTATTTATTTTGTGTCAAAAGCATAGCATAATAAATATGTTTAAAAGTGATAAAATAAAGGAATCACAAACAGCTAAATAGTTTTGGACCAGAAGCAGGCAACAGCAATCGCATTGTCCGTAGCTTTAAACTACTTCTCCATGCATGAGGCAGGGCATTGTGGGCAAGCATACATATGCGGAGTTGTTTGTTCTGCTCCACAGTCACACAAGGTGGAGGATTCCTCCAGGTAGTGCCATCTTGCCAGGTTGTCTTTTGATCTGCCCACTCCGCTTCTCAGTCTATTTAGGGACTTCCAAGTTGCCCATTCTTGGTTTGTCCCTGGAGGCAGGCCCTCATGGGGGGCCATCCAGTTGGAATTGCCTGGTTTAGCTGCCCAGAGGGACACCCTTGCTGTTGCTGGGGGAACATCAAGAGGAGTGGTGGTTCTCATGAAGCCCTTCCTTGTTTTGAGTCTGGTGGGAGGAGGTTGATAGTCATGCAGGCTTTCACAATGTTCAACCTTATTTCTCTCACAGTTAGCAGCAAGGCTAGAAGTAAATGGGTCAAGGCTAGAAGTAAATGGTTACTCAAACCAATGTGATAGAAAGTGGAATAAGATGAGGATTGAAAGGGTTTGAGAATACAGTATTAACATAACTTTAGAGTACCATTCTATACGTGCTTTCTGGAATGCAAGCCCCACAGAATTCCTCTGGACATTCAGGTGGTAGCAATCGTTACAGAAGTTTTCTAGTAAAAATTCTTTTTATAAAGGAGTTGCCACCTGTTCTGCTGTCTGTAATAAAATCACCTTTTGGATTCATTTCAGTACTGATCCATTATCTGGGCGGAGGCCAAAAGGGGGCGCTAGACAGAGAAGGATAGTCCATTTTAGGGGGGTTGTTGAAGGAGGAAAACCATTTCCCCCTTTTTACTGGTTATTCCCCCTTCCCACCTTCTTATATCAAGAATGGGGTTCGTTTCCATGACGGGGACATAGGTAGGGGAAAGAACATGAAAACAGGGAAATGGTTTTACTGTCTAAAACCCTCCTCCCCCTGTGAAACAGAATATCCCTCTCTATCTAGTGCCCCCTTTTGGCCTCCAACCAGATAATGGAGTAGTACCTTCATTTCTATTGCAACAAAGTCTACAAAGAGTTGTTTTTAAAACTATATCATTATTTTGCCCATTTCTCATAATTGGGGTGCAAAAGAGAAATTGTTTGGTACTGCTTACGCAATTATACTACTATTTCTTAGGTGCTGTAATCCAAGCCGCAGTCCTCTGTGAACTCAAGACATCGATTTGACATGAATGTTTAATATATGCTTTCCCCCTATTTCTTTAAATATGCATTTGGATATGCTTTTTTTTCCTTCTAGGAAGGAACAGCTGCTTCAACACTGTAAAAATAAAAGATTAAGACCCATAATAATTTAGTGCATCAAAACAAATATCTAAAGTTCCATTGAAGTCCTTCCTTGAAAACAAAAGTGTTGGAGTACCAATGCTTTCATAGAATCATAGAATCATAGAATAGTAAAGTTGGAAGAGACCTCATGGACCATCCAGTCCAACCCCCCGCTAAGAAGCAGGAAATCGCATTCAAAGCACCCCCGACAGATGGCCATCCAGCCTCTGCTTAAAAGCCTCCAAAGAAGGAGCCTCCACCACAGCCCGGGGGAGAGAGTTCCACTGCCGAACAGCCCTCACAGTGAGGAAGTTCTTCCTGATGTTCAGGTGGAATCTCCTTTCCTTTAGTTTGAAGCCATTGTTCCGTGTCCTAGTCTGCAGGGCAGCAGAAAACAAGCTTGTTCCCTCCTTTCAGCAATCCAAAATAAAACCGTGCGGTGCAACTATGCTGTAGTGTATACGGTGTATTTTAATTATATATAACATGTATAAATTTCTTTACCAAACTGTAACCCGATGAGCCCAGAGACAGCCACCTCTTCCTAACCTTGCTGAAGAATTTCCTGAAAACAAAAAGGTTGGGCAAACCCTTTGGCTGTTTCCCAGACAGGCAATCATTATAAGCTGTTGTTCATGTATATCCAAAAATATATGTGACTTCCCTGTCAGCCCAGATAAAACCAAACCTGTTTGTCTAGTTTCACTTGAAGCTGAGAGATTGCTGCACAGCGAAACAGAGGCTTAGAGTATATGCATTTGTTTATTGACAGCCAGGTCTTTGATCGCCCAAGATCATTATTTTTTGTTCCAGGAGCCCCACACCTTTGTATTCTGAAGCTCCTTTCTTTGTTTTGCACGGAACTGGACAATTGAGCTCATCAGAAGCCCATGATCATATATTTACCATTTATTTTCCTTAAACTGTGCCCTCCTTGGGGGGGGGGGGGGTCTCTGCAGCTGATTGGTCCTTCACTCTGACCAATCCGTGGCTGCCATTCTCCCTTCCAGCCAGTGCCGGCATGGATCCTAGTCAGCTTCTTTTCTGGCCAGTTAGGGGAGTGAGTGGTTAAGCATATGCTCACCAGGCATGGATTCTCTTTAACCGAAGTCCTAGTTAACCACTACAGGAAGAGAGAGAAAGAGTGCTAATATTATTAGCAATTTGGCCTATCACCATGCAGATCCTTTCAGTGCTTCTGCTCACTATAGGTTTTGAATTTTGTGTGATGCGGCACGGAGCTATGCCTTTTTTTTTTTGAAGGGAGAGTAATCTAAAACCTCCTCACCCACTCTCCCTCAGTACATGGTAGCAGTAAAGAGTTCACAACGAGCCAAGGAACCCACTCTAAAGTGCAAATATTTCCCTGGGGAAAGGTTATTCTGATATATCCTGAAATTGCAGAGAAAATACCCTCTAGGCATGAAGAAAACTAGTTCTGGGTAGAGTGTATTAAATGCTCACTGAATAGGAGACCACAGTGAAGCCTGGAAAAGAAATATAGTGCAACCTTTACTTAAGCACATCCCAACTTAAGAGCATTTTGAGTTAAGACTGTATCTCAGCCCGAGTTTCACTTTGACATAAGAGCAGCATTTTGAGTTAAGAATTAGCACCTGAGGGAGCGCTACCACTAGAGGGAACACTAGCACAAGAGTGGAGGGTTTTAGGATTTCAAGGGAGCTGCCTCAGTGCCTCCGTGCCTTGTGCTCATATTTGGTTTGGGAGATTGCTCTTCCCCACTTTGCGGAATTTTGGGTTAGCTGAGTTTGTGTTGTTTTTATTCCTGGTATGTTTGCCTTCATGGAGAGAGAGAGAGAGAGAACAAGAGAGGGAGAAAGGCTGTAATGTGTATGGTATTAAGAAATTGATACTTCTGCCTCTTCACTTTGTGCTTTGTGCTTCCTTACTGCAACTTTGTGCTTCTACCATTTTAAAGTCGATGTATCATTTGAAAAAAAAAATCCATGGGAATGTGCAAATTTTGCCTTGCTGTTACACTGGCCAACACACATTTTGTTGTCTCAGATGTGCTTCCTTGCCACAACTTTGCCTTCTACCATTTTTAAATCCTTTTTTCCTGTTCCATGTGAATATGCATTTATACATTATTTGTTATTTGTAAAGTACATTTTCTTATTTTAAAAAATGTAACAAAAAAGGGGGTGTTGGGCGGCTAGAATGGTTTAATAGCACCAATGGGAAAATTTGGTTTGAGATAAGAGCGTTTTAAGTTAAGAGTGCTGTCATGGAACGAATTAAACTCTTAAGATATCGCTGTACATTTAAATCTTTAGATTTTGTTTATCTGTTTCAGATGTCTTACAAGAAGAATCAGTTCAATGCAGACATCCCAAAGCCTCGGAAAAATCGTGCTCAGCTGATGAGCTGCTTCTTGCTTCTTCTGTGTGCCTTCATCCTATACCTCACTGGACAAAATCTTGACCTTCTTCTCCAGTGTCTCATCATCCATTTCACAATGTTGCAAGTTCGAACACTTTTGCAGGGTATCTGCAACTTCACAGAAGAGATGCAGCATGTGACGTCCAGGTAACCAGGCTGCCAGAAGGCAAGAAATACTAATGTATGATGACAGATTGTGTTTTGCTATACATAGAATCAAAGAGGTGGGAGAGACCTCGTGGGCCATCCAGTCCAACCCCTTGCCAAGAAGCCGAAAAATTGCATTCAAAGCACCTCCAACAGATGGCCATCCAGCTTCTGTTTAAAAGCCTCCAAAGAAGGAGCCTCTACCACATTCCGAGGCAGAGAGTTCCACTCCTGAACAGCTTTGACAGTTAAAAGTTCTTCCTAATGTTCAGGTGGAATCCCCTTTCCTGTAGTTTGAAGCCATTGTTCCATGTCCTAGTCTGCAGGCCAACAGAAAACAAGCTTGCTCCCTCCTCCCTATGACTTCCCCTCACGTATTTATACATAGCCCTCATCATGTCTCCTCTCAGCCTTCTGTTCTGCAGGCTAAACATGCCCAGCTCTTTCAGCTGCTCCTCGTAGGGCTTGTTTTCCAGACCCTTGATCATTTGACTCACCCTCCCCTGGACACATTCCAGCTTATCAACATCTCCCTTCAGTTGAGGTGCCCAGAACTGGACACAGTATTCCAGGTGTAATCTGGCCGGTTGATTGGTAGTATCATAGCCCAGGGGTTTAGAATTAATTCAGACCAGCAACAGTCTGAATCAACTATGTTTATTTTCCCTTCCCTTTTCCATGTCATTGTCTACACAGTATTTCTAAAATTGAGGTTTATTTTTTCTTATTGATTATTGTGCAAGTGAGATCGCACACACAGATATCTTCCAGCACACTAAACAGAGATACCTGCCAATTTATTTTCCCCAAATCACTTGTTCTTTCACATTGTCTCCTCCCGACATATAGAACCGTTTTGCAAAACAACAGGGAGAAATGGACAGTTCCTTCCCTTTTACTGTCTCCTTAATTTTTGTGAGCATGTGTGTGTGCGTACACGCGTGCATAGATACAGCACTGTAGATCTGGCAAAATACACATAAAGAAGAAACATGAAGATCAGAAAGAATTGAAAAAACTTGCTGGTAGAAACAAAGACCTAGAGAAGAAGGAAGGAAAGCATAAAATATTTTGGAATTACCAGAACACTGTCAGAATCTGGCATAGAGATTTGAGCATTGGGCTAGGATGTCAAGGGTCCAGGGTTTGAATTTCTGCTTGGTCATGAAAATCCACTGGTTGATGTTGAGCAAGTCAACTTTCTCAGAGGAAGTGTGACGCTCTCTGAATCAATTCTGAACCAAGTAATCCCTCTCTGAAGCAATTCTGCCAAAAAAAACCCATAATAGGGTCACTGTAAGTCCAAAATGGCTTGAAGGCATACAGCAACCAAACTGTCAAAGGCTTTCATGGCCAGAATCATTGGGTTACTGTGAGTTTTATGGGCTGTATGGCCATGTTCCAATAGCATTCTCTCCTGACCTTTCACCTGCATCTGTGGCTGGCATCTTCAGAGGATGATGATGCCGGCCACAGGTGCAGGTGAAAGGTCAGGAGGGAATGCTACCAGTACATGGACATACAGCCCAAAAAAACTCACAACAACCCAGCAACAAAACTATTTGTCATTGTACACATTATTCGATGTGGCGAGTAAGCACACTGGTGTTTAGAGCCAGGAGTTTGGCATCTGGTCATGTAGACAAAGGGGATGATGTAATCTATGCTGAGCACAAAGATCTGTTATGGTAGGGTGCTCAGTATGTTCTTCTACCATGACATCACTCTCTCTTTCCTACAGATATCATGGAAACTATTTGAGGGCCCTGAGTGCATGCCTGGATTTGCAGCGGCATGCTCTCCTCTTTTTGCTGTTGTGTGGGGCAGTCTATCTGTGGTTTCTCAAGGAAAGTCAGCTGCCACCATGTTTGAACCTGAGCATTATGTGTCTTTGCCAGCTTTTGAGCATCATCTTTGGCTTTCAGGTAATCAGCCAGCAAAGTACACAATGATTTGACTACTGCTAACCTTCTGCTTAGGCTTTAAACTTTATGGAAAAGTAGTGTTAAAATACTTTAACAAGGCATACTGTATGTACTCATATATAAGTCAACTTCATGTGTAAGTCGAGGGTGGGTATGAGATTATGGATTTTGATATGATTTGTGGATAAATTGGGAAGAGAGAGCGGAAAGCACCAGCCCCAACCTAGGAGGGCAGTTGCCCCTTATCACCGTTACCACCGTTTTCCCATTCAGGCCAGAAATGATGCCATGGTGGAAAGAGTAGAGAGGGTTACTATTTCTTTTAGGTTCTCCCAGGAGAAATTGGAGCCTCCGGTAGCACATCCAGAGAGCACCAATGGATTTGGACCAAATTTGGCATACATACCTGATGTGCCAAAATTTGATTAGTGGAGGGATTTGAGTTAACTGACCTTCCTTTCTGGGAGTTGTAGTTCACCCAAAACCAGGAAACTATGACCTCCACCGATGATGGACCTGGACCAAACTTGGCACACAGAGCCCCCATGACTAACTCAACCTACAGGAGGGGTTTGAGGGGACTGACTCACCATAGTGGGAGTTGTAGTTTACCCTACAGGCAGAGACCACACTGAGCCCCACTGATGATACATCTAGAGCAAACTTGCCCAACATAGCAAACTTTTAAGTACTGATGGAGTTTCTCGTGGTTAACCTGGCATGATGTGAGTTGTAGTTCACCCACAACCTTATGTATTTTGTACAATTAAAAATTGGATTTTTTTCAAATAATCCAGATACCGCCGAGTATCCAAGCTAGTAGATAATAAAAAGAAAGAACACTTTATCTTCCCTATATTACGTAGAGTTCTTTAGCCTGAGGGAGCAAACCATTCCCAGTCTATGGATGCCAAGTTGTGGCAGAGCGCCATATCGGCTGCATGAGCAAGCAGCTTGCCTGGAAGCATACAGCCCCCAAGATTGAAGAAGCTGCCCAGCCATGCTTTCTGACATTCATTAATCAGAACTGGAAAAGGAACCAGCCTCACTCTGCATGATCAGGGGCGAGTCCACTTTGCTAGACAAGAAACATCCACACACTTGAAATATGATGGGTAAATAAGACCCCAACTTTATTGACTACAGACGTAAATAGAGTTGGCCCACACAAAGGCATGACCCAAGCATCAATCAAACTGTATATTGATCTATGATCCCGATAATCCAGAAATTATTGGGATGAAAGGAAAAGGACAACAAGGGCAAGTGGCCCAGGTGATCAGGAGGCGGGTGTCTCATCCATGTGAAATAAGTTGCTTCTGTTGCTAAACTGGCCCTCCCCTCTTTGATGTAGGCATTTCTCCCATTGCCAGGGTTGAAATAAAAATCAAGGTTCAGCTGAATCAGTTTTTGTGCACAGAGCAAGAGGGGGTACTCTCCCTTCCTTTGCCTTGGGTAGCAAAATGTCTTGACTTTTTTGCGTGAGAACTGTAATATGCCTGGAGAAATTTGACTTTTTCCTCCCTTTATATTTTCAGCGGCCTTCAGCTGCAGAGATTTCTCAAATACATGAACAAAGCAACTGCAATGTCGCACAAGGGCTTGCTTGGTCATACTACATTGGGTATTTGAAGCTAGTTTTGCCTCGTAAGTATTACTGTGTAGCAATGTTCTTTATTAGCTAGTAATATGAAATTAGGGTGGTGGTGGGGAGGGTCCCAGGTGGTGCTTCAGCTGTGGAGGAAAAACAATTGCGAATCCCCCAATAATGCTGCAGCATCATTTGTGAGCTGCCTTGGGTCCCACTTTGGGAGAAAAGCAGCAAAGAAAAGCTGACCCTGGTGCTAACATTCACCCAAATTATCTAACTTCATGAATATTGGGATCTAGTTAGCACAATTGCTCCATAGTGCTAATATCATGCAAAATCCAGAATCAAATAATCAGGAAGATAGACCTGAGCAATACAACAGAGTATAATGGATGTATTTCCCTTCTTTACTCATAGCATGGGAGAAAATTAGTAATGTGGATACAGTAGAGTCTCAAGCTTGTTTTCTGTAGAGCCCTGAGTCCCTTTTGGGAGAGAGGGCGGTATACAAATAAACTTTTACTTACTTACTTACTTACTTACTACTTATCCAACATAAACGGGCCGGCAGAATGTTGGATAAGCGAATATGTTGAATAATAAGGAGGCATTAAGGAAAAACCTATTAAACATCAAATTAGGTTATGATTTTACAAATTAAGCACCAAAACATCATGTTAGACAACAAATTTGACAGAAAAAGTAGTTCAATACGCAGTAATGCTATGTAGTAATTACTGTATTTACAAATTTAGCACCAAAATATCACGATGTATTGAAAACATTGACTACAAAAATGCATTGGATAATCCAGAATGTTGGATAAGAGAGTGTTGGATAAGTGAGACTCTACTGTATATATTTCATGGCATATTAATCTCTCTCTTGGTTGCTGTGAGTTTTCCAGGCTGTATTGCCATGTTCCAGAAGCATTCTCTCCTGACGTTTTACCCACATCTATGACAGGCATCCTCAGAGGTTGTGAGGTTTATTGGAAACTAGGCAAGTGAGTTTTATATATCTGTGGAATAATGCCATGGGTGGAGGAAAGAACCGTTGTCTGAAAAAAAGTGTGAATATTGTAATGGCCACCTTGATTAGCACTGAATAGCCTTGCAGCTTCAAAGCCACCGTGATTAGCACTGAATAGCCTTGCAGCTTCAAAGCTTGGCTGCTTCCTGCCTGGGGGAATCCTTTGTTGGGAGGTGTTAACTGGCCCTGATTGTTTCCTATCTGGAACTCATAGGTGTGAGTGTTGCTCTTTATTACTGTCCTGATTTTAATAATAATAATAATAATAATAATAATAATAATAATAATAATAATAATAATAACAACAACAATAATAATAATAGAAATCCAGAATATCTATCTTGTTTGCTTTGTCATACTAAAATAATAATAATAGCAACAACTTTATTTTTGTATCCCGCCTCTATTTTCCCGAAGGGACTTGAGGCGGCTTACATGGGAACAAGCCTGATCAACATAGTTTAAAATAGCACAATAAGGTTAATAAAACAACATCATAAAATAATATAAAGGAAACAACATCACAGTATAAAACAACCACTTTAGAGTTTTTTAATGATGATAGCCAGATTTTGTTCCTTTTCATGGTTTCCTCCTTTCTGTTGATATTGTCTACATGCTTGTGGATTTCAACTGCTTCTCTGTGTAGTCTGACACGGTGGTTGTTAGAATTTCTGTGTTCTCAAATAATATACTGTGTCCAGGCTGGGTCATCAAGTGCTCTGCTGTAGATAGCTTGTACGTTGTGTTTCTTCGTCAGCTCACAACCTCTGAGGATGCATGCCATAGATGTGAGTGAAACATCAGGAGAGAATGCTTCTGGAACATGGCCATACAGCCCGGAAAACTCACAGCAACCCTACAAACC
This sequence comes from Anolis carolinensis, assembly GCF_035594765.1. Classification (NCBI taxonomy): domain Eukaryota; kingdom Metazoa; phylum Chordata; class Lepidosauria; order Squamata; family Anolidae; genus Anolis; species Anolis carolinensis. Next base: position 137,496,622 of record NC_085844.1, read on the forward strand.
TGATCTTTGAGAGAGTGTGCAATCTCATCCAGAACAAGCTTTGCTTTGTTTTACTTCTGATTACACATGCATTTGTACCCTGATGGTGTTTTTATGCTGATAACACATGCTTGTTGTCTCTTTGTCATGCATTTTTCCTTTAAAGATCTTGAAAATTCAATTAGAGAATTCAACTCTAATCAGTTAAAGAAAATACGCAGTGAATTGCTGCTATGTGAGAAGACTTGGAAACTGCATATCCTAATTCCCTTAAACTCTGATGTGTATGATGACCTGCACAAAGCTGACAGCCGTATTCAGTTCATAAATAACCTCCCGGAAATGACAGTGGATCGAGCTGGTATTAAAAAAAGAAGCTTTAAAAATAGTGTTTATGGGATACAGGGAGCAGACCAAAAAGTATGTTTTTCTGCATCATCCTCTTTCTTCAGTCTGTTTATTGAAATTCATTTCTACCTTAATCAAGATTCCTGAAGTATTTCCTTTTGTGAAAATGAAAACTGAATTTGTGAGGCTTCCATATAAGATGTACCCTTCCACACAGCTATATAAAATCCACATTGAGCTGGATTATATGGCAGTGTGGACACAGATAACCCAGTTCAAAGTAGATATTGTGGATTTTCTGCTTTGATATTCTAGGTTAAATGGCTGTGTGGTAGGGCCCTTAGGAAGGAACATTATGTTTTTCTTGAAAGAGTTTCACTGAATACATCAGACCAAGCAATGATATACCATATAAAGTTACAAGTTCGAAAATATGCTTCAGAACATAATACAGCAATGGAATAATATATTTCTCTTTCCCAAAATGTTTTTAAAGATGCTTTCTTGCTTTGATTTGTGCTTTTCTACCACATAAGCTCTTTGAGGTTACTTTCGCAGGCACCACATGATTATGTTGTCTGGTTTTTTTTTCCCATACAGGTTTTTAAAAGTATCTTTGTCACTTGTACATGGCATGAAATTAAATTGCTGTACCATCACCTACTTTGAAAAGAAAATCAGGCTTTTTTCTTGTAGAGCTTCTGACATGCAGGGTTGAGAATGAAGTGCCTTTGGCCAAGCTTTGGAAGCTGGGGCCCCTTCTACACTGCCATATAAAATCCAGATTATCTGCTTTGAACTAGATTATATGACAGTGTGGACTCAGATAAGACAGTTCAAAGCCGATATTGTGGATTATCTACCTCGATATTCTGGGTTATATGGCTGTGTGGAAGGGCCCTCTGGAGATGTTGGAGAATGAGGGCCAGGACTAGCTATCTCAAGGTGGCCCCAGATATGGAGTTCCCTGGTTGAGAGGAAGCTAGAAAAATTGGGTGGGCAAATACAGGCCCTCTCCTGTGTCCTCATAGAAGTTCTTCTGATGGTTGTGGGACCAAGAGAAAGTCCTCCCTTCAGAATCTTAGATTGGTTAGGGTCCTATATAGGACAGTAGTTCTCAACTTGTGGGTCCCCAGGTGTATATGAAGATATGATCTTCCACATACTCTAGGCTTTTCAGATCCTCTGGATGCTTTATAGTCCATGCTCTGGGTTAATCTGACAGTGTTGTTGTCCCCTTTCCACCCTCCTCTAGATTAAGTATTGTGTCCTAGAGTATGCCACTCCTTTGCAATCCCTTTATGCCATGTCCCAAGATGAAAATGCTGCCTTTAGCCGGCAAGACCGTATAGAGCAAGCCAAACTTTTCTGCAGAGCACTGGAAGAAATCCTACAGAGAAGTAAAGACTGCTGTGGCTGCTACCGACTCATTGTGTACGATGGTAAGAGATTGAGCTCAGTAACAGGTTGTACATCCTGCGTCAGAAATGCTTTAGAAGAGAGGTGTTTGAGATAATAAAATCACAGAATGACAGAGATTGGAATTAGGTAGTTCTCCAGATGTTAGACTGCAGTTCCCCACAATTCTCACCATTGGGAATTCTCAGGATTCCATATAAGATGTGTACTGAATAGTAACTTAGGCTCCTCGTATACAGGTGTATAAAATCCACATTATATAGTAGTAGTAGTAGTAGTAGTAGTAGTAGTAGTAATGTATTTATATTCCGTCCTATCTCCCTGAGGGGACTTAGGGTTGATTCCAGCATACACAAACACAAAGGCAAACATTCAATGCCTAGAAACAATGAAACACTGATAAAACTAAGGGCTTCCCATTCCGGCTCTTATCTCAATTTCTAAGCCAAAGAGCCTGTGTTGTCCATAGACATCTCCTAGGTCATGTGGCTAACATGACTGCATGGAATGCCACTTACCTTCCTGCCAAGGCAGTACCTATTGATCTATTCATATTTGCATGTTTTCGAACTGCTATGTTGACAGAAGCTGGGGCTAACAGTGGGAGCTCACCCCATCCCGCGGATTTGAACCGCCAACCTTCTGGTCAGCAAGTTCAGCAGCTCAATGATTTAATCTGTTGCACCACCCATTGCGCCCCTGAACTGGATTATATGGCCGCTACTGAAAGGGCTACTGGGAACTATAATCCAACACCCATGCATAGAGCCACATGATTTCCACCACATCCCACAAAAATATAAAACTCTCAAGCTTCTATTTGCTTCACTTTGGATGTTGTCTAACCTTTTCACCAAAAGCCTTAAAATCAGGATAGTGGTGAAAACATGTCCCAGCAACCAGTATCTGTGTTTTCATGCAATGTTTATGACTCTTCTGGCAAACTAATATATTCATATCTTGTTTCTCTAGATTCAGAAGAAAGCGACAAGCATTTTCTATCCAAGACAATTATACAAGACATGAGACAGCAGTGTGAGGGGGAATGCACTGTGTGTGTAGGAGAACAAAACTGCCCCCAGCCCTCAACCTTTCTGTCTGGTGGGACTGAGCTCCTGATAAGTGGTTCAGATCAGCCCCTGCCTTTACATAGTGGGGGCTACTGAGATAAGTGAGAGCTTTCTGTACCCATCTCATATCTATTTATCCCTTTTCCAGCAATTTGTACTAATTTTTCATAAGAAAGTCTCATTCAGAAAAATTCTCTCATGTTTTTCTTTGAGTTGCTGTGAGTTTTCTGGTATGGCCATGTTCCAGAAGCATTCTATCCTGACGTTTCATGCATATCTGTGGCAGGTCTCCTCAGAGGTTATGAGGTCTGTTGAAAACTAGGCAAGTGAGGTTTATATATCTGGAATAATGTCCAGAGTGGGAGAAAGAACTCTTGTCTGCCTGAGACAAGTATGAATGTTCCAATTGGCCACCTTGATTAGCATTGAATAGCCTTGCAGCTTCAAAGTCTGGTTGCTTATTGCCAGACTTTTTCTTTTCTCAACAAAAGGGGGGGGGGGGAGAGAGATATTCCTTGAGGTCTTTTTTATTCCAGGATAGCAGAAAGTTTTTTGGGACATTTCAGTGGAACTATTCAAAGATCAAAGAACTAATATTTGGCTGAGTACAATAAAAAGTAATAAAACGGCTCATCATTGTAAGGAAGGTGGCTTTAATATAGAAAACCTCCAATGCTTTATTAGCATTCTCGCTGTATTTTATTACACTAAAAAGCATCACAAATCCATCTGAACTCAAACAGAACTGCATTTTTGAAAAAGGATTGACATTGACATCACCTACAGATTTCCTAAAAGTGAGTGAACAAAAGGTGCTATCTATAGGGAAAGAAACTCTAGTGTATAAACAACCGGAGAGAGAACATGGTCTGTAAATACCTGTATGGTGTAGTTGAGAATGGACAGGAAAAGCAAAATAAATAAAGTTTCTCCCACTCTGTAATTTTCTCATAGATCTCAAGAGGCTATACACTTCTGATTAACATACCAATAGCTGCTAAACAGGTTCCGCCTGGAGACCAGTAACAAGAAACCAGATACCTTTGGTTTGGAATAACATTAGACATGATGCTACTCCATCTGATGCATCTATGACACCAAACACTGGATGTGGAACTCCTGTACTGGTTATTAAATATACATGGTGATAAAAATGATATTACAACAACATGTAGATTGATCAAATAAGAGGGATTTATGTTATGCCTACTGAGAGAGAAAAAACACAAAACGCATGCAGTTCTCAACACATCGTTTTTTTCAGACACCTTTTTAGGATCGTTATGCGAATCTCATTTTTTTTTATCTATGAGTAATCTGTAAATGTTTTGACAGGTGGTTGTGAAAATCCCTGGGCTGATAGTCAAACACATTTATAACAGAAGTTTCTTGGGACATAACTAATATATAGAATCATAGAGTTGAAAGAGACCTCACGGGTCATCCAGCCCAACCCCCTGCCAAGAAGCAGGAAAATTGCATTCAAAGCACACACACACCCCAACAGATGGCCATCCAGCCTCTGCTTAAAAGTCTCCAAAGAAGGAGCCTCCACCACACTCCAGGGCAGAGAGTTCCACTGCTGAACAGCTCTCACAGTGAGGAAATTCTTTCTAATGTTCAGGTGGAATCTCCTTTCCTGTAGTTTAAAGCCATTGTTCAGTGTCCTAGTCTCCGGGGAGGCAGAAAATAAGCTTGCTCCCCCCCTCTCTATGGCTTCCCCTCATATATTTATACATGGCCTTCATCATGTCTCCTCTCAGCCTTCTCTTCTGTAGAGAAAACATGCTCATTAAGCCGTTCCTCATAGGGCTTGTTCTCCAGACCCTTGATCATTTTAGTCACCCTTCTCTGTATATATTCCAGCTGTCAACATCTCTTTTGAACTGTGGTGCCCAGAATTGGACACAGTATTCCACTTGTGGTCTGACCAAAGCAGAATAGAGGGGTAGCATGACTTTCCTGGATCTAGACACTAGACTCCTATTTATGCCGGCCAAAATCCCATTGGCTTTTTTTGCAGTCACATCACATGTTTGGCTCATATTTAACTTGTTGTATACGAGGACTCCAAGATCTTTTTCACACGTACTGCTGTCGAGCCAGGTGTCCCCCATTCTGTATCTTTGCATTTTATTTTTTTCTGCCTAAGCAAAGTATTGTGCATTTTTCCTTGTTGAACTTCATTTTGTTACTTTTGGCCTATCTCTCTAATCTGTTAAAATCGTTTTGGATTCTGCTCCTTTCTTCTGGAGTATTAGCTATCCCTCCAAATTTGGTGTTGTCTGCAAACTTGATCATGCCTTCTAGCCCTTCATCTAAGTCATGAATAAAGATGTTGATCAGAACTGGGCCCTGGATGGAGCCCTGCTTATGGCACTCCACTTGTCACTTCTTTCCAGGATGAAATGGAAGCACTTGTGAGCACCCTTTGGGTTTGTTCACTTCGCCAATTACAGATCCACCTAACTGTAGTTTTGCCTAGCCAACATTTGACTGGCTTGTTTTCCAGAAGGTCATGGGGGACCTTGTTGAAGACCTTACTGAAATCCAAGTACACTACATCCATGGCATTCCCTGCATTGACCCAGCTTGTAACTCTATTGAAAAAAGAGATCAGATTAGTCTGGCATGACTTGTTTTTGATAAACTCTGAAAGCTGTCAGAATTAGTGTTCAAAAAGGAATTGACATAATTTATATTGCAATGTACTTCCAAGCACATATCCATTTTACTGCACTGAAACTTTGTCTTGTTAATTTTACACTTGATACACTTGCAGAAGCTGGTACAAGGCACTTTGAGTCATGGCAATGTAGACAGTGACACACATACTGCAGGGTTGGTTTTAACAACTTTTCATTTGAAAGGATGTTATCCCATCCAAAACAGCCTGGACCCCATCTCCCTGATCAGTTTTGCCTTCAAGGAAAATACCTTAATTTTCCTTCCCCCCCCCCCCCCCTCTGGATTGAACTTTAATTATCTGCATCCAATGGTGAAAAACAATACAATCATTCTGATCAATAGTTTTCTCTCAGTAAACCTGGATGACCATGGCTTGAGCATCATGCCCCAAAAGGGGAGATGATTGATCAGTTCTTAGAAAGTAACAATTTAGGTGCAGAAAATACTATTCAAATTGTTATTCAAAACTTACACCTTAAAAAATATATTGTGACCCCTGTCTCTCAAGGGCAACAATGCAGTACCTGCTCCCTGGAGTAAATCAGTCACATGTACAACCAGTTAGATTGTGTTAGCTACTTGTTGAGGATATATATGCTAGGTCACACCTTTACAAACACCTTGTTAGTTGACAGAACATACAGTATTATACATTACTGATTATGTTCATCACAAACATCAGGCCTTCCCCTGGGCAACATCCTTGCAAACTGCCAATTCTCTCACATCAGAAGCTACTTGCAGTTTCTCAAGTTGTTCCTGACACGAAAAAAATCATGGAGTCAATGTGGATTATATTATCTATGAAATGCTTCATGAATAAGTCTTGACAGACTAATCAAATGTTCTAAAAAGCCACATTGGGAATGTTGGTGGAAAATACAATCAATACAAATTGCATGGACACAGTGGTAATGGAAATAAGAGTTTTCCTTCAGTATCACCACTGCTATAAGTGGGCTCTAAAGTGTTGTCTCTATTTGATCTTATTCACTCTTAAATTTTCCATGACTTAGTTTCAATTCCTGCTGTGTCATCAGGGAGCCATCTAGAAGCAAATTTGGTAAAGAGATGCATGATCATATCAAATGTTGAACCATTTGTGGATATCAGATGTCAACTAGAGTTTTAACATGAGCACTGGAAAAACCTCCATGGGAATCCTGTAAGCTCTCCAAACGTTTTTCACAAAGATGTGATTTCTATGATGGTTGGCTTTGCAGTTCCATATGTAACATTAAGGCCAGTAGCATTATTATTTTCCAGTGTTAGAGCAGATTGCACACTGCATGATTTCTGGGAACCAAGTTTCTTCCAGTTTGTTAAACGAACCCCATTGTCCATGTCTTGGGGCAGAGGTTCATGGTACAGGGTGATCTGAGCTTTGTGTAGCTGTGGACCATAATGAACTGTCACAATAATAATAACAGCCAAGATAACAAAAATGGCTACAATGATGAAGATCATGGCAAGACCATCTCCTTTCTTTGTTGTGACGTAGCCTGGAGTGAAATCAATCACACTCGGGACATCGTATTGTCTCAGATGACTGCTTGCAACAGAGGAATTCATAGCTGGGGAAAGTATTCACCTGTGAAAAAATTAAAATAGTTTTAAAATGTATTCATTATAGTGAAGACAACATTAAAAGATTACTTTCAGGAATTGTGAATTCAAAGTTGCACTATGATCATTACTGCCTGCTGTTAACTGGTAGAATATGTACCTCATCATGGATTATTAATGTTAAGTACAGTGAAAGCGAGGAAAACATTTGTTCAGGGATAGTAAGACAGAAGTGTCAGAAAAACAGCGGTGGGAAAAACAAGAGAGAGATAGAAAAAGAGAAAGAGAGAAAAAAATTGGTGAAAGAAGGAAAAACAATTATGTGACTTCCCATTGTCCTCTTGAAGGTTTGCAAGTCATAAGGTTTACCATTGTCCATTTGTCTTTTCCGGTTTAACTGACTTAATATTTTAAAGTATTTTCATACATCTGATAAGTCCATTGTAATTGTATATCCATCCTTTCGAATAAAATCTCTGAAGCCCGACCAGTCCATTTTTTTCTTTTACATCTCTTAGTTTTTGTGTCAGATTGTCCATCTGAATTATATCAAATAGTTTTAAAATCCAATCATCGATGGTAGGTATATTTTTTTGTTTCCAGACTTTGGCTAGTGTTAGTCTCGCCGCAGTCCCTATTAAAAAAGCAATTTATCTTGATGTTTATTCAGTTTTACATTTGATATGCCCAGCAGATATGTTTCGGGTAATAAGGGAAATCTTATTTGTATTATTTTTTGTGTCACTTTGTGTACACTGTTCCAGTATTCTTTAAAAAAAATTTACAATTCCACCATTGGTGAGAAAAGGTGCCTAATTCCAACATTTATTTGAGGTATGTGTATTGAATTTAGCTAATTTGACTATAGTATAATACCCCTGGGAAAAATAATGCAAAAATAAAAAGAAACCATCAAAACATTATATCAGTTACTATTGCAATGGTCAACAGAAAGAGGAACAGATTAAAAATTGCCAAGTAAAATGGGCTAGGGACATTGGACACAGCATAAACATTAATCAATGGGAAGAAATCTGGAATTAAATTTTTTTAAAAAAATATGTCCAGATTTAACCAGAATTAATTGATATTCTTATCCCATAACAATCTATAACTATACTTTTTCAAGTAACAACAACAACAATAATAATGCTTTATTTGTATCCCTCTTTTATTTGTATCCCTTCTGTGAAGCAAGGCTTAATCTCAATGCATCACAGTTATTTTACTAAAGAACACCAAGCAACCATTTGGTTATAATAATAATAAACTTTATTTGTATTCTGCCACCATCTCCCCAAAGGGACTTGGAGCAGCTTACAAAAAACACTCAATAGTGCAACAATATACAAACACAAAAAATACAGAAAGTATAAATTAATAACAATAAAATTAACCTAATCATACTTAAAACAGCAATAAAACCCCAATTTATTTTTTTAAAATACTATAAAACCCAGCAAGCTACGAGAATAGTGGCAGTATAAAATATCAGTCCCCATAAAGTGCAGAAGTAGAATCACTAAATCCTCAGATGTATAGATTAAGACCATAATCACTAAACACGGTCAAAGGCTTGTTTTAAAAAGCCATGTTTTCAGGTGTTTGCAAAAATCTTGAAGGGCGGGGGCTACCTTCATCTCCTTAGAGAGGGCATTCCAAAGCCAGGGAGCCACCACTGAGAAGGCCCTCCCCACCAACCACGTTTGAGACGAAGGTGGGATTGAATGGAGGGCCTCCCCGGCTGATCTTAGGGCCCACATCAGTTCATAGAAGGAGATGTAGTCTCAAAGATAGGTTAGACCCAAAATGTATAGGGCTTTGTAGATAATAACCTGCACTTCGAATTGGGCCCAGAAACTCATTGGCAGCCAGTGGAGCTGCTTTAATAAGAGCCGACCGTTGCACTAACTGCCGTTTTCCGAGCTATCTTCAAAGGCAGCCCCACGTAGAGTGCATTGTATCTTGTTTTTCCATTGATCAATGAAAGTATTTCAACATTTATATCAACATAATAGTGTTGCAATTGATACTGAAGTTACCGTTATAATATAATGCTAAAGGTAAAGGTTTCCCCTTGACAGTAAGTCTAGTCATGTCCAACTCTGCGGATTGGTGCTCATCTCCATTTCTAAGCCGAAGAGCCGGCGTTGTCCGTAGACACCTCCAACGTCATGTGGCCGGCATGACTGCATATGATGCTACTTACCCTTTCATATTTCTAAAAGTATTGTTACATGTGCTAATGGTAACACAAAACCAGAGATATCTCTAATACAGTAGAGTCTCACTTATCCAACGTAAACGGGCCGGCAGAATGTTGGATAAGCGAATATGTTGGATACTAAGGAGGCTTTAAGGAAAAGCCTATTAAACATCAAATTAGGTTATGATTTTACAAATTAAGCACCAAAACATCATGTTAGACAACAAATTTGACAGAAAAAGTAGTTCAATACGCAGTAATGCTATGTAGTAATTACTGTATTTATGAATTTAGCACCAAAATATCACGATATATTGAAAACATTGACTACAAAAATGCGTTGGATAATCCAGAACGTTGGATAAGCGAGTGTTGGATAAGTGAGACTCTACTGTATCTCTTACAATCTCTTTCCAATGTTACGATGTGACTCCAATGCTATCAAATAAAAGTACCTCTTCTTCTCCTATATTTCAAACATGAATTCCACTATAGTTGGAAACATACATTAGTTACGACAATACTTCTCAAGTAACTGGATGTGATGGAATAGGATTTTTTCCTACCGTGCAGATATTGATACCACATTTGTGCCATGTTATTTTTGTATCCACACAGTTCCTTGGGAACATTTAAAGGGTTGGTTGCTATTAGTTAGCATCCGTCCATGGACCCCAACTTTGAGCTTGTCTTTGCTTTTCTGAAGAGTCCCCAGTGGCGCAGCATGTTAAAGCACTGAGCTGATGAACTTGCAGACCAAAAGGTCACAGATCTGAATCCGGGGAGCGGAGTGAGCGCCCGCTGTTAGCCTCAGCTCCTGCCAACATAGCACTTCAAAAACATGCAAATGTGAGTAGATCAATAGGTACTGCTCTAGCGGGAACATAACGGCACTCCATGCAGTCATGCTGGCCACATGACCTTGGAGGTGTCTACAGACAATACTGGCTCATCGGATTAGAAATGGAGGTGAGCATCAACCCGCAGAGTCGGACACGGCACAACTTAATGTCAGGGGAAAAACTTTGCCTTTACCTTTATCTTTGCTTTTCTGAAGCTGAGAGCCCAACTTGCTCAGGGATACCCAGGGGCTTTCTATGACTGAGCAGAGATTTGAACCCCGATCTGTAGAATTATAGTCTAATACTCCTTCTGGCTGCGAAAGAGTTAATATCTAACCAATTTCTAATGAAGCCTCTATAAACAAATGTGACATTCAATATAGAGCTCCTTTTCAACCCATAACACTATATAACACAATTTTGTTCCTGAGTTTTAAATGTCATTCCCTAATTGGTTCTATCATTAAAAAAACATGGGGAAAGTTTATTAAACTGAAAACTTGATTTTTGTGGGACATCCTGCAGCACATTTTGCTATAGTTTTTCAATGAATATCTCATTGAGTCTCAACCAATTTGACATAGTTTGTGGCAGTCACAAAAACAAAGTTTCTGGAGAACAACTACTTTCAAAGTAAGTCCAGCATAATTAAACAGGAAATAAAAACTGTTCAAATCAGGAACTGAAACTTTGTCAAATTTTGTTACATAGTGTAGTCAGATAGACAGAATGTTGTGGAAATAGTGGAGATATCGTGGTCCATAAGAAAGACGAACAGATGTTCTTGGAAGTGGTTTCAAAAAAAGGTTACTCCCAGCCCCACCAAAGTTCGCACTCACTGTTGTGGAAGGAATTTCCTTTAGCTTGATTTCTTGTATTGCAGATCTGTTTGGCATGCCTTTAGTAAAGGTGAAAGGTGGGACGTATTTTCATAGCATCTAAGAAGCCAGAGGCTGATAATTGCCTGGGAATGTCAGTGCCTGGCTGGCACCTCTAGCCTCCATCATGTCAAGGAAATCCCCAGCAATAAGTGAATATGGGGAAGCACAGAGAAAGCACTGAATATTTCACGTCACTGATGTACAGTGTTTGCTAGAGTTATGATGTAATTCCCCGCTACCTGCCCTGCTAAGATGGTGTGCCGCTTTGTAGTTGGACGACAGAGTAGTTGCTTCCTGGAAATCTGGCAGATGGTTACTAGATGAGCTATTTGCTTATAGGAGTGCCTGTTTGCTTCCCTTACACTCTATCCGTTTTAAAGCAAGTCAACAAAGAAAAGTTGCAATAAATCTCTTTTCCGAAAGGAATCTTAACCCTGCAGTACAGGTCGTCATGTTGTGGTGACCCCAACCATAAAATTATTTTCATCATTAACTGTCATATTGCTACTGTTATGAAGCATAATGTAAATATCTGATATGCAGGATGTATTTTCATTCACTGGACCAAATTTGGCACAAATACCCGATATGCCCAAATTTGAATGCTGGTGGGGCTGGCGGGGGGAATGATTTTGTCATTTCGAAGTTGTAGTTGCTGGGATTTATAGTTCACCTATAATCAAAGAGAATTCTGAACTTCACCAACGATGAAATTGAACCAGTTTTGGCACACAGAACTCCCATGATCAACAGGAAATAATGAAAGGGTTTGGTGGGCATTGACCTTGAATTTGGGAGTTGTAGTTCACCTACATCCAGAGAATACTGTGGACTCAAACAATGATGGATCTGGACCAAACTTGGCATGGATATTCAATATGCCCAAATGTGAAGACTGGTGGAGTTGGAAAATAGACTTTGACATTTGAGAGTTGTAGTTGTAGACCTACAATTAAAGAGCCTCTTGAACCCCACCAACGATCGAATTGGGCCAAACTTCCCACACAGAACTCCCATGACCAACAGAAAATACTGGTCTTTGGTGACCCCTCTGACACCCTCTCATGACCCCCCCCCCCCCCACCAGGGATCCCAACCTCCAGGTTGAAAATCGCTGCTGTAGTACATCCTCTGGAAGTAACACAATTCTTAGCACTCAAATGTTTCTGCAACTGTGTATTGGGATCTTAGGTAGATCTACAAAACCAGGATGCAAATATAAAAATGGATATCAATACCTGGCAAGTTACAGCAGTTTACTCGCCCATCCCGTTATATATAAGATTAGTTTTTCATAAATTTCAAAAAGTACAGTTCAGCTGTCTATGTTAAAAATAAATGAAAATAAATATTGAAAGGAACAATAGATCCTGCAACAATGTCTTGCCATGTGACATATTTCCACTTCAACTTCCTAACCATTCCATACTATCCACTTTAATTTTCCATCTCACACCAACTTTCCATGCCTACTGAGTATGATCAATCTTCTCTTGACTTTTTTGATAACACCATCAACCCAAGGGTTTTATTTTGCTAAAGTTACTTGTACTTCCAGAAGTGATAGGATTATTCCAAGTCTAATTATCTTCCGATTATGTACAGAGCAGATATTTTTTTCCTAAATAAGCATTTACATTTAGACACAATAGTTTAGATCCTATCTCACAACTAGAGCAGAACCAATAGGATTCACATAGGTCCCTACTATCCAAAACTTGATCCAGTTATTCTACTTTAACTGAAAATTCTCTATGAAATTCATGGTGTCACCATAAATCAGCAAGTGACTTAAAGATATATACCTACATACATCAACAGGATTCAGTTTCATGTTTTCTTCAGCTGAAATTGAGAATTATTGTTGCCCTGTTTGGTTTTATTAACCAAATTTTAACCCTTCTCCAGAAATGGGGAAGATAATAAAAAGGGGCTAAACATTAATTCAATTAGATTTATATCAAAAGCGGAGCATATAACCCAGCTCATCCCACAGGATGTTAAGTTTGGTCTTGTGATGTAAACATTGTAATTCACCAACACTGAAGAACGAACAAAAAGCAAGAATTAGTTTTGCACAAATTCAGATTAACTGGACTTTGGATAAAAATAAGTAATATAAAATTGGACATATTATTATTATTATTATTATTATTATTATTATTATTATTATTATTATTATATTTATTTATACACCACTTTATCTCTCCCAAAGGAGACTGAAAGCGGCGTACCTTCAGCACTCTGGGTCCTTCTGATTAATAAAGCATTCAGTTAATAGTTAATTCCAGAAAATGTTTAATGCTGAAATTCTACCTTAAGCCAGTTGCTTTGATTAAATAATTCAAATTAAATTACCTCTTAATTCATTATTTAACTGGGAACTGTTCCATTATTCTGACGGAGGCTACTAGGGGAGCACTAAAGAGAGAAGGATAATCCATTTTATGGGGCTGGAGGGTGGGTTGAAGGAGTAAAACTATTCCCCCCTGTTTTCCTGTTATTCCCTCCACCCATGTCCCCGTCATGGAATAATGGGAAGTGGGGAGGGGGAATAACCATGAGCAAAAAAGGGGGAAATGGTTCTCCTCCTCCAACTCCCCCCCCCCCCCATAAAATGGACTATCCTTCTAGCTCTCTAGTGCCCTCTAGTGTTCTCCGCCCGGATAATGGAATAGTACCCTTAACTGATAATAATCCATTAGTTCCTACCTGTTGTTTCCTCCAAGGGGCTCAGTGTAGTATACCTGAGAACGGATTTTGGCTCCATACTGAAGGTTGGGCTGAGAGGTGGTCCAAACTTACATGCAGCAGGTGTGGAAACTACAAATGAGCAACGTGGGTTGAAAGGAAACTGAATTTGAGACATCCCAGCCTGTCGGTGCTCATCAAACCCAAATGGATCCCATACCACTTTTCAGCACATAAAATAAGTGCAGAACCTGGTGTCATGGTTGGCTTCACAGCTGAAAACACGGTTTGCTTTGCGTCTTGTTTACTCTTGACCCATAAATCCATAAATCAAGATATAGTCTTAAATATACGGTAATAGCTTAATTATAAAATCAAATGGCCACAATGAGACTTTGGCAGAGAAGGCTCAAGGTCTCATAAATCTATAGGTCCCATGATTCCATAGCACTGAAGTGGCTTTTAAAATGGTGTCAAACTGCATTAATTCTACAGTGTAGATGCACCCCAGGGCACATTCGGAAGATAGTGGAAGCCTGTAAAGCATGACTTGCTTAAAAAACAAACCCCTAAAATGTGATGTATCTTCCTCAAAATATAATGTATTTATTTATTTATTTATTTATTTATTTATTTGCAGCATTTATATTCCGCCCTTCTTACCCCGAAGAGGACTCAGGGCAGATCACATTGCACACATAAAAGCAAACATTCAATGCCATAACATAGAACAGAGACAGAGACAAGACGCAGGCACAGGCTGGCCTCGAACTCATGACCTCTTGGTCAGAGTGATTTGTTGCAGCTGGCTTGCTATCCAGCCTGCGCCACAGCCCGGCCTTTAAAAAATCTAAAAGCAATTGTCTCCTTTCCCTGGAGCTTAAACTAAGAATCGAGAATATAAAAATGTTGATGCTCAGATGCAATATTTTAAAAAACAATATGCGTATATTTTCCTCTTTTATTTCTGTGCACATCAGGCTAGGAATGGATTTTAAAATAAAATATAGTACCAATCAATGGAAATTTTCTTCTGGGATGTAAAACAATGATCAACATATTTGATAGCATGCAAATATACTCAGCCAGCCACATCTATTCCACTCAGGTGCTTCATTCCTTACCTTGAGGTTGGTTTCCACGGTGATTGGCAGTTCTAATGATTGTTGGCAAATATCGTTGATATTTCCATACATATGAGAAAGCTGCAGTTAAAAGAATATCCGGTCCTCTTGGGCTCAAAAGGCTTAATGAAGAGATTTGGCTGTATTTGTGACCAGCAATGACTGGGAATTTCTCTTTCAATCAGAGTAAAACCTTAATCTTGAAAGCTAGAGATTAACTTTCCATCTGTGGTGGAAAAGTCAATATTGTACCATCTATAAACTCCAGAATGTGTGGGAATGTCCTGGTCTTGCAGTTCAGTATGTTCTGACAGGCTTATCAGTGCAAGAATCTGGTTTAAAATTCACACCACTGTCTAATTAGTAGACATCAAGCACTCCGTACATAACAGTTTTGAGCAGCTTTACAGATGAGGAAGATATGATTAATCCATCATTGAATATGGTGAGCACAAGTCTTGCATGCCACAGATCAGTTGTTGACAGAAGTCAATTCCTACAATGGACTGGATTTGGAGCTACAGTATTTGGAGTAATATGGTGCCTCCAAATGAGGCATCCATAGAATCATCCATTGTAGAATCATTCCTAACATTTTGTATCTATTCAGTCCCTGCCTTTCTAAAATATTTTCCCATTACAAAAACATGGGGAGAAAACAATAAGAAAAGACAGAAAGATTACTTATCAACAGAATTGATCCCCCATGAAATTCTGTTTGAGGCAAGACAAGAATAGAATTACAGTATGGCATTCAATTTATTGCTATCTGTAAGAGCCAATGAAGCAAATAATTTTCCTTCCCATACTTAAGGGAATGTGAGAAAATGTATATAGGAGGATATGTGTTTATATTGTGGAGAAAATGCCATCTCAGGGAAAAGACAGAATTTAAATTCAACCAACCAACCAATAACAAATACAATCAAGCTGCCAAATTCACTACTTTTTCCTCTCTGTTTTTCAAACTTATCTTGAAAGTGTCCTGCATAAGGGACCGTTACTAAGGAATACTTTTTGCCAACTTTACTTCATGTGTTAGCTATGCTCTTTACTTTTGAGATGATGATGATTAATAATAATAATAAATAAATAATTGTATTTGTTACCTGTCTCTCCTCTTGGTGCATTCAGTTAAGCATATATTTAAGCACATTTCTGTAAAATACATTAAAGACCATTAAATAGCCTAGCTCGTTGTTTACCTAAGCAACCCGAAAGACAGTTGCAGTTGCAAGTAAGAAAACGTAGGGACCACTTATGTGGGGAGGCTAATTTAACTAATTTACGTAACCATAAAAACATCCAGCAGTCTGCATGTGAAAGAATGAGGAAGTACTCCATCCAGGATTCGGTGTCACAGTGGATGATGAAGCAGCAGCTCCTCCTGTGGCTTGAATCGAGCATACCCTCATGAAGCCGGAAGCTGGAAAATGTTAAATAGCTTCTGTATCTCTGTCTGTATGTCATATGTCTAATGGCATTGAATGTTTGTCATGTATATGTACATTGTGATCGGCCCTGAGTCCCCTTTGGGGTGAGAAGGGCGAAATATAAATACTGTAGATAGATAGATAGATAGATAGATAGATAGATAGATAGATAGATAGATAGATCAGGGTAGGCCTGCCGGAAGATATAGGTCTTCAGATGTGTCCTGAACTCTGATAGCTGATTTAGCTGTTAAATTTCTTTGGGCAGGTTATAATAATAATAATAATAATAATAATAATAAATTTATTCTTATATCCCGCCCCATCTCCCCGAGGGGACTCGGGGCGGCTCACAACAATAATAAAAACAGTGACAAATTACACATTGTAAAATCAAACATGAAAAGCAGTCATACAATCAATACATACATCACATGTTAAAAACAAGGAGATAAAACAGTTCTAGGCCGAAATAGAGGGCTTCTGTAGCTTCGTGGCAGAAGTACTCAGCAAGGTATCAATAATCATGGCAGAACACTCTCTAATTAAATTAAATGGGCAGACAAATCAACCCCCAAAAATTAGTCGTCGAAGGCCCTCTGGAAAAGCCAGGTTTTAAGGCTTTTTCGAAAGGCAAGGAGGGTGGGGGCCTGTCTAATCTCCCTCGGGAGTGAGTTCCAGAGGCGGGGGGGCCACAGCGGAGAAGGCCCTCTCTCTCGTCCCCACCAGCCGCAACTGCGAAGGTGGTGGGAGCGAGAGGAGGGCCTCCCCCGAAGAGCGAAGAGATCGTGCAGGTTCATAGGGGGAGATGCGGTCTCTAAGGTAGGTGGGTCCCAAACCGTTTAGGGCTTTGTAGGAGATAACCTGCACCTTGAATTGGGCCCGGAAAACAAACGGCAGCCAGTGGAGCGCCCTGTAGTTTGCTCCTGTTAGAAGCCTGGCTGCCGAGCGCTGAACTAATTGCAATTTCCGGGCCGTCTTCAAAGGCAGCCCCACGTAGAGCGCATTGCAATAGTCCAGTCTAGAGGTAACTAAGGCGTGGACCACCGTAGTCAGATCAGACTTCTCGAAGTATGGCCGCAGCTGGCGCATAAGTTTTAGTTGTGCAAAGGCCCTCCCAGCCACGGCCGACACCTGAGCCTCAAGCGTCAGCCCCGAATCCAGGAGGACCCCCAAGCTGCGGACCTGCGCCTTCAGGGGGAGTGCAACCCCGTCAAGCACAGGTTGCCACCCAATACCCCGATCGGACTTTCGACTGACCTGGAGGACCTCTGTCTTATTAGGATTAAGTCTCAGCTTGTTCGCCCTCATCTGTTATGCCACAGTCTTGGGGTGGCTGATGAAAAAGTTCTCTGGATGACAGCTGCCAGTCGGGTTCTGACTGGTAGGAATAGATATCGCCCAGAGGACCTAAGTGTATGGGGCGGATGACCGAAGTTATTCAGTACTGTCACGTTTGAATGTTTGGGAGCTGTTTAGCACATGAAAAATCTCAGATTTGTTGGAACATTCAGCACATACCCGGTCTGTTAATTTTTTCAGAGCGGTTTCCCCACTTGGGCCTCCAGCAAGTAGTAACAACAACAACAACAACAACTTTATTCTTATATCCAGTTAGTAGCCTGGCTGCAGATCATTGGACCAGTTGCAGTTTCTGAATCATCATCAAAGGCAGCCACATAGAGTGCATTACAGTAATCCAATCTTGATGTAACTGGGGCATGGACCACCATGGCAAAGTCCGGCTTCTTGAGATATGGTCGCAGCTAGCACACAAGTTTTAACTGTGTGAAGGCACTCCCAGCCACCGCCAACACCTGAGCTTCAAACGTCAGTACTGAATCCAGAAGACCCCCAGAATGCGGACCTGCTGAGATGTCCAGGAATTCTAGAGATTGTAGTCCAATAACTTCTTAGACCACAAGGCAGAAAACTACTGATCTTCCAGTCTATACAGTATAAGTGAAATCTATGTAAATAATTTTTACTTTGCCAATAAACGAATAAGTTGTATTATTTATTGGAAAAAATAATTGTGGACATAGGTAAAAGTTTTCCCCTGACATTAAGTCCAGTCGTGACCGACTCTGGGGGTTGGTGCTCATCTCTATTTCTAAGTCAAAGAGCCAGCGTTGTCTGTAGACACCTCCAAGGTCATGTGGCCGGCATGACTGCATGGAGTGCCGTTACCTCCCGCCGGAGCAATACCTATTGATCTACTCACATTTGCATGTTTTCGAACTGCTAGCAGGAGCTGGGGATAACAGCGGGCGCTCATTCTGCTCCCGGGATTTGAACCTGGGACCTTTTGGTCCGCAAGTTCAGCAGCTCAGCGCTTTAACACACTGTGCCATCAGGGGGGCTGTGTTTTGAAAAAATTGTGGACATATTTCCTCTAAAAAATACTGTTAGTTGTATATATTTCTTCCCATTTTGATAAATATGTATTCATGTTTCATTTCATTTTTTCTTACTCTACAGACACGTTGATTTCTAGTAAATGTTATAGCAAAGATGTGATTTGTTCAGAGAAGGCTTTGAAGAAAATATATAACGTATTAAATAGCTTTAAAGGAAAACAAGTATTGAACACATTTCATTCAGAAATATTCTCTACTGTGAAGATTTCATTTTGTCCATGAGTTCCAGGAATAGCCGCTGAGGCAAAATGTAAAGCAAGCATCATGGGCAGAGATATTATACTTCAATGGGCTTGAGTTCTAACTTTGTCAGCATGCTAATATGCCTCATTTGAAAGCAGGAACCAGGGACTAGAAATAAAGTTAGGAATCATTCTTCAGTCTGACTATTTTGATTTCCCACAGGTTTCCCGTTAGTTAAGCATCAGAGTCTGGTAACAGCTGTAGTAAATTCTGTTTCATTTCCTCTGAAACTAGACTGGAATTCCATGGAGTCAGTCGCCCTGTTGATTCAGACTGTTTCCTTCCATTATTCAACAGGAAGCCCCAAGACAATCAACACATGCAGGAAAACTTCTCTCCTGGCTTTTTCTCATCACTGAATGAAGAGAACTGCAGGCTCTGAGAAGTGGTGAGTGGGAAACACCATGACTACGGTGAAAATCCTGGTGCTTTTGTGGATTTATCACTTCGTTTTTCTTCAAGGTAAGGTTCTTTATCACTCAATGGTAGCTGTGTTTACACAGATTTATGTTCCTACTGTGTTGCTGATAAACTTGGTGTTAACTAATTAGTAGAAACTTTTTCTTGTATCCATATATTTATTTGTTTGCCTTATATGTGAAATATATAGTCTATGCATTGAATAAAAACAAACAATGCCAATTGGTAGAATTGGGGGGGGGGGGGGGGATCAATGGGATTTTTTCAGACAGCTGGATTGGGAAAGCCGCCTTTATGCTGGAAACCCTAGAGAGTTGGCCAGAAAATGTTGGATTAGATGCACCTATGCTGTCATTCAGTATAAAGGAAGGTCATATATTCATTAAGCAACAAACTAAAGAACCCTTTAGTGTTCGAGCAAATCTGGCATTTGCAGTTTACAGTTAATGAAAGAAAAGTGGGGCTTTTGACAAATCGGACAGTAAAATGCTGCAAATCCAGATGTTTCTTGGTGGTGTATTGTGCTATAAATAGATTTTAATACTTGGGGATTACAGATTAACTACTATGGCTCTCTTTACACAAAGAATGTGCTGTCAACACTGGCTACAAGAGAAGGTTTGTTTTAGCAAGCACATTTTATTGTTCATGGAAGAAAAAGTGATATCACTACTAATGAAAAAACAGCTGAATAAATACAATAACCAGGAAGCAACAGCCTTCTTAATCATTTTTCAAAGTATGCATTATACTGAGTGTAAACATAATGACTTATTTTCTTTTTTCTATAATCAGGCTATACTGATGAGGCTGGATGGCCATCTGTCAGGGGTACTTTGACTGTTCTTTTCCTGCATGGCAGGGGGCTGGACTATATGGTCCATGTGGTCTCTTCCAACTCTATGATACTAGGATTCTATGGTCAAAACACACACTGTCAGAAAGCAAGCTCTGATACATGCAGCCTTTGTTTTTAAAAAGAAGTTCCCAGAATCTAAATCCAGTTTTCGTTCACATTGCAATTCCTGTCTTGCGCTCATATGGCCAAAAATGCTCTCACATAATTGCATGCAATTTCTCAGCCTCTGTAGTGAGTTGGGGAAGTCTTCCTAAATTTAGGAATTATAACATGATATGAAGGAATATCGACAGTCATACCATGCAATTGTTAGAAAGACACAGGACCTATTTGGATCCATTCCACCTGGGAGATATCTAGTCACTAGACTAGGAACCCAGCAGGCACCTTTGGGAATTTTTTTTACAACTTCTTTTTTGTTCATATGTTCAACGTAAATGGGTTGCCCCTTTCCTTCTCATTTACTGCCCTGTTAAAGTTGTGTTATTTCTTGGAGGTTTCAGCAAAAACCTATTTGATGGAAAAAGGGGGAGAAGGGGGGGGATTGTATGGTAGATGGAGTTAGAGGAAACACAGAGGTGGAGAAAGACAAGTCAAACTAGATAAAATGAAACTATTATTTGTTTGGGTTGCTGTGAGTTTTCCAAGCTGTATGGCCATGTTCCAGAAGCATTCTCTCCTGACATTTCAACCACATCTATGGCAGGCAATCCTCAGAGGTTGTGAGATCTGTTGGAAACTAGGCAAGTGGGGAATAATGTCCAGGGTGGGTTGTTCTTTATTTACTGTCCTGATTTTAGAGTTTTTTCAGAACAGGGAAATCCCAGACAAGAAACAATCAAGACCAACTAATAGCCTCCCAACAAAGGATTCCCCCAGGCAGGAAGCAGCCAAGCTTTGAAGCTGCAAGGCTATTCAAGGCTAATCAAGGTGGCCAGTTGCAACTTTCTCACTTGCCTCAAACAGACAAAAGTTCTTTCTCCCACCCTGGACATTATTCCACAGATACATAAATCCCACTTGCCTAGTTTCCAACAGATCTCACAATCTCTGAGGATGCCTGCCATAGATGTGGGTGAAACATCAGGAGAGAATGCTTCTGGAACATGGCCATACAGCTTGGAAAACTCACAGCAACCCAGTGAATCCGGCCATAAAAGCCTTCGGCAACATATTATTTGTTTCTTATCTTTCTTTTAAGAGGGTCAGGGGACACCATGCATGCTTCCAGCTATTTTATCCTTACAATAATAGGTTATGTTGGGTGATAACAACTGCCTCCAAGTTGGCTACTAAGCTTCATGAGATTTATGTCTAGTTTTCCCAGTGCAATCTAGCACAACTGTTGTACCATTCTGTGTCTTCTTCAAATCAAAACATCCCTGCTGCCATGTCACCAGCCCATTCAGCATTGAGCTACAAATAGTTAATATTAGATCAATAAATTGGAAGGCAAGTGCTGTTAAGTGTTTAATATCGGAAGAACATTGCTGGCATATGGCATGCATCACCTTGACAGAATCATATTTCAAGATTTTAAACAACTCAGCTGGGATCCCATCATCTCCTGCTGCCTTGTTATTAGCAATGCTTCTTAAGGCCCATTCAACCTCACTCCTCAGGATGTCTGGTTCTAATTCACTCACCACACCGTCAAAGCTATCCTCTATATTATTATCCTTCCTATATAGATCTTCTGTATATTCTCGCCACCTTTTCTTGATCCCATCAACTTCTGTTAGGTCCTTGCCATCTTTGTTTTTGATCATGCCCATTTTTGCCTGAAATTTACCCCTGATGTTTCTGATTTTCTGGAAGAGGTCTCTTTTCCTTCCTATTCTATTGTCTTCTTCCACTTCCATGCATTGCTTGTTTAAAAATGGTTACTTGTCTCTTCTGGCTAAACTCTGGAATTGTGCATTTAGTTGGGCATATCTCTCCCTATCACTTTTTCCTTCCGCCTTCCTTCTTTCTTGGGCTACTTCCAGTGTCTCTGCAGACAACCATCTTGCCTTCTTGGTTTTCTTTTTCTTTGAGACGTACTTTGTTGCCACCTCCTGAACAATGTTCTGAACTTCTGTCCATAGTTCTTCTGGGACTCTATTTAATAAATCTAGTCTCTGAAATCTATTCTTCACCTCCACTGCATATTCACTAGGAATATTTCTGAGATCATATCTAGTTGGTCTGTGTATTTTCCCCATTTTCTTTAGTCTGATTCTAAATTGTGCAATAAGAAGTTCGTGATCTGAACTACAGTCAGCTCCAGGTCTTGTTTTCACCGACTGGATGGATGCCCTCCACCCTTGGCTGCAAAGGATCTAGTCAATCTGATTTCGGTGTTGACCATCTGGTGAAGTCCATGCATAAAGCTGTCTTTTAGAGTGTTTGTTATGCACAGTGAGTTTTCCTGGCAAAATTCTATCCGCCTATGTCCTGCTTCATTTTGTTGTCCCAAACCATGTTTGTCTTGCCTGTGATCCCGGTTGTCATTTGACTGCCCACCTTAGCATTCCAGTCTCCTGTAATGAAAATAATGTCTCTTTTTGGTGTATTATCCAGTAGGTGCTGCAGATCCTCATAGAACTGATATTATTCTGCTTCTTCAGCAGCTGTGGTTGGGGCATTTATTTGGATCACTGTGATGTTAAACGGCTTGTCTTGAACTCGGATTGAGATGATTCTATCATTTTTTGGGTTGAATCCAAGCACTGCTTTAGCAACTTTGTTATTAACCTAGCAGTCTGAAAACATGCAAATGTGAGTAGATCAATAGGTACCGTTTCCGTGGGAAGGTAGCAGTGCTCAATGCAGTCATGCCGGCCACATGACCTTGGAGGCGTCTACAAACAACACTGGATCTTCGACTTAGAAATGGAGATGAGCACCACCCCCCAGAGTCAGACACGACTAGACTTAATGTCAGGGAAAAACCTTTACCTTTACCTTATGCCTCCAGAATTCTTGTTTGCATTTCCCTCAGAAATCGGGGAGGGAGAGACCAGATAAGGATTCTGTCGTTTCCGGAACCAGTTTGAGGCCACCTTTTGTGGTCAATATATCACCTTCCTGGTTTCTGCCAAACTATTTCTGAACTTATCTTAGTGGTCAGTGTAGATGACCCCTCTGTCTCCCGCTCTATTATGTTCTTAATCTAATAGTGGACTAAAATCAATGGGTAAGTTCCCAAATCTCTTTCTGAGGGAAGAGGGTGGCTGACATAATCTACAAAACAAGAAAACAAACTTAGTAACAAAGAAGAAGTGAAGAATTTAAGAGAGTCTTAGTGCCCTTCTTCCTCACGGTGTGCCTCCAACAACATTTACACTGATCAATTAAGAGGGCTGGGAGCACCAGTCTTAAGTTCTAAAGGATCTCACATTACAAAAAAAGCCATTGCTGACTCAAATACTTCTGTAAAACTAACAAATCATCACCATACGCCACTTTATTCTCTTACCATTTCCCATTCTTTCCATTCTTTTGAATTATACTTAATCTTCTAAAGACTCTTGTCTTAATGTATCTGGCAGAGAATGAGCCACCCCATTCCTTAACATTTTCTCATAACCTAAATCAACAAATGTATTGAAAAGTGAGGATTACTTTGGGATTAATCAAGCAATCAATCAAGCTCAGCCACACTAGAAGCTAATAAAATGGTTTTTTTAAAAAAAAATGAACTTTTTTTCCTCTGCTATTATGATAAACTATTTTTAAAGTACTACAATAAATTAATGTGAGTTAGGCGGCATAGGTAGACTGCCAATACTGATGAAGGAACTAAACAGAGAATAGGCTTTGGAGTGGGATAAAAAACAAACTCGAATGGAGGAAATGTTGCAAGAGCTAGGAGGAAACACTTTCCCAAGATACTGAAGCCAAATTCACCTGTCCGCTAAAGGAGCGGTGTTGTTTTGTCATCCAGAGCACCCTGACTACCCTTCAGATAAGGGGGTCTAAATCAGCAACTATTGCAGTTAGAGACCTCATTTTTTTGGTAAACTTAGTTTAACACCTGACTGGCACTACAACTAAAATTTGAACAAAATTCGGAGAATATTATGGTGGGAAGGTTTGAACTACTTGGCATGGAATGACCCTTATGTAAAGATAGGCAACTCAATGGAAAGGGCACAGAACAATATACATTTTATTGAAGGGTAGCTCATATCTGATATTTCTGAAACATCCTGATCCTATTAATTGCATCTTAAAATGATCTTTTTCTGTTTGCTTTGCCTCCCTGAGGGGATTTCTTCCCAACAGGACACCGGAACAATTTCCTTGAGGTATAAACCCCAACAGTTTCAGAAGCACATAAACCATATCATTTTAAGTTATTTTGGGTGTTCCAGGACATGTCTGTGGCTGACCTCACCAGTGCACCCAAATCTCAATTACACATACTGTACACACACACACACACAAGTCTCTTCTTGTTCATATTTTATCATATCCATGAATCTAGATATAAGAGAAAATTCAGAGTGTTTCAGTGAGGCCAAAATTCTCCAGGAGTGGGATTTGGAATTAGCTTATTGTCTGAGAACATTTCCCCACCACCTCCCTGGAGCTTTGGGCTTGCAATGATGGAATTAATCCTTTTAGGAATTTCTGGACTCCAAGTAGTTGAACTGTTGCACAAGATCAGGCCATTGAATCTTCGCAAATGTAGAAAATTTTATATATATATATCTATATATATAAAATGATAAAGTTGTTTGCGCAGTGACTATAACAACAAAACTAAACATCCCAGAAATACGAAATTTGGCAACACAATGCAAAAGGCTTGCCTCCAGGTTACAACAACACAACCACACCACAAAACCACAATCCAGACCCACAAAACTCACAACAACGCATCATGCGATAACAACACAACTAAACGCCCCAGAAATACAAAACTTGGCAACACAATGCAAAAGCCTTGCCTCCCAGTTGTAACAACACAACCACACCACAAAACCACACAGGACCCACCAAACTCACAACAACGCATCGTGACTATAACAACACAACTAAACGCCCCAGAAATACAAAACTTGGCAACACAACGCAAAAGCCTTCCCTCCAGGTTGTAACAACACAACCACACCACAAAACCACAATCCGGACCCATAAAACTCACAACAACGCATCGTGACTATAACAACACAACTAAACGCCCCAGAAATACGAAACTTGGCACACAACTAAACGTCCCAGAAATATAAAACTTGACAACACAACGCAAAAGCCTTGCCTCCCGGTTGTAACAACACAACCACACCACAAAACCACAATCCAGACCCACAAAACTCACAACCATGCATCGTGACTATAACAACACAACTAAACACCCCAGAGATACGAAACTTGGCACACAACTAAACGCCCCAGAAATATAAAACTTGACAACACAATGCAAAAGCCTTGCCTCCCGGTTGTAACAACACAACCACACCACAAAACCACAATCCGGACCCACAAAACTCACAACAATGCATCGTGACTATAACAACACAACTAAACGCCCCAGAAATACGAAACTTGGCACACAACTAAACACCCCAGAAATACAAAACTTGACAACACAACACAAAAGCCTTTTCTCCCGGTTGTAACAACACAACTACACCACAAAACCACAATCCGGACCCACAAAACTCACAACAACGCATCGTGACTATAACACAACTAAACGCCCCAGAAATACAAAATTTGACAACACAACGCAAAAGTCTTGCCTCCCAGTTGTAAAAACAGAACCACAACACAAAACCACAATCCGGACCCACAAAACTCACAACAACGCATCATGACTATAACAACACAACTAAACGCCCCAGAAATACAAAACTTGGCAAAACAATGCAAAAGCATTCCCTCCCAGTTGTAACAACACAACCACACCACAAAACCACACTGGACCCACAAAACTCACAACAACGCATCATGACTATAACAACACAACTAAACGCCCCAGAAATATGAAACTTGGCAACACAACACAAAAGCACTCCCTCCCGATTGTAACAACACAACCACACCACAAAACCACAATCCGGACCCACAAAACTCACAACAACGCATTGTGACTATAACAAATACAAAATTTGACAACACAACTCATCCACCTCCCCAATCCCTACATTCACACTTGGCCTCCAAAAAAACAATTACAATAATAACAATGACAACAACAACAACAATAAGAATCAACACCATCACAGGCAAGAAACAGCCAGGCACTGAGGCTGAGAGGCCAGTCAGTGCTACACTGGGCCTCCAAAAAACAATACAGTAGCATCTAACTTATCCAACCTTCATGACCACTACAACAACAATAATAATAAACACCTACACAGGCAAAACAAAAAAAGAGTATTGTACCACAATAAAAATATAAACCGCACTCAGCAGAATCAGACATTACAATTAACAACAAACCAAAGACAACAGGGATCTCAAGCAATTATCAATCAACACAAAAATTGAAGAAGGTAACAGACTTCAAATACTACTACTAATGTGAGTATAAAGAAGGGTGGAGGTCACAGCATAAATACAACCTAATGTAGACTGACCAACACCACCAGACTAAGCCACAGCAACGCGTGGCCGGGCACAGCTAGTCTATATCTATAAAATGATAAAGTTGTTTGCGCAGTGACTATAACAACAAAACTAAACATCCCAGAAATACAAAATTTGGCAACACAATGCAAAAGGCTTGCCTCCAGGTTACAACAACACAACCACACCATAAAACCACAATCCAGACCCACAAAACTCACAACAACACATCATGCGATAACAACACAACTAAACTGTCGAACAGCTCTCACAGTGAGGAAGTTCTTCCTGATGTTCAAGTGGAATCTCCTTTCCTTCAAACTACAGGAAAGGAGATTCCACTTGAACATCAGGAAGAACTTCCTCACTGTGAGAGCTGTTCGACAGTGGAACTCTCTCCCCGGGGCCGTGGTGGAGGCTCCTTCCTTGGAGGCTTTTAAGCAGAGGCTGGATGGCCATCTGTCGGGGGTGCTTTGAATGCGATTTCCTGCTTCTTAGCAGGGGGTTGGACTAGATGGCCCATGTGGTCTCTTCCAACTCTACTATTCTATGATTCTATGATTCTAACGCCCCAGAAATACAAAACTTGGCAACACAATGCAAAAGTCTTGCCTCCCAGTTGTAACAACACAACCACACCACAAAACCACACAGGACCCACAAAACTCACAACAACGCATTGTGACTATAACAACACAACTAAACACCCCAGAAATACGAAACTTGGCAACACAATGCAAAAGCCTTCCCTCCAGGTTGTAACAACACAACCACACCACAAAACCACAATCCGGACCCATAAAACTCACAACAACGCATCGTGACTATAACAACACAACTAAACGCCCCAGAAATACGAAACTTGGCACACAACTAAACACCCCAGAAATATAAAACTTGACAACACAACGCAAAAGCCTTGCCTCCCGGTTGTAACAACACAACTACACCACAAAACCACAATCCGGTCCCACAAAACTCACAATAACGCATCGTGACTATAACAACACAACTAAACGCCCCAGAAATACAAAATTTGACAACACAACGCAAAAGCCTTGCCTCCCAGTTGTAAGAACACAACCACAACACAAAACCACAATCCGGACCCACAAAACTCACAACAACGCATCATGACTATAACAACACAACTAAACGCCCCAGAAACACAAAACTTGGCAAAACAATGCAAAAGCCTTGCCTCCCAGTTGTAACAACACAACCACACCACAAAACCACACTGGACCCACAAAACTCACAACAACGCATCATGACTATAACAACCAAAGCAGTCCTGCATATGTGAAATGAGGCATGTTGGCATCTGATCAATGGGCAAATGTTTTAGTTGAGGAGCCAAATTGTAGATACAAATACAAATTAGAATTGTATCTAAATTGAAATATTTAACCCATTGACAGCTGAAATTTGCAAAGCGATGAGCCGCAACTGGAGTGGATGATTGGACATTATAGTGGAGGACAGTTAAATGGCTAGCAGCTAAATGTGATCAAATTTAATAATCTTTACTTTAGATAGAGAACAATTTAGGGAAAATAACAAAATTCAGATAAATTAACAGAGCAATATTTTCTTACCGCTTTTGTATATTCAAACTTTGCTTGCAGGTTCTGAGCTTATGGAAAATGAAAGCATTGCACTTCCATCTTCGGCAGGTAGAACACTCTATTGATATTTTTAAATTGACAGCATTATATTTTAAAATATGTTTTTGAAACAAAACAAAACTGTTGTGTGATTCTTTTGAGAGTACTGTATAAGAAACAGAATGAACATGTATTTATCCTTAGTTTTCCCTTTCCTGTCTAAAAACACAGTACAAACATATAGGACTTTTCCATTTGGCACATGCTTTTGTAGGAAAGCACTCTTGCATCATCTCTCATCTCTGCATGCCAATGAGTATGCATAATATGCACAACTCCAGGCATTCTTGGATGACACTGATTTTCTAGATCCAGCACAGTCTGGCTTCAGGCCGGGGCATGGTACCGAGACAGGAACTGGACAAGGGGAGAGTGTCCCTGCTGGTTCTGCTGGACCTCTCAGCAGCCTTCGATACCATCGATCACAGTATCCTTCTGGGACGCCTCGCGGGAATGGGACTTGGAGGTACTGTTCTGCAGTGGCTCCGCTCATTCTTGGAGGGTTGGTCCCAGATGGTGTCATTGAGGTACACTTGCTCGGCCCCACAACCGTTGACTTGTGGGGTCCCACAGGGTTCTGTACTGTCCCTCATGCTATTTAACATATACATGAAGCTGCTGGGAGAGATCATCTGGAGTTTCGGGATCCGGTGTCATCTGTACGCAGATGATGTCCAGCTCTGTCACTCCTTCCCACCTGTCACTAAGGAGGCTGTCCAGGTCCTGAGCTGGTGTCTGGCCGCTGTGTCGAACCGGATGAGGGCAAACAAATTGAAACTCAATCCAGAAAAGACTGAGGTCCTCCTGGTCAGTCGTAAAGCTGAACAGGGTACAGGGTTGCAACCTGTGTTGGATGGGGTCACACTCCCCCTGAAGACACAGGTTCGCAGTCTGGGTGTTCTCCTGGACTGATCACTGAGCCTGGAGCCCCAGGTTTTGACGGTGACCAGGGGAGCCTTCGCACAACTTAGACTTGTGTGCCAGCTGCGCCCGTACCTTGGGAAGCCAGACTTGGCCACGGTGGTCCACACTCTGGTTACATCCCATTTGGACTACTGCAACGTTCTCTATGTGGGGTTGCCTTTGAAGACGGCCCGGAAGCTTCAACTAATGCAACGAGCGGCAGCCAGATTAATAACTGGAGCGGCATAAAGGGAGCATACTACCCCCCTGCTAAGCCAGCTCCACTGGCTGCCAATATGCTACCGAGCCCAATTCAAAGTGCTGGTTTTGACCTATAAACGGTTCTGGCCCAAACTACTTGTCCGAATGTATCTCCTCCTATGAACCAAGTGGGGTGTTAAGATCATCTGGAGAGTTCCCTAAACTGACTACTCACCGGATGGAAATAAATGTTTTTCTCCAAAAAGGATTACTGATTGATTTATGTGAGAGAGATAATACAAACCCATTTTGGTGGGTCAGATTTAGTCTTGTTATTTGTTCCATCATAGCTACGTTCTGCATAGCCTTCTTTATTCTTGTTCTGTGATGTTTGACTCAAGTGCACCAAAACCTGTGATGTTGAGCAAATTGAAAATATTGCAGGAGAATAAGAGAAATGATAAATTATGGAGTATAAAATAAGCAAATACCAAGAATTATTTATTAATTTATAATCTGACTCTCCATGGCTTAAGGCAGCATGCAACCTTCTAAAATGCTAAAATTAGCTCAAGGTGCTTTGATGCCTGAACTGATGGACAAATAATGTTCTCTTCTGTTTTATATACATACGGAAGTCAACTAGACTAATATCCTTACCACATTTCTGTTGGGACAGAGGACCGCTATGGGATGCACATACCACTCAAAAGATCTCATAGCTTGTTATCAAAATTTCAAAACATACTTTAAGCCAGTGGTTTTAAACCTGTGAGTCCCCAGGTGTTTTGGCCTACAACTCCCAGAAATCCCAGCCAGTTTACCAGCTGTTAGGATTGCTGGGGGTCAAAGGCCAAAAACATCTGGGGACCCCAAGTTGAGAACCAGTGTTTTAAGGTCAAAATACATGTGAACTGGAGCAGCTGAGATGCTGCAGAAAAATTCAGCTATGCAGTGTCCAGGTTAGCCTGGTTCTCCTATATGAGCCAGCTAGCTAGCACTAGCACCAGCACTCCTACATCTGCTGATGTCCACGTAAGGTGCCTATTCTCTCCTCTGCTTTGGTAAAGAAATGTTGGTCAACGATCTGGTTATGATTGACTGGCTTTTCATAAAGGTCAAGATTCTCCTCCCTGCTTTTTTACATCCTCCTCTTCTTAGTTTCCACAGGTACAGCCACATTTATGACTCTCAAAACCCGATCCCTGGATGCAGAGACGGACTTCCCCAGTCCCCCTTCCCCTACAGAATCAGCAGCCTTATCAGTGGCAGCAACTGGTAAGTAGAGACATCAGAATGAGTTGCCATACTTAAAATTACTGATATCACTGCTTGGTACAAGCCAATGGTTCTCAACCTGTGAGTCCCCAGGTGGTTTGGCCTACAACTCCCAGAAATCCCAGTCAGTTTACCAGCTGTTAGGATTTCTGGGGGTTGAAGGCCAAAACATCTGGGGACCTCAGGTTGAGAACACTGGTACAAACAATTATTTGTGACATAAAAATCCTATAAAACTCTAAAGTTCAAACTGACAAGCACAAAACACCAATCATAACTGTGGCTGAGAAAAAGAAAGGATGGTGTATAGTAGTGATGGCACAATTAAAGGCAATGATTACAAAATACCTGCCTTTCCTGGACAGAAGGGTTCTGTTCTGAAAAGACTCAGATGGGGAGAGAATGCTTCCCTGTCCATGTACCACCTTTTGGCAGACACCCCAGACCTTCTATGTAACCTTTTCAAGGGTTGGAGGAACTTGCATGGAGGGGACAGTCTGGAGAAGTCTAGGGGCCCTTCCAGACAGGCCCTATATCTCAGGATCTGATCCCAGGTTTTCTGTTTATCCCAGATTATCTGGCAGTGTGGACTCATATAATCCAGTTTAAAGCAGAAAACCTGGGATCAGATCCTGGGATATAGGGCCTGTCTGGAAGGACATGAGATCTACTTTCCCATTTGTTGGTGCTTCTGGGTCCAACCCAATAAAAAACCCATATGTTTTAAACATTTGGACCACATGGAAATCATAACTATGACAGTACAGTATGTTTCCCTTAGCCATGGGTTTGACATCAATGATTTAACTCATCCATGCTCCTCCCCAAATATTTTCCCTTTCTCTGTGGATAGCTCTCTCGGAGTCCTCCAGTGCAATTTTATGGACTAAACATAGTCAAAATATATGGTTCATCATTACCCAATGTTTCATATAATCATAGAATCATAGAATCTGAAGAGACCTCGTGGGCCATCTTGTCCAACCCCCTCCCAAGAAGCAGGAAAATTGCATTTAAAGCATCCCCGACAGATGGTCATCCAGCCTTTGCTTAAAGGCCTCCAAAGAAGGAGCCTCCACCACACTATGAAGCAGAGAGTTCAGGTGTCCGCGGGGGGGGGGGGGGGGGGGGGGGGGGTTGTTGGAACCCATGGATACAGGATCATATTGACCCATTATGAAGAAGAGTATGTCAGTAATGGTGTTCAGAAGATTGAATGTTGTGCCCAGCAAGAGTCATGTCAATCTTACACTACACTATCATAGTGCTATTATTCTACTTTAAGTGCTTTGGCTGACTCCTGTGGAATTGTGGGGTTTTGAAGTTTTGTGAGGCCTAACTTAAATGGAATAATAATGCTGCAATAGTGTACTATGATTTTGACCTCAGATTTGTGTATTTGCCATATTTATGAACAAATATTAGAACACCATTGTGTTATCATACCTTCCTGCAAGATGCCCCAAGCCTCCCATCCTGTGAATATTTGCCTGGAAGTCAGCCTTGGAGAAATCAGTGGGATTTCTTTTTGGATAAATATGTTTAGGGCAACACCCATTTTAACTAATTTTAAGATACTATGTTATATACATGCTCTGTCCTTCACCCAAAAAGGTATATTTTGTATTCAGTTATTTGTGTGTAGACTTTCCTTGTGACTGGAATCCCTGAACAATTATTGCATAAAAGCATCTGTGTTGTTATATAAACATCTTGCATTCATTAAATCTCATTAAATGTCTCCTTGGGCATATAGACATAGGATGTTATCTCACGGGCAGAAGAGAAGAGGGGTAAAGCAGGGGAGAATGTTTGGAAAAGTGAGGTCTCGTCTTACCCTAGAAGGTCAATTTTTGGGGGTGACTAGCCACCTTCTTCCCACTTCCCCCTTCTTCAATCAGGAGTGAGGTAACACTTGGCCATGCATCATGGGATGGCCTCCGCGGGACTCCATTTTGCCGGTGTGTGTAAACTGAGAGGAAACGGGGGGAAACTTACATGGGATATGGTCCAAAAAGGATGAAGTACTCTAGAAATATATACACATACCACAGAAATCACTATCATTTAATGGCTTTTACAATACAGTGTAATCACAACTGTGGCAGATGAAAGGCAAATTGACTTTTGTTGTGAAGCTGTCATGACCCCTTAATGAACTTTCAGTGCTAAAGATGATGATCTTGTCACTTTATCAACAGAGAAATGTTTGCACTCCCAATTGTCTGCTTAATTTCTTTCCGAGCACATGTCGCTATGACTTGAGAGCATTTCTGGATATCTGGTATGCCTATTTTGATTGAAATTAGGAATAGTAGAAATCAGTGTATTGTGCCAAAATCTACACGTGATATAGTTCATGAAGCTCTACTCTCCTTTAGTTTGTATGCAGGAACTCATGAGCTGAATCTGCAGAAATGGGGTCTCTCAACAGTGGACAACCACAATCATGGTTTGTGGAGATGCTGTCTACCTTGGATTGTACCTTTCTCAGCTTGGCAGTTTTGGTTTATGATCGCCATTGGCACTCCTGTCCTCTGCTGTAACTGAAACCAAGGGTCCTTCCAGACAGGCCCTATATTCCAGGATCTGATCCCAGGTTTTCTGCTTTAAACTGGATTTATAGGTTCACACTGCCAGATAACTAGGATAATTAAGAAAACCTGGATCAGATCCTGGGATATAGAGCCTGTTTGGCAGGACCCCAAGAGATATTAAAGAGAAAACTAAGGGTAGTGATGATCATAGTTGTTTTTCTCACCCATTACTCAGGTGTCATCAGCTTCATAGTCATTTTGGTGGTGATCGTAGTCATCCTGGTCTGTGTGGTCAGCTTAAGATTCAAGTGCCATCACTGTAAAGATACAAAAGGTATTTAATAAGATTTCCTGCTGTTTGAGAGTACTGAAGTGATTGTAGGGATATTTGATTGTCCACTCCTGTTTTTAGGTCCTTTGAAATGCACACAATATGACCCCCATATCTGTGAGTGATATGTTTCAAAATGTACAGTGGAAACAAGAAGCCATGGCTAATAGCAAACACTATTGAAATGAATGACTTCCCCTGGAAGGTACCATAGTCATCCTGGAGGACCTGCAAAATTCCTAGACAAGAATTTATCAGATAATTTTCTAGATCCTCCAAGGCTACTTCTGGTAGAAATATACCATAGAATTGCATGGAGTACCTAGAACATTCCTAAAAAGGACACATTTTGTTGAATGCAGGTAGATTAAACCATGGATATTAGTCCTGTAGGTATAGGGCTCATACTGTCATTTCAATGTTCTGTTTTATCAATGCTTTATTTATTCTTTTGCTTTTTCATCTCCTTTTTTACCACTTCATACTTATATTTCTTCGAGTATCCTAATTATATATCTTTCTTTAAAAATACACACATATAAATGCACCTACATATACACACACACAATCTGTTTTTTTGTTTAGTACATTTATTCTTTAATTTGTTGTCTATATTCTTCTCAACCATTTTCTCCATATTAAATAATCTTTTAAATATTCAGAAACAACACTGGTCTATCTGGAGTCTTGAAGCATTCTTTTCAATGTAAATATCAGCTACAGAGGATAGGCATGTGCGATCCATAAAAAATGGTTCAAAAGTACTTACAAAACTGGGGGGGGGGGGCTAGTGCTTCGTTTTTAAAGTGTTTCTAAAGTATACTTAGTTAAAAACTATATATGAGACTATATATAGTATAAACTATAATGAGACTAATGAAATTTTATTACTATTTCGTTATGATAGTTGCGCATGTGCAGAATTAAATAATTACTATAATTGGGGAAACTTCATGGAGAGAAACTTGCTACAATGGTAGAACACATTTACCACTGTTAGCCCACCAAATTTCAGAACGTTTCACTTATGCACAATGATTTTTAAAAGTTTAGACAAAAGCCATTTATCCCCCGAAAAGCAACCCCTTAAATGTCTGTCTGTCTTTATGACACACAACCACATAACTTCAACTTAGCACAGATTTATACTATTACTTACTTACTTTGGTCCTCTTCAGATTCAATAATTTTATTTATTAAATAGACTCACTCTAAATGGCTGGCTGCAACCATCAGGGAAATGTATTTTATGGCAGGGCCTTTTGCATTATCTGCCACTGGGGGGCCTTACCTTCCCAAACTACATTTTTAAACTTTCTGTGTTTTCAGGCTCCCACCCATAGTCCCACCCACAGTGCCTTCCTTGTGGGAATCAGGCCAAAAATGAGCAAGTAGCCTGGGGACCTCATCACACTAGAGCTTGGATCCACTTTAAATCCACTATAAGGACGGGCCTTTAAGCAGCTCAGCCAGACAGGTCCTGGGCCTCACCAAACTACAAACCCCAGAATTCTGCAAGAGGCAGAAACTGGATTTAAAGTGGATCCATGCTCTGGTGTGATGAGGCAGTAGGCCTTAATTTAAACGCTAGCAATGGCCTCTTTTGCTTAATGCTTATACTGAAAATCAAACTGACCTTGGGAGACATCAGAATATTTCAGAATCTTAACGAAAATTATTGGTGAATGTTTCAATTTCTAAATCCCAATTTTCCTGCATGTTTCTAATATCGCTTTGTATGCACAAATTTAACAAATTTGATACAATTTACGAGGAGTAATTATTTTTTGCACATCTTTAATAGAGGAGTAATTTTCAGCAGAGGAACAATATGTTAAACTTCTCTACCTGTTTGCTGTGATTCCAGTCCCAGCTATTATTTACACGTATAAGCCATGAAGACTAGATGCAATGATATATTTATTACTTATTTATTTACTTCATTTTTACCCCGCCTTTCTCAACCCTAGAGGGGACAAGGCCACACAGGTAAACAATAAAAACACCTCATCAAAATATAAACAATCTAAATATATAAGCAATTAAAGCACATATAGGGTTGTTGTATGTTTTCTAGGCTGTCTGGCCATGTTCTAGAAGTATTCTCTCCTGACGTTTCGCCCACATCTATGGCAGGCAACCTCTGAGGATGCCTGCCATAGATGTGGGTGAAACGTCAGGAGAGAATACTTCTAGAACATCAGACAGCCCGGAAAACATACAACAACCCTGTGATCCCGGCCATGAAAGCCTTCAACAACACATAAAACACATATAAATCATTTAACAGATTAAAACCATATAAAATGCTGAGTCATGAGCTCATGTCCAAATCAAACATTAGATGTACTGAATCTAATGTCTGCCATAGCTCTATGAATATCCTTTTGGTATCTCTTCACATCCTTCCTCCTCTTCTATTTGTTTCACTTCTGGTATTTTCAAAGTTCTGTCTTGCGTTTATTTTTTAATCTTCATATTTTTCTTAAATCAACCATAGTCTTATTTTGATAGGGACAGCAAGCAGTGCTCTTTCGCTCTCTAGCCTGAATCTGCTCTGGTTTGATCAGATCAGATATATTTCCTAGAAGATGCCTGTGTCTCCCCACTGATGTTTTCCACCATATTTTCAATCTCTTCTACCTTCTCGCCCCATTACTCCATTCTTGTCTTCTTCTTTATTTTCCTCTTTCTGTCAATGTCTCTACTGGCTACCAAAGCCACTGATAACACTATGTAACACAATTTTTGTTTCTGGGTTATAAATGTCATTCCTTAATTGGTTCAATTATTAAAACATGGGAAAGTTTATTAAACTGCACAAACAATCGCTCCTGACACACACACACACATACACAAAATGTTTCCATGAGAAATACTTAGTAGGGACTACTTTGGTTTGTGGTTGACCATACATTTTCCTAACCTGCCAAAATTTTGACTCTTTCACATTTAAGGATCCCTAAGGCAAACTCAAAATTGATTAGTTTCCTTCCTGAGGAAGTTTCTTTTGAACTGCTAGGAATGTTTTTCAGCACATTCTGTTCTCTCTGAAAATGTTACTAGGTGCTGAATTGGTATTTAATGGCCCATTATTTATTTTGTATACTCTGGTTTTTCTTCTGATCATATAATTTTTTCAGTTTTTACCATATGATTTCATTTGTACTAGAGCTGTAGGAACATTTACAGCCCAAGATGCTTTAGGATGATCCCTGAAAGCATCATCCAACCTCTCCCCTTCCTCACACATGCACACACTTGCACATTTTTGTACGCTAGTTTGGACCTAGTTCTTTCCCAACGCATTTCCTTTTATGACATAGCTTTGCTCATATGTTATTAAAACAGATGACATTGTGTAAGAGGGCCTTTAAACTTGCAAAGAATTAAATCATGGACAGGTGCATGGCAACTCAGAGAGCAAACATAATTTTCTAAGGGCATTTTCTAGGACCTGAGTTTGCAAACCATCCACACTTATAGCTGTAGTCTCTGCTTGTAATTAACGGAATGAAAACAGCTATCCACAGGGTTCTTAAATTGTGTTCTCAGCAGATAAGGGGGTTGTACTGTATCTCAAAATGGACATAAAATCTAAAATATCCAAGCAGGGAAACATTGGATTTGAACAGATGCTGCTATGTTGTACCAACCAATATTCTTGGAATATTCTTCATAAAAACTCCAACCATCATCCAAGTCAAAAAGGAAACACAATCAAAGCCCTGGCAGACCATGCAAAAAGAATCTGTGGACCCCACCTCCTCCAAGGTGAACTAAAACAACCAAAACTGGGCTCTACAGGCCAATGGATACTCCACCACAGACATCAGAAGAGTTGCAAGACCAAGGACAAGCTACGAGAGTAAAGACAAAGATCAACCCAGAGGAAAAGTGTTCTTACCATATATCAAGGGAACCACTGACCGCATAAGGAAGCTGATGAAGAAACACAATCTACAAATTATCTACAGACCCACAAATGGTACATTCAGTGAAGGAGAAGAGGGATCCTCTCACCTCTGCAGGAGTCTATCATATACCAGACAGCTGTGGTCTACATAGGGACCATCAAATGTAGCATTGCCCAAACATGGATCAAGGAACATGAAAGGCACTGCAGACTAAGTCAACCAGAGAAGTCAGCCATAGCAGAACACTTGATGAACCAGCTTGGACACTGTATATTATTTGAGAACACAGAAATGCTGGACCACTCTAACAACTATCATATCTCACACAGAGAAACCATTGAAATCCACAAGCACGTTGACAATTTCAACAGAAAGGAAGAAACCATGAAAATGAACAAAATCTGGCTACCAGAATCAAGAAACTCTAAAATCCGAACAGTAAATAAAGAACAACACTTTGAAAACAGAGGAATTCCAGACATGAATCAATCAAGGGTAGCTAGCACCTCTGAACAAAGGATTCCCCCAGGCAGGAAGAAGCCAGGCCACGAAGCTGGCAAGGCCATTATTGCTAATCAGGGTGATTATTTACGACATTCACACTGGCTTCCAAAAGACAAGAGTTCTTTCTCCCACCCTGGACCTTCCATAGATATATAAACCTCCCTTGCTTAGTTTTCCAATATACCTCACAACCTCTGAGGATGCCTGCCATACATGTGGGTGAAACATCAGGAGAGAATGCTTCTGGAACATGGCCATGCAGCCCGGAAAACTCACAACAACCCAATTCTTGGAAGAGTCACAAATGTGAATGTTCACATTTAGACATTAGCTTTTAGCATTCCACTGAAAATCTAGCCTGCAATAATTTATTGTGAATATGCAAAAGGCAGCTCCAAAGAACTGCCTAGGCACTGCATGTTTTGGTAGATATGATGCTTATGGTTTTTGTTTTGTTTTGTTTTGTTTTGGTTGGTTATCATTGCTCCACCGTATGTTCCTTTTTCAGCCTAACTGATCTCTAATGCACAGCTAGGCATGTCGTCGAAGAGCACGTAATAGGTTGGCTGAAAAGTAAAATAATTATGCAGTTGTTTCATAAGAAGCTCCAAGTCAACCCACATCTTCTCAATCTGTTCTGCCAATCCTCTGTGATCACTAGACAGTTGAACTCTGGATAGATAATACAAATCCGCAGTTAATACAAAATCTACAGCATTGACAGTTTATATAGAGCTTATCTGTACACACTTTCAGAATCGAATGTGAACAAATAATTGTCTTCTCTTTTCTTAGCAGATAAAAAGAAACCTCAGCATCCGGTAGTATCCTATAGGTAATAATATTACTTGCATTTTTTGTGTATGTTACAAATGAAATATTCCTGCTGCTAACTACGTTAGTTTCCATTTGCTTTCTTACATTGTTTCTGAACTATGTTCTATTGTCGCTCCAAAGAAAATTCGAGCAAGATTATATAATTTTATGAATGTACATTAA
The DNA here is from genome assembly GCF_035594765.1 of Anolis carolinensis. Taxonomy (NCBI): domain Eukaryota; kingdom Metazoa; phylum Chordata; class Lepidosauria; order Squamata; family Anolidae; genus Anolis; species Anolis carolinensis. Next base: position 137,535,709 of record NC_085844.1, read on the forward strand.
TTACAACCAGTGTACTAGGATTGACAGCCAAACATTTCCCTTTCTCTCCATTATGCAGCCACTGATACCAATATGACAGATAATTTTTCTGAATGTGAAAGTAGACTGATAAAACAAAATTGAATTTCCTAAAAATTACGTAGATGTTTGGATTACCCCAAATTTTAAAATAATAACCAGTCCCATTAAGGCCTGCACTGGTTATAAATTGTATTGCCCCGTTGCCCTTTTTCTCATTCAGCTTATTTCAGTGCCTTTTTCACTCACCATTGCTGTTTTCCTTCCTACGGTTTTCGTTTTCAGGATCTTTTTGGATTCTTAAGGGTGGTAATAGTTACTTAGGGTTTCAATACACGAGGAGGGGGAGGGGGACAGGTAATATATACATATGCTCTGAAGAAAGTTATAAAGTTTCCTTTTTCTACACTGCCCTCAACTGCTGAACACCTATCATGACACTGAATTTGGTGGGTGGGTGAAATACAGTATTTATCTGGTGGAGATGTATAATTGCATGCTTTTTAAGAATAGGGGTGGGAAGAGATGGTCTTAAAGTAAAATGTTAGAATCAGTGTGAGAATCCATTTAGCATTTTAGTTAAATAAGGTGGTGAGGAGAATGCAGAAATGGAAAGAACGGATCCTAGTTACTTCTGAAACATATTATGGCATATATTTCTGTACGTGGCCCCACTATATTCCTTATTTATTTATTTCTTACAAACAAATTATGAACTCTCTAATTTAGGTCAAAGTTCCTGAAATAAACCTCAAACACTAGGTTTGAAAAACCTAGCTGCCCCCCTAATGTGGAAGTATGTAAGAAGTTTTTGAGAGAAACATAATGAGGGCTTTGATATACGTTTTGGGTCCAACCTATCTTCAAGACCGCATCTCTTTCTATGAACCAATGTGGGCTCTGAGATCTGCTGGGAAGGCCCTTCTCTCGGTCCCACCACAGTCTCAGGTATGGTTGGTGGGGACGAGAGAGAAGAGGGCCTTCTCGGTGGTGGCTCCCTGGCTCTGGAATGCCCTCCCTAGAGAGATTAAAGTAGCAACCCACTCGCCAAACCTTTCGCTCTATGGCTTTTTAAATGGGCCTTTGACCTTGAGTAGTCAACAATGGTTACATATGAGAACTATTTGTTTATTTCAGCACCTTAGTTCATTAATTGAAGGCACCCAGTTTATCCGCAGGTTTTACTACATTTTATAATTTTAAATTTTATCATCTGATGTCGTTCGTTTACTTTGTAACTTATGTTGTATTGTTTTTGTGCTTATGTTTTTATGCCCATACAGCCTTAAATGGTTTGGGTCTTGCTTATCTTTGAGACTGCGTCTCCCCCTATGAACCAGCTCGGGCTCTAAGATCTGTCGGGGAGGCCCTCCTCTCCATCCCGCCACTGTCTCAAGCATGGATGGTGGGAACGAGAGAGAGGGCCTTCTCGGTGGTGGCCCCCTGGCTTTGGAGCCCACAGGAAATTAGACGAGCTCCAACATTGACTATCTTTCGTAAGGATCTGAAAACCTGATTGTTTCAGCTTGTTTTTGAAATACGAGGGTTATCCAGAAAGTTCATGACGTTTTGGAATTAAAAATAAACAAAGTATAGGAGAAAACATTTACCATATTCAGTTGAAAGCCAGACCCAAATACTAGTTCTCACCGTAGTCCCCACTGAAATCTAGGTAGTTATCATAGTGATAAAAGTGTTTGAAAAGCCCTCCCCCACCCAAGATTCCCGCCTGGCTTGCGTCCTGAACCAGGCTGGCTTCCCTTCTCTCAGCTGTCAAATGGTGCGCTCAGCTTTCCGCACGATCTTCCTCGATCGCTCTTTTGTTTTGCAGATGCTTGCAAAGAAGGTGCTCTTCTAAGGTTTTGCAAGAAGCACACCTTTCTTGTCCCAAAAAACCTTCCTTGCAAGCATCTGCAAAACAAAAGAGCGATAGAGGAAGATCCTGCGGAAAGCTGAGCACACCATTTGACAGCTGAGAGAAGGGAAGCCAGCCTGGTTCAGGATGCAAGCCAGGCGGGAATCTTGGGTGGGGGAGGGCTTTTCAAACACTTTTATCGCTATGATAACTACCTAGATTTCAGTGGGGACTATGGTGGGAACTAGTATTTGGGTCTGGCTTTCAACTGAATATGGTAAATGTTTTCTCCTATACTTTGTTTATTTTTAATTCCAAAACGTCATGAACTTTCTGGATAGCCCTTGTAGAAATAGAATGCACAAAAAAAGAGAGAAAACTACAATTCCTGAATATACTAACACCTAGTCCCTTGTCACATATGCCCAGCCCCTATGTTCCAGAAGATTATGCTGCTGCTCTCATTTCATCCATTACCCGGCCCTATCTACGCTGCTTGCACTATCCCATGCCTTAGCCCTTGTATACTCTGACCACGCCTATTGCACTATGGCAATTTCACTGCATGCGGCTGTATGATATCCTTATGTTTTATTGAAATTATGTTTTAAACTATTTTGTTACTTTTATTGTTTTATTTTTATCTATGTTTTTATCTCCCCAATGGCGCAGCATGTTAAAGCGCTGAGCTGCTGAACTTGCGGACCGAAAGGTCGCAGGTTCGAATCTGGGGAGCGGAGTAAGCGCCTGCTGTTAGCATTTGCTTCTGCTAACCTAGCAGTTCGAAAAAATGCAAATGTGAGTAGATCAATAGGTACCACTCCAGTGGGAAGGTAATGGTGCTCCATGCAGTCATGCTGGCCACATGACCTTGGAGGTGTCTATGGACAACGCTGGTTCTTCGGCTTAGAAATGGAGATGAGCACCAACCCACAGAGTCAGACGCGACTGGACATTAAGTCAGTTTGAAAAAAAAATTCAAACCTAGTGTTTAAAGTTTATTTCAGGAACTTTGATCTAAATTTGAGAGTCGTTGTGGGGTATAAAGTTGTTTATTATTACTATTATTTTATTATGACACAGCAAACAAGATAGATATGCTGGATTTCATATCACAAAATCACAAGTCGAACACTTCCCAAGTGTCTAGGACTGTGTGATGTATTTTCAGATGATGCGCGCAGATCCCAGCAGGGTGGCCTTTTGCAGTTGGCAAATCGTAATTTTGTCAATGTCTATTGTTTCCAAATGCCAGCTGAGATCTTTTGGCACGGCACCCAGTGTGCCCATCACCACCGGGACCACCTGCACTGGTTTCTGCCAGAGTCTTTGAAGTTCAATCTTGAGGTCCTGATAGCGGCTGAGTTTTTCCTGTTGTTTTTCATCAATGCGACTGTCACTTGGGATGGCAACATCAATGCTCCAAACCTTTTTCTTTTCCACAACTGTGATGTCTGGTGTGTTGTGTTCCAGAACTTTGTCAGTCTGTATTCGGAAGTCCCACAGTATCTTTGCGTGCTCATTTTCCAATACTTTTGCAGGTTTGTGATCCCACCAGTTCTTTGCTGCTGGGAGGTGGTACTTGAGGCCTAAGTTCCAATGGATCATTTGGGCCACATGGTTGTGCCTCTGTTTGTAGTCTGTCTGTGCGATTTTCTTACAGCAGCTGAGGATGTGATCAATGGTTTCGTCAGTTTCCTTGCACAGTCTGCATTTTGGGTCATCAGCTGATTTTTCGATCTTGGCCTTAATTGCATTTGTTCTGATGGCTTGCTCCTGGGCTGCAAGGATCAGGCCTTCTGTCTCCTTCTTCAGGGTCCCATTCGTGAGCCAGAGCCAGGTCTTCTCCTTATCAGCTATTATTATTATTATTATTATCAACACAACGACGTTGTATGGCACAGCAAACAAGATAGATATGCTGGATTTCGTTTCGCAAAACCACAAGTCGAACACTTCCCAAGTGTCTAGGACTGTGTGATGTATTTTCTGATGATGTGTGCAGATCCCAGTAGGGTGGCCTTTTGCAGTTGGCAGATGGTGATTTTGTCAATGTCTATTGTTTCCAAATGCCGGCTGAGATCTTTTGGCACAGCACCCAGTGTGCCCATCACCACCGGGACCACCTGCACTGGTTTCTGCCAGAGTCTTTGAAGTTCAATCTTGAGGTCCTGATAGCGGCTGAGTTTTTCCTGTTGTTTTTCATCTATGCGACTGTCACCTGGGATGGCAACATCAATGATCCAAACCTTGTTCTTTTCCACAACTGTGATGTCTGGTGTGTTGTGTTCCAGAACTTTGTCAGTCTGGATTCGGAAGTCCCACAGTATCTTTGCGTGCTCATTTTCCAATACTTTTGCAGGTTTGTGATCCCACCAATTCTTTGCTGCTGGGAGGTGGTACTTGAGGCATAAGTTCCAATGAATCATTTGGGCCACATAGTTGTGCCTCTGTTTGTAGTCTGTCTGTGCGATTTTCTTACAGCAGCTGAGGATATGATCAATGGTTTCGTCGGTTTCCTTGCACAGTCTGCATTTTGGGTCATCAGCTGATTTTTCAATCTTGGCCTTAATTGCATTTGTTCTGATGGCTTGCTCCTGGGCTGCAAGGATCAGGCCTTCTGTCTCCTTCTTCAAGGTCCCATTCGTGAGCCAGAGCCAGGTCTTCTTATCAGCTTTTCCTTCAATTTTGTCAAGGAACTTTCCATGCAGTGTTTTGTTGTGCCAGCTGTCAGCTCTAGTTTGTAGTGCGGTTTTCTTGTACTGGTTTTTTGTCTGCTGTGTTTTGAGGAGTTTCTGATTTTTGACTTCAATCAAAGCAGGTTCTTCACTTTGCTTGACATATTCTGCCAGGGCATGTTCTTCTTCTTTGACTGCTTGTTTTACTTGTAAGAGTCCTCTGCCCCCTGATCTTCTAGGCAGATATAGCCGGTCAACATCACTGCGAGGGTGCAGTGAATGATGAATGGTCATGAGTTTTCTTGTTTTTCTGTCCAAATTGTCCAGTTCCACCTGTGTCCAATTTATAATGCCAGCAGTATATCTTATGACAGGTATGGCCCAGGTGTTTATGGCCTTGATGGTGTTGCCTCCATTGAGCTTGCTTTTGAGAATTTTTCTGACCCTTTGTGTGTATTCTTTGCTGACCACAGTTTTCACATGTTCATGCTTGATGTTGTCCAGCTGTAGTATGCCCAGATATTTATAGGCCTCTGGCTGGTGACACTTTATTGTTTGGCCATTGGGCATATTTATGCCCTCACTTTCAATGATTTTCCCCTTCTTCAATGCCACTGTCGAACATTTGTCCAAACCAAACTCCATGTTGATATCAGTGCTAAAAATTCGGACAGTGTTGGTCAGAGACTGGATTTCAGTTTCCGTTTTCCCATATAGCTTCAGGTCATCCATGTACATCAAATGTGAAATTTTGTGAGAATTCTTAGATATTTGATAGCCGAGATTTGTTTTTTGTAAGATTGTTGACAGAGGGATCATGGCAATAATGAAAAGCAGAGGGGACAATGAATCTCCCTGGAAAATTCCTCTCCTGATGTTGACAAGTCCATAGCTTTCATTTCCAACAAGCAGTTCAGTTTTCCAGTGCTCCATCATGTTTTCAATGAAGGTGCCAACTGTTTTACAAATCCCGATGGCGTCCAGGCACTTGATGATCCAGCTGTGTGGGAGCGAGTCAAAGGCCTTTTTGTAGTCAATCCACGTCATGTGAAGATTAGCTTTTTGGCTCTTACAGTTCTCCAGAATCATTTTGTCAATCAATAACTGGTCTTTTGTGCCCCTGCTTTTCCGTTTGTTGCCTTTCTGTTCATCTGGCAAGATGTTTTTTTCTTCAAGATAGTCTTGAATTCTGTCAGCTATGATGCCAGTCAGTAGTTTAAACATAGTGGGCAGACACGTTATTGGCCTGTAGTTTCCTGGTGCTGCTCCTTTTGCTGGATCCTTTTGTATCAGGTATGTTCTTCCAGTTGTTAGCCATTCACTGATACTTCCTTTCTGCAGCATCTCATTGAATTGTTGGGCCATTTTTCCATGTAAACTAATCAGATGTTTGAGCCAAAATCCATGAAGTTGATCACTACCAGGCGATGTCCAGTTCTTGACTTTTTGCACTCGTTTGCTGATCATTTCAGTTGTTATTTCCATCAGTTCCATTTTGTTCTGTGAGAATTTTCCTTCAAACTCCTTTATCCACCCAGCGTTTTTGTTGTAGTTTTTATTATTTTCCCAAAGTTCTTTCCAGAACTTTGTTGTTGCAGTTTTCTCTGGCTTTATGGTTACTGTGTCTGTTGTTTGGTTCAGACTCTGGTAGAACCGTCTTTGGTCTGATTGAAACAGTTGATTTTGTCTGTACTGGATGATTCTGGCTTCATACCTTTCAATTTTTCTGGCTGTTGCTGTAATTTGTTCTTTCACGATTTCCAAAGCTTCTTCAATTTTTCTGGTGTTCAGCCAGTACTTTCGGATCAGGTATTGCTTGATTTTGTCATTCTTCAGTTTCCTCTCTTTCATATTTTTCAGGTTACTTGCATCTGATCTAAGTTTCTTGATTTTCAACTCTAGCCTGACCTTCCACTTTGGTTTTCCAGTCGATTTTCTTTGGGGCTGCCTTGGTTGTAGGAGCCCAAGTTCTTCTGTTACTATCACTGCTGCACTGTAGGCAAACTGGTTTGTTTGTTCAATTGATGTTATTTGGACAGTGGAGAGTGCTGCATTCACATCTTTCATGAGAGGCGCCAGGTGTCTCTTGGGCACTGTTTTTAGAGTTGGGAGCCGCTGTCTTATTGCATTTGCTGCAGCATGAGCCATGATCTTATCCTTGAGCTCTTGTTGTCTTGCTGTCAAGGTTCCTGGTGGTTCAACAGATGTTTATTATTAACAGATTATAACAGATTATTATTATTATTATTATTATTATTATTATTATTATTATTATTTGATCACACAGTTGGAAGAATTAAAACAACAAGTCACCAATAAATGATCCCCAGGCTTTGTATTCTCTTTTACCTGTTTGCAACAGGGAGGAACATGTTTAGTTATTAAGGAATCAAAGTAATGTGCCATGTTTCCTCTCTTTTTTGGCAGCTGCTCTGATGCAGAAACTACAGCTGGCATGAAGAATGTCTTGTTGGTCTCCATGAAGGATTTAAATACAAGTAACAACAAAGGTAAAGAGCAGGGAACAAAGAGATTTCTGCAAGGAGTACAAGTATTTGTATAGGCTTTATAGCATGAATAGTCCAGACAGGCCAAGAAGGCAAATAACCTGCTAAAGCTGTGCTCAGTCTGCAAGCTAATTCCACTATAAAATACAGAACACATGCTTTTAGTTAATTGGTAGTTTTCATAATCTTTTATGGGATAACATAGAAGTCATGCTATGTTAATAATGAATAATTTTGCATCTGAAGTAGTGGGACATAGATTAATGTCAAATAAAACTTGTTAGTTTTTAATGTGCTATAAGACAGTTTATGACTAACTACCGTGTCTCATTCTGAAAAATTTTGTTCTATATTAAAATGGCCATAACAACCAAATCAAAAGTGTAATCAATCATGATGTCAACTACATAGTTAAGGGACATATATAATAGTCTTTCTTAGAATCTCTCATCATCTTGTCTATAAAAGTGTGCTTCTGGAACTCAATGTCCATATTCAAGTCCAGCAAATTATTAGAGTCATTTATAAAGCTAAATTGAGAAATGTACATTGTAGATGATTGTACATTGATTAAAAAGGAAGAAGTCAGTTCCTAGAGTCTTACAATGTAAAATGATACAAAAGGAAATAGTAATGGGAATGAAGAAAGCAAACAAATTTTAGCACAATTGTTCTTATAATGGCAAGCATGAATGGGAAAATACAGGGGAGGAGCCAAACGGCATCTAATAACTTAGCAAAGCAAGTACAACAAAACTCACTGCTCCATCTCCTCCAAAACATAAGCAGGAAAATGTGCACTCCAAGAACTACTAAATCCTTATAGACTATAGAAAAGATTGATTTTCCCAGAAAAACTAAACCTGTCCAAGAATATAGTGACTAGGTAAATTTGTGTTTTGGATTTAGACCACTGATATCTGCTAATTTTGTCTTGCTTTTCTAGATCCCATGAAGTCAATGGTTACATATGAAGAATAAGGAAACATTTAAAAGCTTGCATTATTTGTTGTAGTGGGAAGATACAGTGCATTTAATTATTGTTTCTGCCTGGGATACAGACACAAGAAACTGCCATAAATGCAACCACTGGTTAATCTAGTTCAGTACTGGTTATTCTGACTGGCGGTGGCTCTCCAAGAATAAAGACAGATGTCTTTACCAGTATTTTTATACCTGAACCTTTAAAAAGAGTCACCCTGCAGAATGCAAAGTAGACCTTACTGTGATATCTGATAGTCATTTTGCTGGTGAGACTCTGAGTTAGATGCAGATCCTTGGCCCATTGCTCCCTGGGAACATTCCCCATGGCAATGCTGTTGAATGGGGCAGGTGGTAATTTAATGAGTGAGTCTTCTATTACTCCATAATAGGCACTTTTCCTTGACACCTAACCATTTCTTGGTGGCAGAGGGACACACTGTAATTTACAATGTAGTCTTCCTCAACCCAATAGCCTCCAGATATATTGGATTTCAACTCTCATGAACCCCAATTTCTGGTTGACCTAATGGGAGCTGACATCTAAAAGACCAGAAAACACAACACTGGAGGAAGTTGGTCTTACCATCAGTCCTGTAGAAAAAAATGCCTCAAGTGCTACTTCCTTACCTTAGATAGCCCTTACTGGGGCCATTGTTTGACCAATAACTTGCCTCTAAAACACCCCTTTCCATTTAATATAGTACACAGAAACCTGTCTAAAGAATGTAAAGGTATTATTTTGCTGCATAACCTCCCTTCTCTTTTCTTATTTACATATTGTGAGCATCACCCTTGCAGACCATCAGGAGGAGATGTGAAATGGTTTATGTTCTTCTCAGAAACTCTTATCATGAAGAGTTGTAAAAAGATGATTAAAATATAGGTGCTATTCAGCTGTCTTTTATCTTTGTGCTCACCCTGTTGTGTTTCTTATTCAAGTTCTAGAACTGGGGACAGAGAGGGGGCCTGTATGCCCTGATGCATGAGAACAGAACTTCCTGGATTTGGAACAAATGGCTGTCACTCACCGTTGTTGTGAAAATAGTTAATCCCTGAAACCTCTTTTTTGCAAGGCTAGCATTACATAATTATTGGAGCAAGACCAACCTCTGAGGGAGCATAGGATTCTAACAAACTTTGATGCTTCAATCCTTGCAATCCAATTCTATCTGATCTCCATCTTTGCCTGGATGAAATCATGACAATGCATGAATTATATTTGTGGTAGCATCCTTCTTGCATTAAGAGATTGCTCCAGCAGCACACAGAAATGTGAGAACAAAAATATAGCCTCAAACTGGAATGCCAGAAAGGGGACCACAAAATATAAATTAATCCATTATTCTAATTTAACTTGTTCCTTCTGGTTGTATTTATCATGTTACATTCCAACAACTGCCACCTAAAAACCTAATAATCTGAGCTTAACATTTTTCACGTACTGTATATTATTTTCGGGGGGGGGGGGGGGGGTGTCACATATTTTGTCCTAGATTTTAAATATGACCTCACCAATTTTTTATTTCCTGCAAAATGGAAAACATATAAAAACAAAAGATCATCAATGTATGGTCCTGTTTCATTCACAGTGCTTTCTAGACACTGGTTTCCATCATCATCTTTTAGGGCAGCAAAAACCACAGAAGTCTTTTGTGATTGCTAATATATTCCGTCTTTCAACAAGAAAGGCATGATTTTAATATTATTTAACAATATGTTAAAATTAGCCAGAGTCCTCAGTGTTAATGCAGTTATACAATTTTACTGATTTGATACATGAGTATGAACACTCTGCTTTGTTAACCTTCTTCTGCAAGTATTTTTACACAAGCTGGCTATAAATCAGAAATCAAAACACAAACAGCTTAACTTGGAAACATTCTTAACAGTAGACTGCGGAAAACAAAGGTAAATGCTTGTCCCAAAGGAGTATGTTTTCCCGTGGTTCTTTGTTTGGAGAAGTCTAGAGAGGAAAAATACAGAGTTGCCTGGATTTGTTGCACTGTTGGATGAACAAGCCATAGTTTCAATGGCAAGAGCCACAAGCAGCTGAAGGCCATTAAGGAGTCTATTTTCAACAGTACTGTTTAAAATGTTTGAGGCTAAAAGTTTCTCCAAAAACTGGAAACATGCTATTTTTCTGATTTCAACAACTTCAGGCTACAGTCAGATTCAAGTCCCATTCACAGAATTCAGTCACGAAAACTAGTAAATGCAAAGATAAAGCAGCAATTTTTCAGTCTTCTAGAATAATCTGGGAAAGGGCTACATAATCGGTGAGGATCCACACAGCATGACAAATGAAGTTATGTCTCAAGGCCACAACAGTTCTCAGTATAGGAGAAGGTGAGGTTAGTCATTAAATTCCATAATATTCATATTCCAGACGGTCTTTCAGTGAGCAGCAAAAGTTGCTTTCTTCAAGGTAAAGTTTGACCAATTGACAGACAGTCTTTGCCTTGTCTGTCTGGCAGAATCCAAGCAGAATCTGGAAGGAAAACACATGAAAAGAAGAACCATCACTCACTGGAGAAGACTATTGCTATCTTTTGCATCTCTCCGATTTGCAATGGACTAAAACCTCACACTTAATACATTTAGTACTACATACCTTCACATATGAACAGAGCTGGTTTTAACAATGCAAGAAGATAATGAGAAAATATTACTTTTACTCTGCAGGTCAAAAAAATAACTAACTTTGTAGAACATTTTAAAAACAAATTATTTTAAAGTTAGAGGTCTTGAAATAAAATTGCAGTCCCAACTGTCAAAACTACCACATTAGATTTCAGAGCTATGGTGGTAAATAACCACAGTTTCCTTTGAAAACATGTGGAGAATGCATGACGATTAAAGAAAAATGCATTTTATATACTAGAATGGCTAATTCAACACCACAATCAAGGTAGAGGCACTGACCTCATCTTTGGATATGGCTCTCCTTGGCATACAAACTAATTAACCAACATTCCCTTTTCCTTGCAGACAGCCAAAACACCCAAACCACAATAAATGGAACTCATTTGCATGATAAAATAATTGTCCTTGTCCTCACAGAATATGATATTCTATAAAACTTGATTGTGGAGCCTAAGCTTGGCTCCTTCAGAATTAACCTTATCAATTTTAGAGAGAATTACTCACCAGGAAACAGATGTATATCTTACTGACTCACAGTTAACACATCCAGGCATTCCTGTTTTTAAATAATCAGTGTAATGGCCTGAAGAGGTGAGCAAACAAGGGACTAGGTTTTCCATTTGTCCCACAACAATATCCTTATCTGAGGATCCCCCACTCTTATCATTCTCTATAGATGTTTCCTCCTGCAGAGAGGCTGAAACGTATGACTGTTTAACTTTTTCTTTGATATAAACAACAGAGGTTTTGGCAAAGAACCCTTCCCTTTGCTACAAAGCTGGTACCAAAAATTATTTTCCATTTCCTTGATCTTGCTCAGCTCACATTTCTCTAAGCACCATTCCGAAAAGTACAAAAATGCATAAGCTACATTAAAGGTTTTATTAAGTGTCATAAAACTATGGCAGTACTGAAACACAATTTTTAAAAATTCAACATGCACTCCTCTAAATAATGTTAACTAAAAATTACATTTTGATACTGCACTAAAAATGACACCAAGATGGAAGATATGACACAAATAATCTTTAATCAATGATAACTGAAAGCTTTGTTCTCATTTCAAAACTAGAATTTCATTTCATAGAAGCACAGTAGCACAGCCATCTTTTCATTAATGCATGGTTTTGTTTTTGAGAATATAGTAATACTGAAGCAGGGATGGAATTCACAGCAGCCTGGAAGAAGTAATGGCTGTCTACTAAGGCATATGCACATCTTGAAATCAACTGAAATTTATTCCAGCACTGTTTCCGAGCACAATTCAAAGTGCTGGTTATGACCTTTAAAGCCCTAGACAATTCAGGTCCAGGCTATCTGGCCAACTACATTTCCTTGAACGAATCTGTCTGGGCCTTGAGAATTTCAGGAGAGGCCCTTCCCTCAGTCCTACCTCTATCTCAAGCTTCATTGGTGGGGATGAGAGAGCGAGCCTTCTCGCTGGCTGCCCCCTGACTCCCTGCCCAGGGAAGCCAGAATGATGTCCTTCCCTGCTGTCCTTCCAGTAGCAGGCTAAAGCCATTTTTTTTTCAGGCAAGCTTTTAAAGATGAAGGTGTTTAAGATCTAGGAAGGAGTGCTGTGGTTTTTAACTTTGAATATGTTTTTAATGGATTTTAACTGTGAAGGTTTAGTGCTGTTTGTGTTTAATTGTTTTTATGTCTGTATAGTTATATATTTTAAATTGTATACTAATGCTTTTATGTCAAGCCACTTTGAGTCCCCTTTGGGGAGATAAAGCGGGGTATAAATATTATAATAATAATAATAATAATAATAATAATAATAATAATAATAATAATAATAATTCTGATAAAAGGAAGAAAATGTGCCTTTGTTACAATATTATCTCATCTTCACTACTGGCAAGAACAGTTGCTCAGTGATCAACCTGGAACAAAGCAAGTATCAAATTTCTGGTCTGGATATGACAGCAAAAGAAAGTTTGTCTTACCTTTTAAAATATTCCACTTCTCGCTCTGTCTCATCCATTTCCACACTGTCTAGATCAACATCTTTAGGCAAAAACACATCGTCTGCAAAATCATATTGCATGAACAAAATTAATTTCAGATAGCTTTTAATTTGGAAAACAATAGGTACACTAAAGGAAACTGGATAATAAACATACTGCTAGCTATTGTTAGTTAATTACATCATTGTAAATCGATTTATGATCACGTAAAGTTGAACTGTGCCACTGTACCTCATCTGTACTCTCAGGAGGAGAGTAAAGACACAGCTAGGTCTTTGGGATGACTGTACAAGTGCAGTCATCATAGCACTATGGGCCTTTTTGCACAATCGGCATCATAGTGCTATGGACCTCATTGTGCAACAGAATTCTGACAATACAGTGAGGCATCTCTACCAGTGCGTGTTGTGCAAGGGAGATCAACTGCAGTATCACAATTCACTAGAAGAATTGTGTTTTTTTTTGTCAGAGACAAAGTCATGTCACTGTAAAATAACAAATAATTTCTAATGCAGGATCTTGTCCGTCTTTTAAAAGAAGCTACGTTTTTTAAACTACACACATTCAATTTACGAGCAATACCTTTTAGAAATTTAATGTGTTCATTAAAATTGCAAATGTTTGTGGGTCCTATGTTAGATGTTTCACACTGGGATTGTAATTTGAAAACAATATGTAAAAGTTTTCATTTGGTGGGAATATACTATTCTGTAAGGTTGTGAAATGGGGCTACCAAGACATTACGTATTTAGAACTACTTAAGCAGGTGGAAAATACAATTTTTATTTTAAAAGAGTGACACAAGCGAACTCTAGTCCTTTTAAAAAATGTACCTGTGCACATGATACTCTCTACAAGAACATGTATTTGACAGCACTTAAAAGTCCAAGCAATTATGAAAGCAGGGCAAGGAAATGATGTCAATTATTCTGCGCTTATTCAATCAATACAAAAAAAAGCAGGAAAACCTGTCTCTGGGAAACATTTGTTTTCACTTCCATGTCAACAAGGAAACATGGAATGCTTACAGAATGCACCCAAAGGAACAGAATGTAATGCTGCTCCCATGATGGAATTTGACGCTGCTCAGCAAATTATTTGATACAGCACAGGAAAGAGTGAGACGAAACTTTCCAAAATCATTATCGCTCAGCTTGGGGTATACTGCTACTGTTTTCACCTTTGGGGAGAAGGAAAGTTGATTTCCTTCTTGCAAAAACCTGTGCACCTTCTTTTAAATCTCCCAAACTCTAAGTGTAAATAAGGAAATGAAGCTACATTAAGAAACTTAAAATTATCTAAAAGGATAGTGTATTTTTTATATTTTATTCATTCTTCACCTGGTTACCAGGTTGGCTTGTTTCCAATTTATCACTCTTAGTCCAAAATCAAGCAGGTTAAAACAGTTTAAATGTTAAATATAATGTAAATAGACTTTAGTAACATTAAACATAATAATGAATTAAAAGATTTAGAAAGTTTAAAATTATATACATTAGTACTTAAGATGGGTCAATGCAGTCTATCAAGGCTGCATTCAAGCACATGAAAAAGCAGGCAAGAGTTCATAAAAACTAATGCTGAACGAGGGTTGGGACTCTTAAATGTATCACAAGATTTTTGCACTTATTTGTTAAATGTATATTCAGTCTTTCCTTCAGTGAGCTTTCTATTCTTGTTTTGTCCTTACAACAACAATCTGTAGGGCCAGGGAGGCAAGAAATAGCGACTAATCTAAAGTCATTCAGTAAGTTTCATGACTTCACTTGAGGGTCCAAGTCTTAATCTACTACTAAACCACACTACATGTTGCATTTCAAACATTCATTCTTTATTTGTCTTCCGTCATTCAAACATTTCTCCAGTACCTGACAGCCAGATAAGCAATCAATTGTTTTTTTAAGCCTCCTGCACTAAAGAATGGGATATTTGTTTATTGTACATGAAGGATTTCCTTTTTTTTTAATTTAAAAAAATGCTACTGTACAAGAAAGAACATAAGAAGATGGCTGAATCAGACCGTTGGTCCTTCTAGTTTAAACTGCATCTTCAACCACCCAAATCAAAAACAGCCTCAACTGTTTGTACTACTTAGCATCAGCATTACACGTTTTTAATGGAATGTTTCCAAACCAAACTGGAAAAGCTAAGGACTGAACCTTAGACTATTTACATATAAAGTCCAAATCCCCATCCACATCTCTACATTTGCTTTTGGGGGTATGCCAGTTCTTCTCACTTCTTATATTGTTTTTAAGAGCTATTGGGAGTGGTTGAAGATTTTTTTAAAGAATTATTTAAATCAAACTAATTTGTTGATTAAATACAGCCTTACCAATTGATGAGCTTCCTTTGTCACTTTTCTTTTTGTTTTTCTTGCTCTTGACTTTCGGCTGAGAAGAATCTTGCAATAGCTGCTTATTATGCAATTGTTCACTTGGAAAAAAGGAGGTTCTCACAAAAGATGATTTTGTTACTGGATTCATTTGCTTAGATTTCTTAGCACTTACTTTTTTCTCTTCTTTTTGGGAGGCAGCATGTGACTGCAGATCTGTGACTTTTAATTTGGATTTCATTTTATTTTTTATCCTAGGCTGACTATCTGTTCCTTTGCAAGGCTTCTTCAACTGCTGAGCAAACAGCTTACTTATCTGCGTTATTTGCTCTTTGCTATTATCTTCCGTGTGATTATGCATTATATTAAGGAGCAAAGAAAGGGGCTCATGTGATTTCACTGTCATCTCAGTCTTGAAGAGCAGCTGTGAGTCTCGATCCTTTGTTGGATCACAAGGTTCACAGAAATTTTCAGAAGCGGGCCCCTGCTCAACATCATCTGTGTGTTTTGACAGAGAATCAGATGGTATCTCTCTTTTCCCCAGTAGCTCACTCTGAAGGCTTTCCGAGGCACCCGAGGAAGGCTTTCTCATTGCTTCACAATTCTGAGTAACTATTTTCACTTTTTCACAGCTGGTGTTTGCCCTCTTCTTCTTTTTCTTTATAGTTTGTAGCTGTTGTGCCTCATCTCCTTGGTGCTCAATTTGCTGCCGTTGCTGTTGAGTTCCAGATTCTGTTCCAACCTGGGACTTTTCTTTTAACTGTGAAAACAGCCATTTGTTTTTATTTTAACAAACTTGGAAGTGACAATCGAGATTCCAAAATAAATGATGCAAAAACATTCTTTGATGTCATTCATTTCACAGCATTAATACACAAGACAGTTGCATACTGCTACAACACGAAAGTCACTTCTCATGCACTTTCTTACAAGACTGTGAAGAAAATGGATCACATGATTTAAACACATATCACAAATCTCAGCCCAAAAAAACCCCTTCTTCTGGATGCACTTCCTCTTTCCTTGCTATTTATAAGTATACAAAACTGATGTCTAAGTTCTTTTGAGAAGACTCAAAAAATCAGAGAGAATTACCTATGTACTGACTCAGCATTCAATAATTGACTGACTGGATCTACTGTAATTAGGACTAACAGGATACCAGTCGAGAATATGAAATCAGTCCAAATAAATAGATAATCAGTAAGCTTTCTAGAAAATATGTTATAAATCAGCTACTACTAGATGGAAAGTTATTCCTCTTTCTTTGTAGCATGCAAGTAAAAACATGTAAGCTAAGACTATTCAGCGAGATCATCTTCAGTGGCATTTATCGATTCTCTTTAAAACAATCATTTTGATCCAACTAGTATAAAGTGTTCCCTCACTTATCGCGGGGGTTACGTTCCAGGACCACCCGCGATAAGTGAAAATCCGTGAAGTAGGGACACTATATTTGTGTTGTTTACAGTCTCACTGGCAAGTAGCGTTTCTGTCCCCTCCTCGCCTCACAAGCATGCGCATGGACGCTTGAGGCGAAAACAAAGCTGCTTCAGCCTCCTTTTCTCTCCCTTCGGCTCCTCCTTCCTTCCTTCTCCTTAGGAAGGAAGTAAAAAGAGGAATTAACAATATTATTTTATGATTTATACTATTATTTTAGTGTTTATTAAAAAAACACGAAACAGCGAATCTGCAGAAAGAGAACCACGAAGTAGCGAGGGAACACTGTACTGCAGTTTCATCACTATTCATATTGAATTAACTAGAAGAATAGCCACCAAATTTCTATCTTATGATTGTTTTCCTCTTAAATCCGGTTCTTTCTTTTTCAAAACCATGATTTGTATTATTGGGGATGGCTGTAAAAGCACACACAATCATAAAATTGAAGCCATACAAATCCCTGGAACATATTTCAACAATTACAAAACCATACAGGTTGAGGATACAGCTGAAGACTAACTCATAGATAGATCAACAGTGGAACACCATGGAAAAGAAAGAGATGAGGAGCTTCATTGTACATATAGGAGCCCCTGGTAGCGCAATGGATTAAACCCTAGCGCTGGCAGGACTGCTGACCGAAAGGCCGGCAGTTTGAATCCGGTGAGCAGGGTGAGCTCCCGTCTGTCAGCTCTAGCTCCCCAATGTGGGGACATGAGAGAAGCCTCCCACAGGATGGTAAAACATCAAACACCTGGGCATTCCCAGGGCAACGTCCTTGCAGACAGCCAATTCTCTGACACTAGAAGCAACTTGCAGTTTCTCAAGTCGCCCCTGACACACAGAAAATATAAACAAAAACAGCATCAAATATTCAATATTTCCTAGTCTGGCAAGAAGGTTTTTTAGTTAGTCTTTAATTTGTATTGTATTGTATTGTTTTTATCATGTTGGAAACCGCCCTGAGTCCCCTGAGAAGACAGGGTGGCATATAAATATTTATTATTATTGTTACTGACACAAAGACAGAGTATGACACAGCAAACGAGATGTATATGCTGGAATTCATATCACAAAATCATAAGTCAAACACATGATTATATTCCTTCTGCTTATGTGATTGTTTTAGTCAATTGTTATGTTTTGTTTTCGTTTCTAATTCTTATAGCGTTTTATAGTGTTTTCAGTGTTTTATTGTACAATGTTTTATGCTGATTTTATATGGGAAACCGCCCTGAGTCCCTTTTGGGAGAGAGGGCGGTATACAAATAAACTTTTACTTACTTACTTACTACTTCCCAAGTGTTTAGGACTGTGTGATGTATTTTTGGATGATGTGTGCCGATCCCAGTAAGGTGGCCTTTTGCAGTTGACATATAGTGATTTTGTCAATGTGTATTGTTTCCAAATGTCAGCTAAGATCTTTTGGCACAGCACCCAGTGTGCCGATTACCACCAGGACCACCTGTACTTGTTTATGCCAGAGCCTTTGCAGTTCGATCTCAAGGCCCTGATAACTGAGTTTTTCCTGTTGTTTTTCGTCAATTCGACTGTCACCTGGTATGGCAACATCAATAATGCAAACTTTTTTCATTTCCACAACTGTGATGTCTAGTGTGTTGTGTTCCAGAACTTTGTCAGTCTGGATTTAAAAGTCCCACAGTATTTTTGCATGCTCATTTTCCACTACCTTTGCAGGTTTATGAGCCCACCAGTTCTTTACTGCTAGGAGGTGGTACTTGTGACATAAATTCCAGTGAATCATTTATTATTATTACTATTATTATTATTATTTAAAGAAACAAATAACACAATACAATTGCATTGTCACATTGACTATTCCCAGCTCTATACACCCCTATCGTGCACATAGCTTTATTAAAATACAGCTCTGTCAGTCCTCATGCTTTTAGCTATTCACATTTTCTCCGGTACATACAGTTCTTGTGGTATGTTTTTCTAATTGTTCATCCATATTTTTTTCTTGGGTCATTTGGTGGTTTGAATTCGCCATTACTTTTGCACATGTATCTAATAAATGGCTTCCATGTATTTTCAAATAGATCTTCTTTTATTTCTCCTTTTCCTGATCTTGATTTATTGGTTGACTTTTCTGTTAGCACTATAGCCTATATTCTATTTAACCCTTTTTTTTTGCTAATAAATTATCTAGATTTTTCCAGGTTCTGACTATTTTGAGTGTTACAGCATATAACATGAGCAAAATACAGTTTTTATTTACCAGTTACTTATTCTCACTTTCAAATACAGAAATCATTAGCAGAGCTTCCCTGAAATTTCCCCCACTACGTGTTTTATCTATGATAGAACTTTATCCCAAAATATTTGTTCTTTTGGGCACATTAGCCACATTTGGGTCCAATCCCATTCTCCACAGTTTCTCCAACATAATTTATTATTAATTTTATGTAGTTGAAGTAGATGGTATAATCTATGTATAGTTTTCAAAGAATTTTCTCTCAGTTGTGCTGAATATTATTTATACACTTGAGCTTTCCAGATTAAGCCTCATAGTTTCTCTTCTATTTTAAATCTTAGATCTGATTCTCAAATCAATCTTTACCCATGTAATGTTACAAAGTTTACTTCCAGCATTATCCAATATAACTTTGATACATGTCCTTTGGGTTGACTTATCATTACAAATTAGTTCAAATAATATTAGTGCTCTCAGAGGGCCTTGTTTCCTGATTATATTTGTCTGAAATATGTTTATTTGCACAAATTACCACCAGGGTGGATTAAATGGCTTTAATTTATTTTTAATTGTTCCATTTGAGTAGGTTTTCCTGATAAAAATTTTGCTATTAGATAGATTTGTTTCTCTTCCCACCTCCCTAAATGGAGAAATTGGTGTTATCAAAATGAGTAAAAGTTATACACAGATCCTAGCTGAAGTACAGTAAAGAATATCTTCTGTTTACTGGCAACAGCATTTATAAAATATTAGGCATGTGGGCTTAAATAAAAATAATATTGTTCTATCACATGAAAAAGTATTAACAGAAATGAAATGAAATAAAACTATAACATGCTACATCAATTTGTCTTTTGTGTTACAAGCTTCCCTTTCTTTCTCTGGCACTGGGTGTCTGCCATAGAATGCTTCCATTCTCCTCTAACTGCAGTTTAGTACTGTGCCCTTGTTGCTGTTCAAAGCATCCCACTGTTATTACAGGTATTTGCTCCACATTTTAGGGCTATTACAGGTGTTGCTCCTTAATTTTAGAAATCAACAAAGCCATTTAATAGATTGATCAAATAAAAACATTTCAACCCCATCATCCTACAAAAGGAATCTGAAATAATTTAAAATTAATACAATGGAAACATTTCAATATAATATTACTAAAAGTCAGAAGACAATACATAATCATTTAAGAACCTGCTCATTAATTCATTTTTCAAAAGAGTTGAAGTTAAACTCCCAAAAATTTTCTGAAAAGGATTTTCACTTCTACATTTTTAAAGAGAAAAAACAACTCAAATAAAAGTGCATTGTAATTAGAATATAACAATGTCATTAATTGCTCATTGACTTTTTACACTGCAGAGATTCTTCTAACGCAGATTTAAATTTACCTTTTTTTGCTTATGCCTTGCTCTTTTTGCTATCCGCGTGCTGCTAACTGGCTTAGTCTCAGGGCTGTTTATAAACTGTAGCAAGTCCTCTACTTTTCGATGATCAACAACATCATCTCTATCTGAGATCAGCTCTGGTTTTCTAGGTTGTCCCTCTTTCCTTTTTGTTAAACGCAAACGGAGTTTTTCTCTCATTTCAGCATAGTTTCTACTAGTTGGCGCTGCTGGTGGCTGTTGGATTTTTTTATTAAAAAGAAGTAGCGTTAAATGGAGCTCC
Source organism: Anolis carolinensis (assembly GCF_035594765.1). Taxonomy (NCBI): domain Eukaryota; kingdom Metazoa; phylum Chordata; class Lepidosauria; order Squamata; family Anolidae; genus Anolis; species Anolis carolinensis. Next base: position 137,556,025 of record NC_085844.1, read on the forward strand.
AAAATTATATGTCATGTCAAAAGTAGCATTCACATTCAAAAATATTCTATAACAGGTCGAAGACAACATCATACATTCAAATAAGCTAGTAAAACAAAAAAGTGTAATGAGAACAAAAATCAAGAGTCAAAATTCCAATTTAATTGTTTTTTGCTAAAAAAAACCATTGAACATGTAAGTTCTGGAAACACTCCTAATAATGCACTCATATAAAGCTAAAAATGGGAGAAATTCAAGGATTCTTACAAGAAAGGAATGGATCAGAATATGGCAGACAGCTCAATTCCTCAAAATAAAATGGTGAGGTTAAGCAGGAGCTGTGGACTACATGTATGCTGTTCTCAGTAAGCACAAGGGGACTCTTTTACACTATACAAATAAAGCACTATGATTTAACTTTAATTTCCATGGTTTCACTGGTTACAACCCTGGAATTTGGGGAGGGGGTAAGATATTAAAGAATATGCAGCAAAATATCTTTTATGCATTTCTGCACTACAGACCCTGATTCCCAAGGATTCAGACATATTAATTATGGAAACAGTGCTACTTTGTTTAGTAGAGGGGGCAGTATGGCTTTCAGGGAACCAGAGTAGGAGGAAAACAGTTAATATAAGAGCGATGAGTCTTCCTCCCAGTTTTGAAGCAGAAGTTGTGCAGTGATCCTAGTCTCTCTGCAGCTCGTTTCTGAGTGCAAGGACGGGGATAATTTGGCAGTTGGAATACCTTAGCCACCCACATCCAAACCAGCAAACTGCCAAACCCACCCTGTTTTACTCCAGTGCTTCAGAGACAGTCCCTGACCCCTCTATCATTTGAAGCAAATTCTTCCTTCCTACCTTCCTACCCACCAGACTTTAAATGAGAGAATTGCTGCCTCCCACCTAATTTGTGGCCCATACAAAGCGTGTAGTCATGAAGGTGACAACCTCCTTTAAATATAAGAACAGAAATCTTATATAAAATATGAGGACCACTAATTGGTTTAAATCAAGTGCCTCTCAGATCTGCTCTAAAGCTTCCACTCAACTCTCTCTTTTAAACACCACAGAACTGTCACATCAAGGGTTGAGAAATAACCCAAGTTTCATGTCAAGCCTCTTGATGACATCAGGTGCATCTAAGAAAATTAATTAAGTGCGGTAGCTCATTGAGTATGTTTTGCAAACACAATCCAATAGAATATAAAATTATCAAAAGACTACTTACTCCTCCATGTCCAAAGAATTCGCAGTAGCAACAATCACAGTATTTTCCTTCTTTTTGGTTAGTAGATGTTGAGGTGCTTGAGCTGTGTTCTGAACAACTATCTTCATCTTGGCTCTCCTCACCATCATACTGTGGATGATCATATAGATCACTGTGCTCACAATGCTGGCCTTCACAGTCAGGGTCACTATATTAAAGCAGAAAACACATTTTTCAATCAATTCTAAAAAGCATGGAGGAAAGAGCAAATGAAGCCAACGCACTACACATCCGATGAGGTAGACTCTCTGTTGCAGAAATAACAAAGAAGTGCATTTTGTGATTCTTTATTATTTTAATTTGTTAACACAGTTACTGCTGTGGCACAAAAGAACAGTAACTGATTTCAATAATGAAGATGGTGTGATATCAGTAAGTCTTGAAACATTGACTAAGAATCTAAGATAACATGAAAGACAGAATTTGGTCACCTTTCAAAGAATTTTTGAAACGAGAAAAAATGAAAATGATAATACAGTAGAGTCTCACTTATCCAAGCTAAACGGGCCGGCAGAAGCTTGCATAAGCGAATAACTTGGATAATAAGGAGGGATTAAGGAAAAGCCTATTAAACATAAAATTAGGTTATGATTTTACAAATTAAGCACCAAAACATCATGTTAGACAAAAAATTTGACAGAAAAAGCAGTTCAATACGCAGTAATGTTATGCTGTAATTACTGTATTTACAAATTTAGCACCAAAATATCATTATATATTGAAAACATTGACTACAAAAATGGCTTGGATTATCCAGAGGCTTGGATAAGCGAGGCTTGGATTAGTGAGACTCTACTGTATAAACAAAAGAAAGTGACACTGAAAAACTGTTCACACTTGAAAATAAGGATGAATGAGCAAAGAACTATTCAAAGAAATAAAATGTTAGGAAACACAATGAGGAAGATTGAAGGTTAACAAAGAAATTTGGGGAAAATTTGGGGCATAAATCATTAATAGCACCAATCACTATGTAACAAAAATTGAAAAAAATGTTCCTGGTTTGAAAGTGTTCTTTCTTGTTTAATTGTGCGTTACTTACTTTGAAAGTAGTTGTTTTTCCATGTTTTTGTGATAAAAACCAATTAGGAAATGACATTTATAATCCAGGAACAAAAACTGTGTTACATGGTGTATAATTTCGGGGAGTATAATATAATAAAAACCAAGGCAATATTTCATTTTTTTTGCAATCATCATGCCCCATAGTATTCAAAGGTGGTGATGTGAATACTGACACACTGAAGCATGTGTTCCCATTCCTGCTATTTAATAATATGGAACATTATCATCCACATTTTTTCATATCTCCATAGGGTCCTGGATCCGAACCCTTGCAGATATGGTGGGCCCACTGTATTATGCGTTTGTTTTTAAAAGTTCATATTTATTTTTCAACTTCTGGAAGTATGATTCTATTTCAGAACCCAACAATGGTTTCTGAAGTAGAATCATACTTCTAGAAGTTGATAAATCATTTTATTTCCATATTGTTCTTTCTGTACAAGAAAATGATATGAGTAAAATGTTTTAGATTTAAATTGAATCCATTTTTTACATTTGTAAAATATAACAGTATTCATAAACTTAGCACTATAGCATACAGGATTATTACCGGATATGTATAAATTACAAACAAGTCTAATGTCAGATAAAAATAGGAACATTCCTGTTCTTTCTTTTGGTTGACAAAGACTTTCCCAAGTAGGCCAAGAGACTATATGCTTTGCAACTGATGATCTGCTGTTTTCAGATTTATTATATACGTTCCCATGAGCTTTTGCCTAAAAGTGAGCAGAATAATATTCTACCTAAATAAGCAACTAAAATGTGTTAACAGCCAACAGTTTGACAGATAAGACAAAAAAAGTCCAGAGTTTGTTAGCTTAACAGGCTTTCAGAAGAGTATGCATTCAAATAAACGAAAAGTTTGTGTTAGATCAGAAGAAAATTCAGATATACTGAACTGAAAATCATCATCAGTAAGAAAATATAAAGAGGGCACATATTTTTTAACAAAGCCTTAACATGGAAGATAAGGCATACTAACTTTCAAAGTTAACCTTTACCCACACCTTAAGCCAAAATAACTCAAAGTATATAACAAAGAGAAATAGTAATGAGAAAAAACAAAATCTCACCTGCAAACACTTGATGCAGTACTAACCAAGCTATCTTTGGTTGAAGGAGATGCCACTGTGGTTGGATAAAGGCCCAAATTTGCATCCACAAAGCTGGGAGCAGTGGTACTAGTTCTGGAGAATGACGGAATACCGGAGCCTGGGAGATGAGGGGCTGAAGTTGGAGAAAGCACCCCGGGGGAAAGAGAAGACAGTGGTGCTAAAGTAGTGGAACTGTTTTGTGGTGTGGCCGATGCAGAACATCTATGATCCTCTGAACTGATACTATGGAACACATCACCTAAGGCGAGAAAGGAAAATTACTCAGATTAAAACCAAGAGATGTCTTGACATATTCTAAAGCCTAAGGGAAAAGTTTACACCCGTAATTTTTTAAAATCTTAGTAGTACGTTCCAATTAAGTGTCTAACTCAGAGATTTACACATACTTGTAATCAATTTACGAATTCATGCCAAAAACCATGAAAAGCACGCCTAAGAACAGAGTGGGAGGATAGTAGCAGACACTGTATTATTTCATTTTTTAATCAATGTGGTGTAATTACTTTATATGTGTTACAAGTTACAGTGGGATGTTTTAAAATAAAGAATTTATAATGTTTGCTTCTTAAGAAATTTGATAGTAGGACAGGATAAATGTATACATCTGAGGAAGGAGAAAGGCACAACTGGTGATTAGAAGATTGAAGCATTTCTAGCTGAACTGGAAAATGAATATTGAGAGTAAGTGTAAGAGTAAAGAGTAGGCAAGGAAAAAAGCAGTGGTTTTTGAAAAATTGATGAATCAAAAAGACTGCGGATCACAGCAAAAAGAAGAACATTTCAGCCTGGATTGGTTTCTTCATGTTGCTGGAATGTATTTGTTTTTTGTGCATTGGATTTTCAAGATGACAATACAGTACTTGTGGCACAATCTGCCCTACCTTCTCTTCATAAAGAGAAGCCTTTTATTACATAAACCTGAGAGGCCAGTAAGTTCTTCCTCAAGCCCTTCTCCAGGTGAGAAGTGGGAACTATAACATCTAATGGTTCTAGCTAGCATAGGCAATGGTACAGGATGATGGGAGTTGCAGTTCAACATCTGGAGAGCCAAAGTTGTATCTGAACAGCAGACTACTATGAATAATCTTTGTAATTTTTAACAGATCTTGAACCAAAGACCAAAAAATACAGCTTAAAACAGAAAAGATGGAACTTTTTTACAATTACATATAACAGAGATACCCTGATCCTGATGATTTCAGCTTTTGGGTTGAAAAAAAAAAGCTAAAGTTAGCATGTCCTGACAAACTTTTGAAAGCACTGTCACTTGCAGAAATATGGCTTTCTGAAACAGTGTTAATAGATTGCAGCATGCCTTAAATTTGCAATCACCTTAAGAGAAACAGCACAATAAGGATCGTATTTTGCTTTCTATCAGATTAAGTTATTTGGCTGTGTGAACTTACTGCATTAAATCTTTTTATATTTGAATTCTGTATTGAACTACATTTGTGCAATATCTATTTCAGAATACTGTGGAAAAGAAGCAAGAAATATAGCAATAAATATTGCTATCTTTGGAAACATATGCTCTAAACTGAAATGTTATAAAAACTGCTTTGGAAAGTTTGTTAGCTAAAAAAACTAGCATAATGGGGCACTAAATAATTCATTACCTAGTGATGATGATCTTTTAGATGAAACTTTAAACTGGTTGTTGCTCGATTGTACTGTAGTAGCAGTGCACGAGACTGAAGATGTTGCTGAAGATGTTGCCATAACTACTTTGTTATTGTGCATAAAAGCATCTTGAAAGTGATACAAACATTTTTTCTTTAACATATTTTCCTTCTTCTTGCTATCAGTCACTGCCATCCCTTCATTTCCAGTTGTTACAGGAAGTATGTTAGGATTTGGTTCTGCGGCAGATGATGCTACCATAACATTCCCTTCAAATGGAAGAAAAACATAAGCTAGCTAAATAATTTAGCATGCTCTGAGCTGGTGCAAGCCCATTTCAGTTAAAACACTGCATTATATGACCAGAGATAAACTTTATTTAATAAGCAGTTAACATTTGAAAGGTAAACTTCCTACCCAACTTGTTGTAACAAAAGTATTTAAGATCAGAGAAATCCATTTAGAATTTATATTATTTGCACAATTATATTCTGAAAACTTGAGAAATGATGTCATAATATTCACTGCATTCTCAAAACTGCCAAGACAGAATCAAAATAAGATAGAAATAGATGGAGTCAATACTACTGAAAATCCTAATCATAATGAACACAGAAAAAAACAGAAAATAATTTTATCAAAGTCTGAAAACAATTTCTAATTTTTTAAAAAAGGAGGAGAAATGTTATTTACAGAAGGCTTTGAAATGTAATCTTTGTTTTCCAGAGTTTTTTAAATAAAACTTTTTAATAATAACTATTATGTTAGAAGGAAGAACAGAAAAATATTATACTAGGAAGGAAATATATAGGCATAGCCGTTCTTTGTAGTTTTTTTTGTTAAATATGGAAAGTTAAAGTTTTAAAGCATTTAACGGTAAAAGTCTCAACCATGAAAGTAATAAAGCTCTGAAGTATTCCAGAGACCCTGCTGTTAGAATGGAAATAATAAAAAACTAAGTAAAGTTCATAGAGACGACAAGGAAGAATCTCAATTTGCACCAAAAAAAACCTGAGAGGAATACAAAGGTTTTTTTTTTTTCATCTTTCTCATTTCTGCTTTTCAGCACCGTTTGTTGTTTGTACATTTCTAACACTGGAGACATGTTGCCCCTAGAGGCATTACTTTACTGAGTATGGTATAGAATTGAACCTCCACATCTATATAAAAATCTGTATTCTGAGCAACTCTTCCTGTAACTGAGCAATCTGGAACGTGACAGCAATGAGTACAGTACTACTGATGTTCTTTATGTTCCACTAAAAAAGGATCCCAGATAAAGATATTAGACTAATCAGAAGTGATTTACTATTGGCAATTGGATGTTTTAATTGAAAATATATCTATATGGTTTACCAGCACTATACAATATTCTTAACATAGAGTATGTATAAAAAGTAGTGTAAGTTTTGTATTGTTCTGCATACTGACTTAATACAGTCTGTTTACACCAAACATAATTTATAATCACTACAAAAATGTATTCCCTATGTCAGAAAGAAGAAATAAAAGGTAGTGGAGAGGACACAGCTAACCATTTTTGTACAATCTGTATTTGCTGATAAAGTCTGTATATATTTACCGAAACTCACATCCTGATAAATGTAACTGTAAATATCTTAAATCAAATCAAATAGATTTGATTCCTCTTGTGTGCACACTATAATGATACAATGGAATCATTGTAACTAACTCTCTCAAGAATACAGTGTTCCCTCACTTATCGCAGGGGTTATGTTCCAGGTCCACCCGCAAATAATGAAAATCCGTGAAGTAGGGACACTATATTTCTGTTGTTTACAATCTCACTGATGCTATCCGACTGTGTTGTTTACAATCTCACAAAGCTGCTTCAGCCTCCTTTTCTCTCCCTTCGGCTTCTCCTTAGGAAGGAAGGAGAAAGAAAGAGGAAGGAAGGAAAAATCGTAATATTTATGGTTTATTATATTCTTTTAGTGTTTACTGGAAAACCGAAAACAGCATATCCGTGAAAACTGAACCGCGAAGTAGTGAGGGAACACTGTAATGTGATTTATTACAGTATCCAGAACAACATTGCCATTTTTTAGAATGAAACAGAATTATACCCTCACCAGGAAGTTCATCTTGCAAAAAGTTGGAAGCGTACCAGTTCTTCTCATTCATGACTTCTGATTCCCAAATGCTTAAAAATTCAGAACTCTTCCAGTCTGTAGTACTCCCAAAACCATTTGAGTAGATATGATCTTGGAATGATGTATTCAGCATTGGCTGATTATTGGTATGATTCTGCAGGAGAGCCTACACATCAAGATTTTTAAAATTAGAACTCTGTTTGTTTCCATCTACCCCCAAATTATTATTCTTAGTGAGGCAAAATGCTGCAACTGAAATGTGAATACTTCTATGTTCTGTACAAATCACCACGACACTGAAGTGATAACTGTACTATGGCCATTCTGCATGGGTGATTTTCATAGTTGTAATTTTTTAAAAAAATAATATTTACAAGCTCTGTTTCTAACAAAGGGTTGTTGTAATGTATTATTTATAGGAAGGTTTTATGTGGGGCAAGGTCTTTTTAATGTGGTTTCATATTCTGCAATCAGTATGTTGCTGCAATGAGCTCTCACACAGCTTTTGTTAATGTGGGGAATTCCTTCATCTTTGTAATCTGTAGTATATATGTTTAAGCAGGGCTAAATAGAATATTTTGAAAGAAAAAAGGCAAATGTACACACACCCTTGAATAATACAGTAATATCAATAATACTTTATTATTACTAAAAGTTTATTTTATTTCAGAAAAACATATTTCTAACATTAAAAGTGCTCAAGTAACTGATTTTTGTAAAAACTATAAAATGTTACTCAACGTCTTCAAAATTTGTCTCACTAACAAAAACACTATGGAACACAATTTTTGTTCCTGGGTTATAAATGTAATTTCTTAAGAGGTTCTATCATGAAAACAGGGAAAGGGTTTATTAAACTGCAAACACTTAATTTTTTCGGGAAATCTTTCAGCACATTTTGCTATAGTTTCTCAATGAATATCTAATGGAGTCTCAACCAATTCAAAAGTTTGTGGCAGCCACAAAAACCAAGTTTCTGAAGTATAACAACTACTTTCAAAATACCACACAAATAAACAATTTCAAAACAGGAACAGATTTTTTTTCAAATTTGGTTAAATAATAATATTAGTAAGGCCTTTTTTAATGACATCTACTTTATGATTACTTTTTTAAATCAAATGAAGTTATGCAGGCCATTTCCTGGAAGTAGAGAATAATGTATTTGAAAATATTACCTTATTCTGTGCCAATGGTGGAGCAGTATAAAAGGAAGTATGGAGTGTAGGAGATAAATGAGGAACAGTAGGAAGTGGCATTTGTCCATGAATATGAGGATAAAGATGAAGGCCAGGATGGACAGTCTTTTCCGGAATCTTAAACTGATGCCCAGCAGGAAGACATTTCTGTTCAGTGTCTGAAGAAGATAGGCCTATTGTTTCCTGTTTGCAGATATGGCACTCACAACACGTTGAAACTTGGTTAGTCTGTCAGACGTGAAAAAAAAGTTGCAATCTTAATCAGAGAGGAAGATGGCTGAGACAGATAACTCACATATATATACATGCACACATATATACAGTATATAACCTCCAGAGGAGTCTTTCTTTTTTCTCACTGCCTATCAACTTAACAAGCATTATCTTCTTTTCTAATGAGTCATCTCACCTCATAATACGTCCAAAGTCTGATAGCTTCCATTTAGTTATGTTGGTTTCTAGAGATAATTCAGCTTGATTTCCCCCTAAACACATTTATTTGTTTTTCTGTTCAATCCATGATGTATCTTGACACTTGAGGAGCATGGAGTTGCTTCACAGTTACCCTTCCAAACTCTTTACAATAGTCTCAATTTGTTGGTGACAGTCCCCATTTTGATTTCAGCATAATACAGAAACTCTTTAACATCTACTTTTGAAGTATAATAATAATAATAATAATAATAATAATAACTTTATTCTTATACTCCGCCCCATCTCCCCTAAGGGACTCGGGGCGGCTTACATGGGGCCATGCCCGGACACAACAATATAAAAGCAAAAACAAAACAATAAAACAAATCAATCAACAATAAAACATCAACATCGATAAAAACAGTCATAAAAAATGACATAAAAAATAAAGTGTTAAAATCATGAGTAGAATTCAAGGGTCTGGGCCAAGGTGCAAAATATGTCGAAGTCATCAGGGAGGGGTGATTACCCAGCTGTCGTAGTCATTAAAGTGCTAAGTATAATATTGGGAAGGCATACCTGAGGGTCCATTGCTAAGTAGGCAAACAGGTCGATCCTACAGGGATCAGTCATCAAAGGCCTTTAGGAAGAGTCAGGTTTTCAGGCTCTTCCGAAAGGAGAGGAGGGTAGGGGCCTGCCTGATCTCCCTGGGGAGCAAGTTCCAGAGCCTGGGGGCCACAACGGAGAAGGCCCTCTCCCTCGTCTCCACCAACCGTGACTGCGAGGGTGGTGGAAGCGAGAGGAGGGCCTCCCCTGATGAGCGAAGAGATTGTGCAGGTTCATAGGGGGAAATGCGGTCTCGAAGGTAGGGGGGTCCCAAACATCAATTGTGCAAATGTACATCATTTGTGGCCATTGTTTGTTTTCCTAATTCTGTTGTGTTTTTTTTTGGGGGGGGTTGCACTTTCTTCAACATTCTTTGCTATTTTCTGCTAGTTCTATGATATCATTTGTATATCTTAAATTGTTGGTGTTCCTTCTTCTGTTTTTACATCTCTTCATCAAAGAAGCCATGGCCCTGAGTCAGGAAGACCTGAGCAGAGTTGTTTATGATAAAGTGACTTGGAAGTCTTTCATTCATAAAATAATCATAAGTCAACTTTAACTTGCTGAAAGTGAACAGGAAAAAAAAGGAATGGATAAGGCAGTTTTATATATATATGGTAGACATGGTATGTAGTTTGTATACAGAAAGGTGAAAATCACTGGGTTAGGGAAGATATAATTAGATATGTGAATGTAAATAGAAGGTTGCAGGAGTCAAGGTAGCACAGAGGTATCCAGAGAATGGGCACTTTTCACTTACAGAATAATGGGGGGGGGGGGGGGGGGAATAAGGAAGAAATTATATAAAAAACCATCCCTTCAAAGACGGAGGTTCTCTGCTTTTACTAATTAATAGTTGTATAAGATTTTCTGTTACCTTGCAGGGGGCTGATCCCCAGTGTGACACACAGTTTATAAATTCAGGGCAAGTGAACAACTGTACATATTGAGCATTATTAGATAAATGTTATCTAAACTCTTTCCAAAACTTACTTTATTTATAAAATGACAATGTGGAAAATAATTGTACAAAGCCCCCAGAAAGACAAAAGTGACAGACAGGTAAATTTTGGAGGTATAGAAAGGTTTACGAGAAATAAAAACCTGGAAGAAAAACATTGTTCTCTTTACAAATTTAAATAGAAGAAATTTTACCTCACAGTTCATGTACAGTAGTCATATAAACTGAATAATCTGTACCTGTTGTGTGGGGTATGATGGCACAGGACTGTTCCTTTTGCTGCCATCTTTTCTTGTCCCTTTACTTCCAATCATTAAATCGCCTTTTTGAATTCTTGGCAGATGACTACTAGTCTTTGCACTGGGTTTCTCAGCTTCTCCTTCTGATGAAGTGCTACTAGTGCTGCTATCATGGGGAGACTGATAAACAATTTAAATACAAAATAATCACATTCCACTCTTGTTCTCATTTGATATAATAAATTCAAGAAACATATTTCAAAACAAGACTACCTTCAGTTTTAATGTTGTGCTCTTGACACAGTCATTTAACTGTCTGTGGATTCCACTGGCACTGTCTATGTCAGCAATATCACAGTGATTACAGGAGCAAAGATTCTCAGGTTTTTCTGATACTGGTTCAATATCTTCATTTTCTGTATTACTGTGAAGAAAAAAGCCTTATTTCTATAACATGTACAAAAAGCTACTTAGTAGAAAATTCTGAAATGGAATTAAAATGTACACTCTCCACTAAGAATCTTGAGAATCTTCCATCTAGAAATCAGGTGTTGAATTTTTTTAAAAAGTACACAATGTATACTCATGGATAAGTCGACCTCATGTATAAGTCAATTACAGGTTTGGGGGCTAAGATGGAAAAGCCGAGGGGTTATTCCTTGGCCACAAGCACCATTTCCTTGGCCTATTCCAAAAGGTCAGAAGTTGCCCCATGGCGAACAGAGTAGAAGCAGCTAGAACTTACTTTAGGTTCTTACAGGAAGGATTAAGCTCTTGTCTTTTTGCCATTCTACTCCGAGAAGAGAACAAATCTTTTTTTGGTAAGAACTAAGGGACAGTAATCACACTAATTCATGGATAAGTTGACCCAAGTTTTTTGAGTTGCATTTTTGATTACAATTTCGAGATTTATATATGAGTATGTAGAGTAATTCCAATTGAATTTGTTGATGAAGCTTCCATCAACTCTAGGATAAGCTTCTAGGCACAAGTCTATATTTAAAGATGGACATTAAGGGCATATCCAGATTTTCTATTTAAAAAGATACCACTCTATTAATTATGATGGCATTGATTCAAATACATGAAGCATACAACCTGAACAAAAAGGTTATGATGTGAAGCAGGATAGTTAAGATACTGTCCAAGTCCCTTTCTTTTTAAGAAGGCTTAATGGTATATTCTGGTGTGTACTGTGTATGTGTGTGCTTTGTCTTGAGTCAGTTGCAGAATCCAGACAGTGAAATATTGTTCCCAATATGCTGTGAGACCAGAATGTTTCAGCTAACACATAAGTAAAGTTGCTGAGGAATAAATTTGTCATTGTGACTATTACTGAATACCGTACACCAGAATAGACCACATACCTTTTGTATTGCTCTTTAGAGACTTGTTCCAACTGTTGGTATTTTGCTTTGATCAAAATAACACTAAAACTTACAAACTTGGTCCAGAGCTGTTCTCATTCAGAATTGGTTTTAGTCTCTCCCTCTGCTGAACAGTGAAAGGAGAACCGGAACTGGATCCTGAGCTTCCTGATGACATACTAGATAGGTGGCTTTCAGATAGACAATCTGGAGCAGAATCAATTTGCAGCGGCAGGTGATTATTATGAATGTCCTCCGTAACTGGTGAATCCATGATTCCACACATCAGAATATGAGAAAGACTGCAGTCATCACAAGTACATCTGTTCATGATTTTAAAATATCATGATGTTTGGTATTAGCAATACAATTTCTTTTAAAGCCATTAGATATACAGCCCCCGAACCAGTTCTATTATTAATTAATTGGAAACCCCTGGAAACAGAATGGATGCCAATTCTCATCAGAGGTTCTTCATGAACATCTGACCCTGTTGCTATGGATACATTTCAAACTGTCCATCCTAAGGATAACAGACTTCAGGGAGGACACACATTATATGGATCTCTCTGTTCCTTTTGCAATATGGGTTTCAGAAATGGACATGGCCTCACTAAGAAATGGGTTAGCTACGGAAATCCCGAAGGAAACAATAGAAAACCCACTGTTGAAGAAGTCAGAAATTAGGGGCCGGGCTGTGGCGCAGCTGTTGAGCAGCTGCCTTAAATCACTCTGACCATGAGGTCATGAGTTCGAGGCCAGCCCGTGGCGGGGTGAGCACCCGTCAATTAAAAATAAAAAATAGCCCCTGCTCGTTGCTGACCTAGCAACCCGAAAGATAGTTGCATCTATCAAGTAGGAGATAAGGTACCACTTATAAGTGGGGAGGCAAGATTAACTAATTTACGACCTGGAATGAGGAAGTGCCGTCAGTGTGGATGATGAAGCAGCTGCTCCCCCCTGTGGCCAGAATCGAACATCCCCTCAGAAGAAGGTTAACTTGCCTCTGCGTGTGTGTCTCTCAGTCTCTGTTTGATGTGTTTATGGGCATTGAATGTTTGCCCTATGTGTGTTATAATGTGATCCGCCCTGAGTCCCCTTCGGGGTGAGAAGGGCGGAATATAAATACTGTAAATAAATAAATAAATTAATTAATGTGACGTGGTACCAGTACAGACAATTGCAGGAAAGAGATAAAAATGGATTTAAATTATTTGGCTTTGAACAAAATAGAACTGAATTTGAGTTACAATTATGATGAATATTTAATTGGTAAAATGCATGAGCTTTTATTGAAAATGAAAATGGAAGAAGAAGTAATGAAAGAATGTATGGTTAAGTAGAAACAGAATTTTGGCTAAAATATAGAATCAGAGAAATGGGGAAAGGTGGTAGAAGGTATTAAAATGGTGTTATCCAATAATGCTGTTTACAAAATGTTGTTTAGATGACATTTAATCCACTCATAAAATATTTTTTTAAAAGCCAGTCACAGAGTGAACCAAAACTAACCTGCCTGGGGAAGGTGGATCAGGGTGGTGTCATTTCAGTTTGTACAGAAACTGCAACTTTGATAGTTCAGGCAACTACATTTAATATCCCAAGTAAGTGTTTTTGGAAAAAGTTTCCAACTGGTCTAATCAATAATGTCAGTATCAATACCAAGGGCATTTATCTTTTAAAAAATCAGAGAAATCCCAGCTGGGAAGAACTTGGGAGATTGAACAGCCACTATTCTATCCAACTTCCTCAAAAGTGAAGCATTTTTGCAAATGCATTTAAAAGTGGTAACAAGAGGCCTATTTATAGCTAGACAAACTGTCAACTTCAGCATAGATTCCCAGAGTACAATCGCAAGAGGGATTTCTTTTGAAGTTTCTACTTGGTAAATCTTTTACAGGTAACACCAGAATCATGTGTCTCTCAACAAGAGAGAAAAATTACTTGGGATGGATATCTAAATGGAGGATTTTATCTTCCGCAAAAAGAATTTTAAAGACAAGGCATTAGAGGCTATAAGATGAAAACAAAGTAGCAAAGTAATAGGGTACAAAGGTACTTAATCCAACTATCAAATAATGTCTCATACATTCCTGCTTACATAGCAGACAAAAAGGAACTAAGGAGAATGGTTGGGTTTTCCAGAGCACACATAATAAAAGAGATATAAGAATTCATATCAGTAATATTAAGGGAAAAGGTAATGCACAGGCGCAAAACCATTTATGTGACTCACAATGTTCACAGATAGTGCCCTGAACAGTGATTAAATATAAAGCGATACGCACAGATCTCACTGAGTTGTGGTTAATATTTTATACTATTTAATGCCCTTACTATTCAAAGTTAAAAAGTTGACATTTTCTTATGAAATCATTATAAATATTTAACTGATATAATGTCTACGCACCTGTGCCTGTAATTGCAGTTGGGACAGTCTGAAATATTCAGTTGTGATGACAACAGATGCCTCATTGTGTCTGTAAAGTTATTTTCTCCAGATACGGCTTTCCCGCCATTTAACTAGAATTAGCAAGAGCTTACATTAGCATTACAAATTATTCTAATACAATTTAACTATACTTCTCACATCGATATAAATAAAATAATCTGATAGAACACATTCTGATAATACACATACCAACTATAAAGTATCCATAAATTGCTGAAATCAGTAAGAGCTAATTCTAGTCAATACCTCTCTCAATGCTATCTTAGAGCCTTGCAAATCACCACCACTTGGTCATTTCTGATTAATTAAATTGTACTCAGATAACAAAGAAAAATGAAGATTCCCATGCTACTTTCAACACAAATTTAGCCATTTAAATAAATAAAAAATAAATATGCTACGTTACATACACTTACAGAACATTCAAGAACTATTCATAAATGACTAAACATGGTTTATATGAAGTTACTTTATAGTACAATTTAAAGTGGGCTTCTAGTTTTATCTGTTATACCATACAAATCCTCAGATTTCATTGTTGCGCTACAGAAAGAGTCACCAAAATTGGCCTATAAGCTAATGAGATCAATATAAAATCGTAGTAAGGTTTTAGATGCAATTTGTCAGCTGTTTTATCTATTTTCCAAATAAACACTTTGGATTTTTATATTTTTAATTATAGAATAAACCAATATTAACCAAACTTGACATTTCAATTTAGGTCAATATTCTGAATGTGTTCATGCAAGTTTAGAATCAATATGCAAGCTTCAACTTTTAAGGGAAAATTGCTGAGTTTGGCCCAATTTTTAATGGAACAGTATGCAAAAAAGGACTACAGATAGTAACATTCTGTGTTATTGCTATTTAAATTTTAACAAAATTATTAGTACCATTCAGGGAACATTGGATAAATTTCCTAATATATAATATCTCCCCCACAACAAAAAACACAATCACAACACCAACAAAAGGCCAAAAACCACAACAGGCAATATGCGCATGCACATGAACACAATCCTCCGAACCCTTGCCATGCGCGCACACACACAGAACTGTCACACCCCTCCCTCACCCTCTATCACCGCCTCCACCGCCGAAGCCAGGGACTCGGCAGGAGAAGGCACACCTCCGCCTCACAATGCTGAGCTACCCATCCTCGAATTGGGAGTTCCACTCCAAAACACCCGGATGGCCTAAGCTGACCCGTCCCTGTCCTAACATCTCACCTGGGAAACAAAAAAGGCCTCTTTCCCCGTCCCTCGGTACCTTCCTGGTGTTTGGAGCCAACAATGTCACCGCCACGCAAGGTACTTCTGGGAAAGCGAGTCCTCCCTCTCTCCCTCTGTGTGGAGGGGAAGCCTTTCCCACCCTTTTTTCTTCCTCTCGGGCCTGCAGCGGCGGACAAGCGCCGCGTCGCCCACCTTCCTGGCCCGGTTCTCCTCCTCTTCCTCCTCCTTGCCGCTGCTCAGGCCGCCTCTTCTCCTCCTCCTGCGCGGGAAGAACATGGAGACTGGCACCGGGAAGCGCAGAGGCGGGGACGAAGCCGCTACAGCCCGGGCCTGCACCTCCACCGGAGCCCGCTCTTGCCTGGCCTACCAGGCCTGCCAACCCACCACCACACCGGTGCCGCCCCTAAGTGCATGTAGAGTGCCTTCTCCTCTTCTGTTATTTATTTACCCTTTTCCGGTGCCCGGGGGATTACGTGAACGCCTTCCTTGCAAGATTATAAATATACAGTAGAATCTCACTTTTCCAACATAAACATCCCAGCACAACATTGCATAACTGAATATGTTGGATAATAAGAAAGGATTCAGGAAAACCCGATTAAACATCAAATTAGGTAATCATTATAAAAATTAACCACCAAAACATCATGTTATACAACAAATTTGACAGAAAAAGTAGTTCAATGCGCAATAATGCTATGTAGTAATTACTGTATTTACAAATGTAGCACCAAAATATCACAATTTAAAACACTGACTACAAAAACATTGACTACTAAAACGTAGACTGCGTTGGATAATCCAGAACATTGAAATAGCAAATGTTGGATAATTGAGATTCTACTGTAATATGAAATAATTACTGTGCTACAATAATACAGAACAATATAATCTCTAAAGCCAGGACAGTACATAAAGAGCAACACTCTCAAAGCAGGAAAATTGGGAATTCCAGAAAAAAAACAATCATGGCCAGCTAACACCTCCCAAGAAAGGATTCTCCCACAAAGGAAGCTGAGAAGGGAGTAAAGCAGTGTGTATTGCCACAGTCATTATTATTATTATTATTATTATTATTATTATTATTATTATTATTATTATTCTATTGCTATCAACCGTGAAATTGAATACAATCTCACTCCGAGTATTCAAAAACACTAAAATCACATTAAATAAAAATTACTCTGATATAATAAAACACAACAATACAATCTCTAAAATCAAAACACTACATAAACAACAACACTCTACAAACAGGGGAATTCCAGACAGGAAACAATCAGGGCCAGCTAACACCTCCCAACAAAGTATTCCCATCACCAAACTCTACCAAATCCTCTGTTTTCTCAGGCCCACAGACTTTTTATTTGGAACTCTGTCCGCTCAAACACTGCATATCGCTACTTCTTCATCTACAAAGATAGTAAAAACACATAAAATATCGCAAACAACACCACTCTAAAAACAAGGCAATTCCACACAAGAAACAATCAGAGCCAGCTAACACCTCCCAACAAAAAAAATCAGGGAGGAACCAGCCAAATACATCCTAATCATTTCACCTAATTGCAGCATTCATACTTCCCTCCAACAGACAAAAAAAAAAAACCAATCAGAAATATTATATATTCACAACCTTAAGGAAATATCCCCCCATCGTGCAGCATGTTAAACCACTGACCTACTCAACTTCTGGATCGAAAGGTCACACGTTTCAATTGGGGGAGCGGAGAAAGCCCCTACTGTTAGCTATGGACAATGCCACCTCTTCAGCTTACAAATAAAGATAAGCACCAACCCCCACAGTCACACATCACTAGACTTAATCTCACCACAAAACCTTTACCCTTTACCTTAACTACCAACAATTTCTCAATACTTTATTTCCCATACCACCATACTTCGCCACAGCAACGCGTGGCTGGGCACAGCTAGTATCAAATATAATTTTAAAGCACATTTTGTTAGGACTGCGTATCTAACCTGTGAATCCAGGCAGAATTTTGAGAAGGAATAAGTGTGGATCGGACTTAAGTTCAGTAGTGGAAGAAGAAAGAAAAACTGCCTATTTGTTTGATAAGCCATTCTGCACTTAGACAATGCCTAACCTTAAACACTAAACTCACAGCAACAAAACAATAGTGGTGTGCATTTGTATGGAATCGCTGTTCATTTTGTTTAGTTTCATTTAGTTTGTCTCATTTTTATATTTGTCCCCGTTTCTGAAAATGGGGCACCTATACGAATAGAATTTTTGTCTCACTTATGAAAAAAACCCAAAGTTTTTGGACCATTGGCAGCAATGGGAAGGCTTCCAAGGTTCGTCCCGTGGTCAATTTTAGGGCTACAGGGGTGAAATTCACCACACACAGAGGGCATATTGACCCCTTTCAGCCCACCGACTTTTTAAACGTTTGGGTCTTCTCCCAATTTTTAGCAATTTGTTTCCTTTTTATAAATAAATTCCCCTTTAAAAGCATTTCCATCCCTTCTTCTCCCAGCGGGCTGGTCATGACAGCTAAAATATAGGCTGTGGCTCTGAGGAAGCTTTTCCTCCTCCTCCTCCTCCTCCTCCTCCTCCTCCTCCTCCTCCTCCATCTTCGCCAGGGCCACTGGATTTGTGGGAGCCTAACGCTGCCACCAAAAGAACTACAGACTTCCCATCCGCTCTGCCTGCCTTGCCTTAATTAATATTAGTATTAATAATTATTAATATTATTATTAACACCTATTGGTACACATCAGCTGTAATGGGAAAGCAGCCCTCTATCAGACACTGTTTAGGGTCCCAGAGTAACTGTTGTTGTTGTTGTTGTTGTTATCATCATCATCACCCATTGGCACACATCAGCTGTAATGGGAAAGCAGCCCTCTGTCTGTTCCTGCTTAAGATCCCAGAGTAACTATTGTTACGCGGCCCAAAAATGAAAGCAAGCATAGTGTCCGTGCAGCTTTCTTTTCATTTCGCCATTTGTTTCATCCAAAATTGGCATCTTTCGTTTCATGCATCCGGATGGACAATACGAAACGAATGCACAAATTAAATGGATGAAACAAGTACAGTGCACAACTCTACAAAGCAACACATCTGAGAATACAAATGTAAGAACCAGATTCTATGAAAGAACCAGAAGCTAGTTTCTTCAGATATCTACCCGGGCAACTTTACTACTGGACCACAACATGATTAGGATAAATTTATACCCTCATTTTCTCAGGCAACCTTACCCTACACCTTCCAAATGTTTTGGATTACTTCTCATATCACTTTTTCTCACTGGCAATGCTGGCTGAGGATGAGAGTAATTGTAGTCCAAACTATCTGGAGGGTTCCAGTTTAGAAAAGGTAGTTCAGTGGAATGTGCTATTAAATTTCAGAACTGTACTTTCTACATATGACATGCAAGTTGATCCCTTCAGTACAAAATACATACACAAAAATTTAGTATCAGAAATTAAAGAACTCTCAATTAAGTGGAACTCTAGCAACAGGAAAAATAATCAAATAAAGAATATTGGATTCACAAAGCTGTTTTTATAATTCAGAAAAATTGTGTAACATGAAGTTTATCTTTATTTCCTTTAATTATTGTTTTTCAATATTCATATCAAGTCAATATAGAGTATATGGTGTGGCATAGTATGAGATATTAGTTAAGCCTATTTTTAATAGTAACTTTCAAGGAATCAGAAACTAAATGTTTCTGGCACCTACCAATCCACATTGTTAATGGTTAGCTAAGAGTATACTGTATTCTGATCATTTAAACATATCGAGGCACCCAGATAATGTTCTTAAAGTAGTCATCCCAGAACCAAGGAAGGTGAGACAGAGAGTCCAATGTTAAATTCCTGAATGAAAATAATCAAAAATTTCCAGGATATGGTTATGTTAAGCTTGTCCTGTGCCCAAATAATAATTGTTTATAATTCCCCACACACATATTTCTATATGTATATATTTACTTGCAACTCATAATAGTATTACATGCGCCTGTTGAAATGTACTTTAATTCACAAAACCTTGTGTCACAGCTTATCTATTAATTTTTACAGTATTGCAAGACTCACCATTACTTTTCAAGAATTACTGGAACTAAAACACTCCTGGTTACTTTAACTACATTATATCAGTTCATCTTTACAGTGTCACCAAAATATTTAATCATTTATTCAAAATGTCACAATAAAAATATTACTTTATTTCCTAACACAAAAATGTTTATTATGACAATTATATTAAAATTTGTCATATTAAAGCATTTTTGAAATAATGTCGATAAGTTATTTTTTAAAAGTTTTGAGCTACCATCATTTGCACATTTATTTGCAAAGCTCAAGAACTCTACTACTTTGGTCTTTGTCTTATTTATTTTAATGCTAGGAATGTGTGTTTTCTTCTGCCTTTCAATGAATGATATGGACAGGAAAAGTATAGTGTATTTATTTGGATAGGGTGAAGTATAGCAGAGGACATTTGGCCCCTGGGTATAGCTCCTCCATATATTGGTTTTTTCCTACCTTTTCTAGTAAGGAAATAGAAGACAGTAACTAGGAGTCCATAGTATCTTGACAACTCATGGAGCTAGTATCCCCCATATAGATGTGGCAATCACCTACTATCATAACCGATGTAGAATGTGAGCTGAGAATTTTGAAATTCAAGTACTAATTTCTTTTTCCATTTGTCTCCTCTGCTAGTCAGAGGAGACAAATGTAAGCAGTATGTTAAGGACACTATCAGAACAGTTAAGAATCTTCCTGCCCTTGGGAGTCAAGTATCACCAGTAATCCTGTGCTGCTGACCATGATGCTCTTACATGTACTGGCCTTCTCTAACCTTGGCTTCCTGTTACTGAAAGAGCCCCAACTCCATGCTTCCGTGCAACATGCCTGTCTGTAAACCTCAGGGCATAGCTGCTACTCCCAACTAGACTAGAATAATTTTATCAACTGCTGAAAAATCAAGAGTTACAAAAAATTCCATTTACTTAATAGGGGTACTCTAGCAAGGGTTAACAATTGGATTGAGGCCCAGGATGTGTAGAATTCAATTAGTTCAATACAATGGTAAGAGTGTGCTGCTTTAAAAATTCCCAAGTGCATTGCCCTGTTTAGAACAGAATGACCTTAGTGTGGTAATAATGATATGAATGACAACTATAGTGTCCAAATTTGCATGAAACAGTAAATCTGTGATGAAGGCTAACATTCTGAAATACCACCTTTGTTTCTTTCTCCACTTTAGTCCTACCCTAGAGGCAGTAAATACTATGAAGGCACTAGATCAGGGGTGTCAAACTCATTTTTAACAAGGGCAACATCAGCCTTATGGTCGTCTTCAAAAGACCACTTGTAATTATACGACTGTATACATGTAACTACCATAAGTTGTCCTGGCATTTGAAATCCTTGTGGGCCAGATTAAATGATGTGGTGAGATGGATTTGGCCTGCGGGTTTTGCATCTGACATGTGAATTATATATTGTCTGACCTTGGAAGATAAGCAGGGTCAGTTCTGCTTAGCTTTGGGATGGGAGATCACCAACAAATACCAGTTGATGTAGACTATATTTCGGAGGGAGGAATGGCAAAGCGACCTCTGATCACTCCTGATCTACAAAAAACCTACAAAAATCACATACACCTTATGGTACAGCTCTTTTCATTCAAAATACATGATAGTGATAATTGTATTGGGTCATGTGATTTGTGTGGAGAGAAATTTTAGGAAACCCAAACAATTGTTTTCTAGTGAGGAGGTATGTATGAGTTGCCTTTTTGTACCATATTGTTCCAAGTTTGCATCTCAGTTCCCTAGCAAGAGATGCAAGATTTTTCAGAGACCACTAACAAAGATGGCACATGTGCTTTTTTTAGTATGAGCTCCTATATATATATACATCCAGGAATGGGGGTAGGAGAAGAAACAGCAAGCTCCAAAAACCATTTGTGAAGTGCCACATCCTAAATCCATCAATATCTCTTTGGGTTCCCCAATGCCACTTCTTTCTTTTGAACACTTGGAATTTAATTTTCTAAGAGGGAAAAACACAACCCTTAACAATGTATCTGTACACTTGCAGATGAGATAAACCTATAACCAAACAAGAATCTCTCTCATTCACATTATTCATACAAAATCATTTCTTCACACATCATATATACATCTTCCAATGATCTATCCATTACTGGCATGCAGACAACACACTAGCAGAATGCCAAAGAGGTCCACAGATTTCTCACTCCTGTTGTAAGGTTTAGCACTATCCTCGTAAGTTGGATTTC
This sequence comes from Anolis carolinensis, assembly GCF_035594765.1. Taxonomy (NCBI): domain Eukaryota; kingdom Metazoa; phylum Chordata; class Lepidosauria; order Squamata; family Anolidae; genus Anolis; species Anolis carolinensis. The sequence goes on from NC_085844.1 coordinate 137,577,949, forward strand.
ATTCCTTTCCCAAAAAACCACCTGCCCCTCTCTAAGAGAGCAGTACTTTTTAGCTGAGAACTTACACAATGAGAAGAACGCTGTGTCAGATAAAAGCACTGTAATTGAACAACAGGAGCTTTAGTTTCTTATGGTTAAGAAACTGCACAACAGTAATATTTTTCTTATACAGCACTGAAGAGTTATTTCATTCTTTTCTTTGAGTCTCCTTGTGGAGAGAAAAGGCGAAGTATAAATAAACATAATAATAAAATAATAATAATTAATTCTGACACTCCCCCAAAGAAAGATTCTGAAAGCATTTAGTAGTCGCAAAACATAAATTGTGGGGTGATGCTGTATTCAGCAGAAATAAAGCAGGCTAGTAACGAAGTGGAGATAGTTTTTTAAAAATCTGTGTATGTCTAAAGGGATGAATCAGAGACAAATTTGTGTGGAAATACACCAAGTGAATATGAAATCTAATGATATTTTACAATATGCACTATAAGAATCAGAGAGTATTTCCCAATCAGATTTTTTTTCATATAAAAGGTCTTTTTCTCATCTTAACATACACAATCATTCTTAGAGGGTTATGAGAGCTCTATCTGGATACAAAATGCAAACAAGTAAGAAAGATTATAATCCCACCTGGACGTATAGGTACTTTTATAGCTCAACCCTGTTTTAATGTAAAGAGAAGTGAAAGTATATTAAAGAGCCCATTCATATCTGGTGAACCAAAATGTATCAAATATTGTCTTAACAAAAAGAATAGTAAATTCACTGAAGATCACAGCTGAAAATAAACTGACCTATGAAAGTCATGCAACTGCATGTGCCTTTGCAACTGTGGAATACTGGCTATAACTATATATGTGAAAGAAATCCTATCCTTTGACATTCTCATCACCTAATGTAGCAAATTTAATATTGGTTTACTTCAAAGATTTGGGGAACTATCTTCAGTAAGCTAGCAGATTCTATGTATCCACAAAACCTGGGACTTCAGATATACTGAAAAAAGTGAATACGAAGGTTGAATGTCAACCAATCTGTTTCATAGGCTACCATTCTGAAATGCTGTATTTTAAAAAATACTTTAAGAGCAAAGACCCCATACCTGATGTGGTCTTCAGAGAACTGGCAGCTTTTCTTGATACATCAAATGTACTGAGTGAACATTCTTCAGTGCTGCAGGAGATTCTTGTAGGATATGAAGAGTTCTGCAAGGCAACTGAAGAAGGTGTTCAGTTGGAGATACAGTGAAGTCCTGTATCATAAACAAAAATTCCTTACATTTCTCTCGTGAGGTTTTAGGAGCATTGTAGAATTTGACATATATATCTATTGACTACTGAGTTTTGCAAATTTACTATTGCATTCAATCAAAATATTTGTGCAAAATGAATGGTATTTTTAGTGGTAACTTGCTGAAAATGGAAGAATCAAATTCAGATCAAAGGCGAATTATGTAACTTCACCTTTATATTGTGATAACATGTTATTGAAAGAAATGGCTGATGGCCCTTTTTGATCTGACTCTGGTACAACCACTGCTGATATCGTACGTAGGCTTATATCATGGATAAGGCACTGATTGCCTTAGGCTACGTAATAAGGAACTGACCATATTTATACTTAATCAACCAGGGCTTTTTTTCTCTCTCACCAAAGACAGCTTTCTATTTCTAAGAACTTAAAGGAAACGAGGGTAGAAGCTAAAAAAAAAAAATCTCAATATGTCTAATGGTAGCATGCACAAGGACACACTTTCTAATATCAACTCCAGGGAGCCTGCAAGGGCTGCAATCAATCTTCCTCCCTAAACAGTGAAGTACATTGTCAGGAAGCGCTCAATATTAAGTAAAAGAATATTGTATACAATACTAATCTTCAGTTGGGTGTATTCATACAAAATAGCAAAAATAACAACCTCCTGCAAAAATGGGGTCTCATCAGGTTGGCTGTAGCCCAAATGCAAGAAACCTTAATGTGGAGTCTGTGCGCTCACTGCCTGTGGACTGGTGAGTGACTGTGGAGATGAATCACCAGTGGAGGAAATGGATGGAACTATGAATGAACTCAGCTATACAATGCTTTGTTGCAGTTTCACTTCTTTACAAAAAGAGCTACAGGTATTTCACTTTTTCAAGTACTATTTATAATGCAGCCACAATAGCATTACAAGCAAAGGTCTGAAGCAAAGGTACAAAAAGGATCTTTTTGGAGAAAAAATGAAAAGGCAGAAGAGAACTGGAACAAAAAGAAATGTCTAAAAAAATAACCTGTCATTCAACAGAAGATGTATAATTTCATTTCAAGATGCACGAAGAAGGGGAAAATTCCCTAAAATATTTTCCAGTGAAACCTAATGTGGATAATTTTGTACGATGAGCCTCTGGGGGGAAAAAATCCTGGCAAAGCTTAATTAGCTTTTTAAATATCCTACACATGTGAAAAGTCAGTTCAGTTATGCCACTTAGACAGTTATATGAGTAAGACTCCTCCAATGGCGGTAGTTTATATTGTAACAGCTAAATTACAGTATTTGATGCTGTATTAGGTAGAACTATTTTGCCATCTATTGATGCACTGTAACAAGACAAAAATGGGACATGGATGATCTGCAATGTAGGTTATCAAATACTACATATCTTTACCAAAATACTACTGAATGATAACTTCCATAAGTGATTTCTTATATTATTCAAGTTTCTTATATGATTCGCAACCTAAATTCTACCCCCTCTCCCCCACACACAGGAAAAGACTACTACATTAATTTACAAAGCATATGAACAAATTGCAATATGCATGTGATGTACAAAATGTCAAATAATTGCACCTATTAAATAAAAAAATACTTGGAGATTGTGAAAAATCTTTAAAGGCACAAATGTGTTCCTAGAAGTCGCATTTCCATATAATATAATAAAGTAACTGTTCTCAATAACCAGTTGGTCTTGTCATTTTAGCACATAATTCCTAATTCTCTTGTAATTGTGAGCTATGATTCTTCTACCTCATAAAAATCACAAAGGCTTTCTTGCCATCCATGTAATTTAAAATTATGAATATGACCTCAAAGAACAGAAATTCTAGAGTAAGAAAACAATCTGTCCAACATATGGTAATAAATGCAACTGTGATAACAGGCAATAGACCACATCTGAAGTTTTCAATTACATGCAACATTATCTCCGTGTTACTTTTTTGATACAGAACGTTCATGGAGAAAGCAGAATAAACACATCTGCAAACTCACTGATAGGAATTTTATTCTAGAGAGTTAATACTTTCCCTTAGAACTGTTGAGAGGTGAAGACTTAATTTACAATCGCCTATTGCTCTATGATTTTAGTGAAAATATTTTTAATTTTTAAAAAACCAAAGTGCAAGAGAAATGCTTTTTTTAAAAAAAAACAACTATTAATCTATAGAAATTAAGCTTTTACATTGTCTAATATAGTAGTCACTCATGTCTAGTATTTTGAATGCTGTATAGCCAATGGTGAAAAATTCAGGTAGTTTCAATTCAACAACTGGAGAGCCACACAACTTCCACCCTTAGACTTTTGAGGGTCTTTCCTGTACATTTTCTGTTGAAGTCAAGCTAACTATAAATACACAAAAGGGCTAAGAGCAAGGGTTACTGTCTGCAGCATTTAAAAAGACCAAGAGACATTCACATTCTCCGTGAAGTTCTTGAATTTCTGGTACATCATATGTGGATTTTGGACTAAGATATTCATGAAAAATCTAGTCATTTTCCTTTCACCATCATCCCAATGAAGTAACTGAACTATTCACATAAAAAAGTACTAGATCACATTTATCTGCTGCAATTTCCTGTTTCCATAAGCATCCACTTGCAACATTCTGGCAAGTCTACAGCGAGGACTTGCATGCCATAGAGTATTGCCTTTGATATACAGCAATAATGTCTAGTAGCTGCTGACATAGCTACTAGACCATTTGCTATCAATGTTTCCAACCTCCCTTTAAAGTCAATTCAGACTAGGTGAAAATCAACGTTCACTTGAAGATATTCTTCTTAGAATAGAGACTGAATCTAGGGAAGTTAATAACAGTGGTGTGGAAATAAGAAATCCTGACAATGATAATAACACAGCCAAACTATAGCATGGTCAAGTAAATTTGTTTTGACCACTTACGTTATAAGAATCTTCCCTGTAATCAATATGAAGAATCCAGGCACTATGCAATTTTGTTGTAGTTATGTGCTTTCAAGTAATTTCTGACCCTACAGTGAACAAATGTGGCCTAAGAGTACTTATTTATACAAAAAAGGACACATTAATCATACAATATGAAAAAGGAAATGTTGATTGGGTTGCTAAAACCCAAGCTGTACAAGCTTTATGAGATTAATACCTCCTGGTCCCCAACCTAGGAGAAAGACAAGGTAAAAATTCACCAGATATAACAAACATGTCCACATAAGAGCTCAATTTCTTGCTTTCTAAAACAGATTAGAAATGTGTTTTTAAACTAGCAATATCTTCCAATGGCTGTGATGAGTTTCTATCCAGGAAAGCATGAGGACCAATTATTTCAGGGTGAGGGAAGGTAGAAGGAAGTGCCTTAATCCACTCAGGGATTATTAAAGTTAGCAAATAGCCTAAGCTAGAATTAGTCATTCTTGTAAAAGACAATCTTATTGAAAATAACAGTGAATCATGCACACAGGTGAAGGGATGCAGCAGATAAGTACATTCACATCACCCCACCTGTTATGAGGGCTTACAAGTTATGGTCGCCCTAAGCTTCCCAGGTACTCTAGTTCTATTCCATGGCCCGAGCAGACCAGTACAACACATTAAATATGTTTGTGTGACTATTGTCAACATCACAGATAAACTCTAGTCTAATGTATAGAAGTGCAATATAAAGCAATGTTTTTATTCTTAAAGCTTTCAATAACACTTGCTGTAAGATTTAGGATTAAATACATGCCACCGCTTGGAATTAGAAAAAAAAATCCTGTCATTGGTACAATCTAGTGATTAGGTGCAATAGATCCAAGGTCGTATCTAAACAGAATTTTAGTCATCAGCTGATATCTAACTCTCGGGTATTTAGGACTCCTTCTTGGTCATGGTATCTGCAAGTTATTATTCAATTTTCTTGATTAAACATCAACATAGATGCACAGATAAGCATGAACACCTCACTGAGGCCAAATGATCAATGAAGTAGAGGGGCCAGTAAATAGAGATTTTATTGCCACAGAAATAATAATGGCACCTGATCTCCATATGAACTCACTTGGTAAACAGATGAATGATAAATGAAGGAAGCAGTTTGAGCAGCAGTTTAGTCCATAATCCTGATCCAATATACTTAGGATGAAAAGCTCAGAAAGACGGTGTATTTAAGATAAACCTACTGAGTATTGTATGACCTGGTGTCCTATTAGAAATACATCTTTCCACTTAGCTGCTTTAATAAAGGAAGCAAACAATATTCCAAGAGAGCTATAACTTTTCAGGCATATTGCTGAGTTTTAACTGTCAGTTTGAAAATTTGTGATATCCAGAATCTTACAATGCCTTAGCTTGATTGACTAGTGTATCTTTCCTTGTACATGGACATCTCATTCCCTTGGGTATTTTACACAACCAAAGCTGCTAAGGACTGCACTGACAAAAGCTGCTAAGCAGTACAATAATAAAAATAATCTGCTAAGAAGTACACTCCAACAGCATCAGTAATCTAGCATGTCAGGCTTGTTCTACAGTGTGGTCATCCAGATACTGTTAAACTGAAACGTCCAATACTATAAGCCACTACTCAAGCTAAGCCTGCTCTAAACAATTTCTAGGTGGCCACACTTTTCCCAACCTGGCCCACAGTGAATTGATTTTCATACTAGCTAACAGTATCTTCTTCATGGATTTTTGAAAAGAAACGATAAAATAACTTCAAATAGAGGTTTGAGTTCTTTAGGGTACAATATGCTACAGTTCAACAGCATCAAGAGTAACTTTTAAAACAACAACAACAACAACAACAACAACAACAACAACAGCCAGGCCAAGCACATTTCTATACTGATATTTTTATGAGCCAAGGGCTTTGTTGAAAGTCAGTCTTTTAACCTTACTACGAGGGCTATCCACAAAGTAGATTACATTTTGGAATAAAAAATTAACAAAGTATAGGAACCCCGGTGGCGAAGTGTGTTAAAGCACTAAGCTGCTGAACTTGCAGACCGAAAGGTCCCAGGTTCAAATCCCGGGAGCGGAGTGAGCGCCCGCTGTTAGCTCCAGCTTCTGCCAACCTAGCAGTTCGAAAACATGCCAATGTGAGATCAATATGTACAGTCTTTAGATGATAAACAGACCTTAAATAGATAACAGGAATACACAAAAATCAGTGGCAGCATACCTCAATATTTTAAAATATTTTTAAAAATCCAAAAAGCAAACCTTGATTTTGCCATTTTATATAAGTGACACAATTTTACTATGTCACTGTATATAACAGGACATGAGCATCTATGGATTTCGGGGGGGGGAGGGGGGAGTCCTGGAACCAAATCATGTCTTTTCAAACTCAACTTATGAATGGGAGAGAGGCTAGTGTGACAGCTTCTTATGATGCAATTCATCTCTGTTGCACATTACAACTTGTCAATGTATTCATATTGGTTGTAGTTGTTACCTCTTAGTAACTTCCAATTTACTCATATAGCGCATGGTTTGATCTTTTCAAATATATTTCTAATCTCAGATTGCTTATATTTCTGTCTCTTACTCCCTTTAATCTTTCAATCTGTTTACAGCAAATTGATCCTTTGTTTTATCTTTGATACTTCCCACTCCTTTGCTCCTCTCTTTTATTGTTCCCGAATCCTGTCACTTCTTTCTGGAACACATCACAAAAGTTCACCCAGATACATGTCACTGTAAAGACTTTTATAATCTCCTTCCTTGAGATTCTTCTCTTAGGCCTTCCAAAATATTATCTCAGTTCTAAAAACTAATTTATCACTCCCACTGCTGTAGCATAATCATCCTAAATGTATCCATGAACTTTACCTATTGTTTCTTTCTGCCCTGGTTTTTCCATTTTGCCCCTCCATGTAATCTGTACTTCCTTTATTCTTTCCACCAAGCTCTCATGATCAGTCAGATATACATTATTAGTTTCTGTTCTTTATGTGGGAAAGCTCAATAACTTAGTAAAGTTCAAGCTTTGTGTGGAAAATCTCAGGTTTGCAGCACCAAAAATTAAAGAGAATTCCAAGTAGCAGGTATAAAAGATCTGGCTTCAAGTTCCACTGATCTCATCCATTTTTTCCAGCATTAACTCATAGGAAAGTTATTTTATTGCTAAATAGAGATATGCTGAAAATTATGAAGTATTTGTCAAAGGATGTAACTCATTTAAATCAACCTGTTGGTGTACAGTAAGATTACTTCATAATTTTTGTTCTATTGATCCCTTTATGACACTCAGAATTGCCAAGTCTTTAAAATTTTAGGATTTTTCAAAATTATGTTTTACAACTTTCCCACTTTCAGTACTTGATAATTTGTGCGACATCCGTTCAAACTGTCATTTTTTACAAACATAAAGATAACAAGTGTTTTTTAAAAAAATTCATGCTCATGGACTCCCTGAAATCTTTCCACAGACCCCTGGTTAAGAACCTCAGATGTATAGGAACTTAAAAGAGGAAATCAGAAACATTAAGCAAATAAAGTCTTCAGGTTCTGATTGCCTTACTGGTGGAATACTGTAATACATTTATACCTCAAAGAAACATACAAATGAAAATAATCTCAATGTACATCACTGGATCGCAATGAATGTGCTGCTTAATTTTTTTTAAAGCAGCCAATGATAGACATTGGCATTTTCCTGCAGAAATTCCATGCAGGAAATGTGCTTGCAGACATGTGGGTAGACTACTAAAGAAGTGACTTCTCCCTCTTCCACCAGTCCACCTTTAAAGGACATGTTATTTACTGTCCAACTAATAGATTTGTTGATTACATCCCTATGTTGACTGTGACTGAGGAGACTTCCCTTCCGCTGCACCCAGAATGAAAATGCAGAGCTGATAATCTTTTAGCTAGTTCTTTAACATTGTTGTAGGCTTTAATCTGCAATCTTATTTATTTATATGGCTACAAACATATATACACTTGATTTCAAATAATATAAAATAAAGCCATTCATACAACACATGCAAGGACATTGAAATAAAAAGATTCCTACCAAACAACACCACAGTTTAAAACTACAAACAACACACTATATTCTACTTCTTCATATACAGTTAAGGCAGTTATGTGCATATCTGCCTGGATACAGGTCCTACTAAACATGGGGTCTTTCTTTTGATTAAATATGTAAAGAGCATAGCTGCTTGTGATATGTGAGTACATAGTTTACCTGATCTATGAAATGTCTCTGTTTAAAAACTTCCCAGTCTTCCTTCAGAAAGCGCTGCTTTGTTCTCATTGCCACCTGGAACAAAATTAAGCCAAGTTCACATATTAAATGCTCTCTAATATGTATCCCACTATTCTCAAAATAAATGTAAGGTATAGTTATAGCATTTGAAAGGATGAATGATTTATTGAATTGCATGCAGTTAAACTGACTTCTCCCTTTTTCTGATGCAGAAGGCTATTCACACAATACTAAAACTTTGAATCGTAAGCTATGTATATTTTATGCAAAAGAAATAGAAATACACAGCTACTATAGATAAAACTGACAGCAATTCCAATAAAATAGAAATACCTGTATGAATAATCCAATAAATGAATATTAGTCTGTTTTGTACTGAAGTGTACAGATTGAGCCCAAAAGCAGCACAACAAGGAAAATATGTAACTGAACTCTTACTATCATAAACAGGCACTCAAGCCAAACAATCACAGACACTGAATTTTGGTCTACAAAATGTATCATTGGTCCTATATTTAGCTAACTCTATTTATCCTATTCCAGACTTTTCAGGCCATGGCTAGAGGCCCTTCCACACAGCCATATAATCCAGAATATGAAGTCAGATAATCCACAATATCTGCTTTGAACTGAGTTATCTGAGTCCACACTGCCATATAACCCAGTTCAAAGCAGATAATGTGGGATTTTATACAGCTGCGTAGAAGGGGCCCAAGGCAGGAGTGGATAGTTTAAAGCTTTCCAAAATTGTTGTTTGGAATTATAGTTCTACAACTTCTGGATGGCCACAAGCTTCCCCCTTTGGGCAGCAGCCTGATTTTTAAAAATCTTCAGAATCAGGAATGGGATTCCCACCCACTCAGAAATAATAATCACTTCCTATTTAATTTTTTGTCTTGTTTTAGTCTAAGGGAGTAGCAAAGGGAGAAAAATACAAACAGTGCATTTAGGGTGCATTAGAGGCATTTGGAGGCAAAAAGCAATGATATTTTTTGAAAAAAGTGAGATCTGGAGGTTTTGATGTCTCTTAGAGTTGTGGAGATGATGCACTTACACTTTCCACACAGTTCATTTGCCCCTTATTTAGCAGTGCTTGGCTATTCTTCATTTCACAGATTATTTATTTATTTCATGTCAAAAGCATTGCATAATAAATAAATTGAAAAGTGATGAAATAAAGGAAATCACAAGCAGCTAAATAGTTTTAGACCAAAAGCGGGCAACAGCGACCGCATTGTCCCTAGCTTTAAACAAGTCCTCCTCCGTACATGAGGCAGGACATTGTGGGCAAGCATACATATGCGGAGTTGTTTGTTCTGCTCCACAGTCACACAAGGTGGAGGATTCCTCCAGGTAGTACCACCTTGCCAAGTTGTCTTTTGATCTGCCCACTCCTCTTCTGAGTCTGTTTAGGGACTTCCAAGTTGCCCATTCTTGGTTTGCCCCTGTTATTTCACAGATAACATTCAGTTTATTTCAAGACAGGGATTTTTTTGTTGATACCTAAGAAGAAATTAAACATGTGCTCTTTTTTTCTACTTTAGCCTGGAATATTTAGTGATGTTAACATTTACTTTTCTTATTGTCTTTTAAATTGTTTCAATCTGCTGAACTGCAATTTTAATTTGATTACTGTGTTCCCTCACTTATCGCGGGGGTTATGTTCCAGGACCACCAGCAAAAAGTTAAAATCTACGAAGTAGGGATGCTATATTTGTGTTTTTACAATCTCACTGGCAAGTAGCACTTCCTTTTCTCTCCCTTTGGCTTCTCCTTCCTCCCTTCCTTAGGTTTCTCCTTAGGAAGGAAGTAGAAAGAGGGATTTATAATCTTATTTTATGATTTATACTATTATTTTCTCAAAACAGCGAATCCGCAAAAAGCAAACCACGAAGTAGTGAGGAAACACTGTATTGTCACCATTAGCCTCTCTGAAAACACTTCAGACCTGAAGCGCTTTCACCAAAAAGTACATCATTCCTGAAAGGGATTAATTGACCAGAACAGCTTTGCTGGATGACTATATGATCTCAACTGTCTATGTTTGTTCAACACTAGTATTTGGATTATGGTGGTCAAAGCCTTTGGATGTTGTGTTTTAACTGATATAACACTGACCTGCCTCCAGTAAATTAGCTTGCTAATGGGTTTATTTATTCATTTATTGAATTTATATCACACCTTTCTCCCAAGATGGGATTTTCATGTCCCATCTAATATACTCAGAGACCACACAGAAGGAAAAGGAGGCTGGATTTTTTTTCCTGTCATTTTTGTTTTAACCATGCTGTACTTTGAGAGGCAAGTAGTGATGAGTAATACATTAATCATCATCATCAGCAGCAGCAGCAGCATCATTATCATCATCATCTATTTATCTGTACACCTCACTTGATATCTCAACTCTATGTCCTGATCCTTTTTACTGTGTCAGCAGCTAAAACAGACATAGGAAATGAGAGAGAATAGCTATGGGGGTACAACATTGAAGTAGTACACCCTGCAAAAGCTTTGTTCTCTAGGAAGCAAGTCTAAACCAAGGCTATGTTGGAAATGAGTTCTTGCCCTGCACAGATGTCTAAGCACCACACAATATCGCAAATCCGCTGACAAATACACATACTAAAGTTGACCAAAAACTTATTTGTAACCCTTTTGGGTACTAATGTTGGAGAATGGTCCCTGGTCAAAGTGGTCCCTGATCAAGTGGTCCTTGGTCAAAAAAGATGGGAACCACTGAATTACAGCAAGCTACAGAACCCACTATAGGAAGTAAACAGTAAATCAAGAGAAAAGATTTGTACCCAGGATAATCTATTACAGAACAGACTGAAGAAGGAAAATGGCAGAATCTAACAAGAGTTAACCAAGACATTCAGATGTAACATCAACAAACCACAATGAACTACAACCTATTTAAGACAATAACACTGCTTTCTTCAAGGCTCTTGATGGCAGGTCTTTATTTGCCCACAGAAAATCTCACAAATGGTTACTTATCTATGGAAGGGCACACAACACAGATGTCAACTCTGTCCACACATCTATTTGGGAAATGTCATCAAAGGGCCCAATCACATGACCTACAATAGTTAGATATACCTTATTTATTTATTTATTTATTTATTTATTTATTTGCATTATTTATATTCCGCCCTTCTCACCCCGAAGGGGACTCAGGGCGGATCACATTATACATATAAGGCAAACATTCAATGCCTTAACATAGAACAAAGACAAAGACAAACGCGATGCTCCGAGCTGGCCTCGAACTCATGACCTCTTGGTCAGAGTGATTTGTTGCAGCTGGCTGCAGCTGGTTGCTCAACAGCCTGCGCCACAGCCCGGGCCCACCTTCACTTGTTCAAGTCTAATGTGACATAAGTCATCCTTTCAACAATGCCCATGCTCTTCTACCCTGAGCAAACAGGTCAGTCTCTGCTCCAGAGATTAAATTGATGCAAATCAGACATTAAGAATGGGAAGAAGCAAAAATCTGTTACAGAACACTTAAATCTTCTTTGACATTTCATTCTGGACATTTGAATAGCAATCTTTGAACAAAAAAGTCAAGGAAATGTTGGAAAGATTAACAGCAGATTTGAGATATACAATCCATAAACAGTGGAGTGAACAGAAACAATCATTTTCTGCCATACTGCACATATTATAATACTAGTTAACACCTTATCCTTATGAGGATTTATCACAATTGCTTTCTAATTACCAGACGCCATCACACTACATTCCAATAACTCCCTCCACTATTCAAATAGTTAGCTACTCACTATGATAATTACAGAGCTAGAAACACTAGTCCCGATTTACAAATTGCAGCCCCCCCCCCCCAAACTAACAGGGCTGCTATAATGAAAACATCTAAGAATATTACTGTCAAGTCTTGACCTATGTTAATCCTATGAATAAAAGACCACTAAATCAACGTGTCATCAACGAACTCTGGACTGTGGTTTCTTTCAGTGTGTCTATATTCATATGAACTGTGATCATTCATGATCTTTCACTTTTCCTATTGCCTTCTGCTTAATGTTACATTTTTTCTGGTGGGGTATGCTTCTCATGATATGTCTAAAATAAGTCTCAATTTGGTTTCTGGGAGAGTTCAAACTTGATTTGTTCTAGGTTGATCCTATGAGCTTTTTCACTGTCCAGCTTTCACAACCATATACAGAAATGAGAAGTATGGTGGCATGAACAATCTTGATGTCAGCATTCAATTTTTACATTTCAGGGCCTTCATAGCTGCTACGCCTCCATGTCCTAGTCTTCTAATTCTTAACTGCAGTCTCCATTCTGATTAATGACCAGTATTAAAAAAATCTAGAACTATTTCAATGTTGTTAAAGTTTTGTAAATCATCTATGGTCATTAAAGTATCATTTTAAATTGCTGTTGTTCCTTCCTCCAATTTTCACATCTCCCTAATCCTGTTTTACCTATGATATGTTCAGCATAGAAGTTTAACTGGCAGAGGTATACAATGCAATACTGCCTGACCCCTTTTGCTAATCAGAAACCATTCAATTTGTCATTTTGTTCTAAAAACAGCCCCTTGTCCTGAGTACATATTATGCATCATGACAAAAAATGCTGTGCAAAGCAATCCCTTGGTTTTTCATGGTCAATATATCCAAAGGCTTTGCTGTAATCTATAAAGCATAGGCTGGTTTTAATTTTATGATTCTTTGGTATGTTTCATTATCCAACATATATTTGTAATATGATCCCTAATCCCTCTTCCTTTCCTTAACCCAGCTTGGATATCGGGCATTTCTTGCTCCAAATATAGTCAAAAAGTATTTGTTGTAGATGAAATCATTTGCTGTAATCAGACATTAATGCAATGGCCTTGTGGATACTGCAATTCCTAGTATCTCCCTTCTTGGGGATTGGAATGTATATTGAGTTTCTCCAATCTATGGGTCATTGTTTTGTTTTCAATATTTGCTGACAAATTTTAGTTAGAACTCTACTGACTGAAGCAGTTCTATTGTTATGCCATCTTTTCTTGATGATTTATTTCTCAAGTGCTCTGAGTTCAGCTTCCAGTTTATTTTCGAAAATTAGAGGTTCTTTATATGATTCTTCCCTGAACAAATGTATCACCTGTTCATCTCTTTTATAAACGTTTGTATTGCACTGTTTCCATTGTTCTTCTATTTCCACATGGTACAGTGTTCCCTTGCTGGTTCTAGAGATCCCTAGTCTTGGTTTAAATCTTCCTATGTGTTCTCAGAAATGGTGTTTCTCTGATCTTTATGTTTGTTGTTGTTGCCTTCTATTTTCTCTATCTTAATTATTACAGTAGTTCTCCTTCCTATGCACAAGTAATTGAACAGTTGCATTCACAGGGTGGACTCTATTTCTGTCTCTTTTTAGGTTTGCTTCTTGTCTATCCCTGAATGCCTGAAAAGTGATATTGGTCATGAATTGAGGGTTCTTTCTTTTTTGGTATAGACCAGTGGTCCCCTACCTGTGGGTCCCCAGATGTTTTAGCCTTCAGAAATCCCAGAAATCCTAATTGGTAAACTGGCTGGGATTTCTGGGAGTTGTAGGCCAAAACACCTGGGGACCCACAGGTGAGAACCACTGCTATAGACAATGCTTTTACATTCCTCCCTAACAATGTTTTCTGGCTCCTGGTCAATCAGGCTTAATAGTGTAAATCTATTTTTATGTTATCTTTAAATTCTATCAGGATGTTGTTTGGGTTGTGTTTCAGCATATTGGTTAGTTTAGTGTTCTTCTTTAGCTTTATTCTAATTTTTGACATTGATAGTTCATGGTCTATGCCACAATCTGCTCCTGGTCTTGTTTAGTTTCTCCTCATTCATGCTTCTCACATTCCAAGCTCCTACAAAATGTGTCATGCAACACATCACAGATAAACTTCCTTTTGGCTTGAGTCCAGTTGTGGTATGAGCAACAGTATTACTCCTCTTCTGTGACTCAACAGCTCGTTGAGTGCCATCCATTCTGGGAGTTTCATCTTCTGGCACTATCTCTTGTTTCATTTTGGGTTGCTTCATCATAGGCTCTTTGCAGATATTAACCTGTAGTTATGATACACTTTAAGTCTGCCCACCTGCTCCTGCTCATTGTTTTTTATGAAGTGGGTCACCACCTTTGGAACAAGCTATGATGTTCAAGTACATCTTGCTCCAGTGGGTGAAAATGAATTCAACAGGAACAGTGAGAGGCACTCCCTTGTAATGAACACAGAACTTGATGCCCATGACCACTTGCCAAAACCTTGTTTTAGGTCTAGAAGGGTCCACATCAAATTATGCACAAATTGTGTATGGTCTGAAAGACCATGAAGAAACAGAGTTTCCTCTTTCTTTCAAACTGAGGGCCCATGCACACAGTACCTTTATCCCAGGAGCTCCTGGTTCAAAATGGAGGGTGGCTATATGTCATTTAGCTAAAATGCAGGAGGAATCAGGTTAAAGGCTACAAAACATGTGTTTAAAAGTTGCCCTTTAAATCTGATTCTTCCTGAGAAATATAAATTTTTCCATACCTGTGTATCCCTACAGGCATGAAAAATCTGGACTCCCTCCCTGGCTCCCATTTCCCTCTCAACTTACTAGAGCCTTCATCAGATGCAGGCCTTTGTCTCTTTTCCTCCTCCCTGGAAGATCCAACAGGAGGCCTTGGAGCAGAAATTCTCCCATTCCCTACCCAAAGCCCTCTTTCGGCTCTTCCAAGGGAGTGGGAAGGAAGGCTTCAAGCCTTTTCAGCCTCGTAAGTGCAGGGCGAAATGGAGGGCAGAGAGGGGGAAGCCCCACAAAACCCTGGGGTTTAGGCCAGCTGTATGGCCTTCAGCCCAAGAGGGATTTAAAATCCCAATGTCTCTTGGATCTGTATGGAAGGGCTCTTAGAAACAAAAGTGAAGAGAGTACCCTACCTGATTTGCATCACAAAAGGACTGCAATGTGAGTGCAGGATTGTAGGCAAACAAAGGTAAAATGATAATTCTGTAGTATTAATTTGGTAGAGTAAAGCATGTCAATTAAACACAAAATTTGCCTGATATATTTCAAAAGTGACATTTTTAGCATGTTCACTAAAGGTTAAGAATAGTTTTACTTATTAAACACCCCAGGTAGCAGCCACAAACAGACAACACAGAAGGTGATGATGTCGATGGCGCTCTTCCCAAGACTGATACAATTTTAAGGTGAAACATTTTAACACCAGGCTGCTAATTGTCCAGCTCTGTACATACCAGATTGCATCTTCCAGCAGGCCCAACCAGCACAACTAGGCTTGAAGAATGCTGGGAGCTCCAGTTCAATAACATCTAGAGGGCCATACAGTTCTCATACATATTTTATGTTATTGATGTATGTCTTCAAGTTGTTTCCCATTTACTGCATTTAAGCAATTTTGATAGCATGGGAGTATTTGCACAAAAACTCAGCAAACAAACATATGTTCTTTTCTTTCCACATGTTCTAAGCCTTCTAAACACAACTGACATGAGCCAGTTGAAAAATTCCATGGCAACCTTCCACTGCCAAGCCATGAAGTGGCAGGAACTACTGGAGCAGCATGCCAACTCTTCCAGACACTGGGAATTAACTTCTGCTTCCCTTTAGCGGAACAGGCTGCTCATCTGCTAACCTCTCACAAAAAGTGAAAGAGGGAACCAGTGTGGTGTAATGGTCTAAGTTTTAGTCTAGAACTCTTGGAGACTAGGGTTGAATCCCTGCTCTGTCATGGAAACTGACTGGGTGACCTTGGGAAGTCACACTCTCTCAGCCTCAGAGAAAGGCAGTGGAACAACTCATCTGAAGAAATTTTACCATAAAACCCCTTGATAAAGTTTTTCCACGCCTCAGTAGGTTACAAATGACTTGAAGCCACACAACAAGTTATACAATATTAGGAAGCAAAATAAACAGATTATTTTTGACATATATTTACCCAAACACTGCCTTTACTTCAACCTCTACATCTCCTGATAAGACATAACAGGTAAAAAGGAACGAAACAAAACAGTATCATCTCCTTACCTCTTCATCAACATAATCATCTATTCTTTTCTGGCATTCAAGCCATGCTTCAGCAACTTGCCCCATCGCCTGTTCCAACTGATGATACTGTTCAGACAAGGCTCTACACGTATCTTCACTATAGGAACAAGGTTATTCCAAGCCTAAAAATTAAGATAGCAATAGTCTTAAGTGGAACACATTAAAATATTAAGTATTTGCTAGCACTGTACAGCATCCAAGATGCCTAGCAGTGCCAGGAATTTACCAAGAAATAAGTCAGAAATCCTGGTGCATTGGCCCATTTTTATTAGAAGAAAATCTAGACAATTTTTGATGCTGTTTTTCTATGGAAAAATTCAAACATACTAGTCTGTACTTGCTTGGAGAATTGTACTGCAATCAGTCATGTTAGCTATCAATACTGAATTATGAAAAAACACTACAAATCCTTGTAAGCATCTGTTAAATAATTCTAATAAGAATCACATCTGAAGAGTAAAGGAGGATATATATGGCTTTCATATATATGACTACTAGAAAAACTGCAAGAAGTTGCTGAATAGAAACTTTTTACAGAGACAAATACCGCTAAACCTGGAAAAGCAGAATACATTTTTAAAAGCATCTCCATCAACGCATAATTTCTGGATGATAGCTGAATTACTAGAAAGATCGTTGAATTTCAGGATACACAACATCGAAATAAGAAGAATCCTTTTTATCCTTCATGCCGCAAATAGCAAGAGTGCCAAAAGGTGTGTCAAGAGCATATTGAATACTAGACCTTATTTTAAAGAATGAAAAATAGAGCAACAACCTTGGACAAAATATATCCATAATTATCCAGCTTTTACAGTATGTGAGCATTTCTAGAAAGGTTCCCCAGGGACTATGTAATCTGAAAATGCTAATGGACATGTTATATAACACAGTCACTGTAAAACTGGCTCACAGCCACAAAGGCACATTAGAATGACTACTAAATAGGAAGCATTTAAGCGTTTCTTTTAGGAATATGAACTTTCCTGAATAAGATTAGATCAAAGAATGAAATTAATAATCTAAGTGCACTGCTGTCATAGCACTGCAGACACAAAGAATAATCATTTGCTGAATACTTTATATGTTAGAAGAAAACTAACATTTGTGACAGGTACTCTGTCTTTGGGGGGACAAGAATAATTCTAGGAAATATAAACTATTCACCACAGCTTTTATCTATCCTGCATCTATCATCATTACATTCACTCACTACTATCATGTTTTTCTCATTTGCCTTAGAGCAGAGTTACTAAAAAACAATCGTTTTAAAATGTTTTTAATTTAAATTGAATTTTTAAAATGTAAAGAAATTTACATTTATTTATTTATTACAATGTTTATATCCCGCCCTTCTCACCCAATAGGGGACTCAGGGCGGCTTACAATAAAACACATATATAACATTGTACAATACACTGTGAATCAATTAAAAAGTTATTAAATACATAGTTACATAGTACACACTAAAGTTACCAAAATTCATTCTTTTCTAAGTGCATCTGTACAATAAACAGAAAAATGCTTATTCTGGCTTAAATACACATGCATTTTGTAACCATTTGACTTGCTTCAATATTTTATTGTTTAAATTTTATTTTTATTGTTTTACATCTTAAATGAGCATATATACTAATGTATAAGTTGACCTAATGTATATGCTGAAAGCAGATTTGAGGGCCAAATTCAAGATTTTGATATGACCTGTTGATAAGTTGAAGGTCAATCTGCAGAGAGGTGACTGTACTAATGCTGTCTCAGGGCCACATGCCCGTGGCCTCAACCACCATTTCCCACACAAGCATTCAAAAAGGCTAGTGATGGTGCCATGATGGAGAGAGTAGAGAGGGTTGGTGCTTCTTTTAGGCTCTCCTGGGACTAATTTCTTGCCTTTTGTCATTACACTTAGAGAGGGGAATGGTTTTCTTTTTATTAGAGTTAAGGTACAGTACTAATACTGACCCATGATTTTTAGCTTATTAAAATTTCTAGACTTATTCATGACTATATGGTACTTTAAACCAGGGCGTCTTAAACTTTTTCCATTTGTGACTTCTTTCTACCCTATTTTTTTCATGATCCCAAATGTATAGGTGAATAAAATAGGTATAAAAACCAAACATTTACTGATAATAAACCAGCATTTGGAAGGCTTGTTAAACAGGCAGATTTTCCTTTTAGTGAAGTAGAGCTGAAGCATTTCCTACAGAGTCCACTATAAGGTAAAGGTTTTCCCCTGACATTAAGTCTAGTCATGTCCAACTCTGGAGGTTGGTGTTCATTTCCATTTCTAAGCCAAAGAGCTGGCGTTGTCTGCAGACACCTCCTAGGTTATGCGGCCAGCATGACTACATGGAGTGCCGTTACCTTCCCGCTGAAGTGATACCCATTGATCTACTCACATTTGCATATTTTCAAACTGCTAGGTTGGCAGAAGCTGGGTCTAACAGCGGGAGCTCACTCCGCTCCTTGGATTCAAACCACCAACCTTTTGGTCAGCAAGTTCAGCAGCTCAACGGTTTAACCTATAGAGTCCACTAAAAACGCTGCATATTGTGCTATAAGATTTGTGTAAATTGATGACATTCAGAATTCTATTACTGTTGCCTAATTTTTGTGACCCCAACATTGAGCTAAGGGGACCCCAATTGGGACCCCAAAGTTTAAGAAGCAGTACTTTAAACTACTTACAGTGATTTTGCTTCCAACCTTCCCTGAATGCCCATAATACTGGGGAGGATATACACCGAGGAACCCCGAGTGGCGCAGCAGATTAAACCGCTGAGCTGCTGAACTTGCTGACCGAAAGGTCGGCGGCTCGAATCTGGGGAGTGGGGTGAGCTCCCGCTGTTAGACCCAGCTTCTGCCAACCTAGCAGTTCGAAAATATGCAAATGTGAGTAGACCAATGGGTACCACTTCGGCAGGAAGGTAACGGTACTCCATGTAGTCATGCTGGCCACATAACCTAGGAGGCGTCTACGGACAACGTCGGCTCTTCACCTTAGAAATGGAGATGAGCACCAACCCCTAGAGTCGGAGACAAGACTACACTTAATGTCAGGGGAAAGCCTTTACCTTTACCTTATATACATTTTAATTAGTTACCATATTTCTTCGATTTTTAGAAGTTTTTCCACATATAAACATCTCTAAAAATGGGGTACATCATAGAATTAAGGGACATATCTATATCCTTTTTTCTATTGATGGTAAATTAGTTTGTGTCTTAGGATCAATGACATCTTAGAATCAAAGACATACAGTATTAAAATAAATAATTATACAATAGGACAGAGTCCTCAAGAACATGAAGATTGCCATCCCTAAATTTGCATTGTGACTACAATCCTGAAATATACTCTGTCTGCTGACAAATATTTCCTATTTCTAGGTCAAAGGATGCTACAGTTGCAGCAAAGCCACTATACTCATGCTTTCTTGGCCTAAGCCAACATGTCAACACAAGATCTACTGAATCAATTGTTGAATGTAACGAATCCTTTAACTTCCATTGATTAAATGGGACTACTCTAGTTTGGGACTAGCCATTAGATTTGGGCATTATCTGTTTCCAAAAGTTTTACAAGCTGCTGATTTGGTCACACCACCTGATGAAGGGAAACTCTTTAACTCAATTACTCATGCAGAGGTTGAAACAGCAACTATACATTTTTGCAGCTTTGCTATATGACTATCTTACAATCATAGAAAGGCACATGAAAAGTTACTTGCCTCAGAGAAGGTTAACTAAAAGAAGGCAAGGATCAGGCTGAACAGTGCAAAAATGTAGCAGATAGCATTCTTCTCCAAAGACCCCTATAAGTATTTTTGTCTTAACAGCAATCAAGGTACTTTTCTATAAACAAAACTTCTCTACACACATTATTCTCACAATTAGCAATTGTAAAAACACTTTCCAGCTATGAATGAGCATGATTATTTTGATGGTGGTGTATCACTCAACTGATTATGTCCAATACCTGTAGAATACAAACTACAGATCAAGTATCCATTATCCGTAAGTCCAAAATACTCCAAAATCTGAAATTATCCAAATAAATAGCTCAGCCTAGGATAGCAATGCCTTTGCTTCCTGATGGTTCAGGATGCATAAGCATTGTTCAATGCACACAATTATTTAAAATATTGTGACTAAAACTGTCTCTGGGCCAGGCATGGGCAAACCCAGGCCCGTGGGTCAGACACAGCCCTTTGGCCCCTTCCCTCTGCCCCGTCTGCCTCGACCCTCCTCCCGGCATGCAGACGCAGATGCCCATTGTGTTCCCAGGCTGAGAGGAAGGCCAAGGCAGAGACACGCTGCTGCTGAGCACTCTCCGGAGAGCG
This sequence comes from Anolis carolinensis, assembly GCF_035594765.1. Lineage (NCBI taxonomy): Eukaryota > Metazoa > Chordata > Lepidosauria > Squamata > Anolidae > Anolis > Anolis carolinensis. The sequence goes on from NC_085844.1 coordinate 137,598,791, forward strand.
CTCGCCAGTGGCATGTGCCTCCTTCTCCTCTGAGCCTGAAGAAGGCAACCTGCCTTCTCTAGGCTCAGAGGAGAAGGGGGGGGGAGAGAAACACGTTGCTGGCAAGAGCTCTCAGAGGAAAACGGGGGGGGGGGGGGGGGGACCGAGCACCGTCTAAAATGCTCTCACCAGCACTGTATATCTCCTTCTCCTCCCACCCACCCTCTCCCACTGACCCTGCCCCTTCTGAGCCTCAGGTCCACTCCTTCCAGGCCTGCCCACACTCCCTCCTGGCCCAGAACTTGTGGCTGGGCCCACAAGGCAGCCACAGGGCAAAAAAGTTTGCCCATGCCTGCTCTAGGCTATGACTATATAGTGCATATGAAATATAAACAAAGTTCATGCTTAGACTTTGGTCCCACCTCTAAAACATCTCATATCCAAATTCAGGTATTCCAAAATTCAAAATACTTCTGGGGACGAGCATTTTGGATCAGGAACACTCAACCTGTACAGTCATAATGCAATTCCTCACATCTCCAGGGGTACATCTACACTGCAGAATCGACACAATGTGACACTACTTTAACTGCCATGGCTCGAGACTATCGAATAGAAGCTGTAGTTTTACAAAGCCTTTAGCCATCTCTATTTAAAGTGCTAGCTAGTGCCTCATCAAACTACAGATCACAGGATTCCATAGCCTTGAGCCATGGCAATTCAAGTGCTGTCGAACTGCATTAATTCCACAGTGTATATGCACTGTAAGAGAGATGCACCATCTTAGGTCCAGGTTATTCAAAGGACTGTCCCTCTCTGTACAAATGTCACACATCTACAAACTTCTGGTGAGGGCTGTCTTCTCTCTATTCCACTATCTGCTCAAGCATGTTTAGTGGGAACAAAGGAGAGGCCCTTTTCAGTGGCTGCTCCAATACTTTGGAACTCCCTCCCAAAAAAGACCAAAAGGGCCCCGTCCTTGGTGGCCTTCTGCAAGCCAGGTAAGACATTCCTGTGCCAGCAGACCTTTGGGGAAGAATAAGGGACATGCTGTTGGGGAGGTCTGTGCGAGGGATGTTGGATTAGATGTATAGTTCTGAAAGAAAATTTTAATTGTATTTTAACTCTATATCCACATACAGTAGAGTCTCACTTATCCAACATTCGCTTATCCAACGTTCTGGATTATCCAACGCATTTTTGTAGTCAATGTTTTCAATATATCGTGATTTTTAGTGCTAAATTCATAAATACAGTAATTACTACGTAGCATTACTGCATATTGAACTACTTTTTCTGTCAAATTTGTTTTATAACATGATGTTTTGGTGCTTAATTTGTAAAATCATAACCTAATTTGATGTTTAATAGGCTTCTCCTTCATCTCTCCTTATTATCCAACATATTCGCTTATCCAACGTTCTGCCAGCCCGTTTATGTTGGATAAGTGAGACTCTACTGTACTATTATTTGTTTGTTGTGGTTAAACTATCATTAGATTGTGCGGTTGTGAGCTACTTTGAGTCCTTATGGGAGAAAGGCGGGATAGAAATAAAGATAATAATTATAATAATAGAGAATTGTGGCTGTGAGCCGCCTTGAGTCCTTACAAGAAGAAAGATGGGATAAAAATAATGTTAGTAATAATAATATCAATAGAGTTATGTGATTGTGAGCTACCTTGTGTCCTTATGGGGAGAAAGTCAGGATAGAAATAAAATTAATAACAATAATAAAAATATTAATATCAATAGAGAACTGTGATTGTGTGGCTGTGAGCTGCCTTGCGTCCGTTTGGGAAGAAAGGCGCAATAGAAATAAAATTAATGATAATAATAATAATTGGAGACAACACTGATCGCCTTGGTAGATGATATACGAAGAGAGCTAGAAGGGGAAGTGTGTTTCTGTGGCTTCTCCTGGACCTCTTAGTGGCTTTCGATACCATCGATCATGGTATCCTTCTGGGCCATCTCTCCGGAATGGGACTGGCACTGCTTTGCAGTGTCCTTCCTGGAGGTTTGGTCCCAGATGGTGGAGCTGGGGGACTCCTGTTCAACTCCCTGGCCAGTGGCCTGTGTGGTCCCTCAGGGTTCAATTCTGTCTCCCATGCTGTTTAATATTTACACGAAACTGCTGGGAGAGATCATCTGGAGTTTTGGAGTTCAGTGTCAAATTTACGCAGATGACACCCAACTCTATTACTCTTTTACACTGAAAGCCAAGGATGCCATCCTCCCCCTAAACTGATGTTTGTCATCAGTGATGGACTGGATGAAGGCTAATAAGTTGAAGGTAAATCCAGACAAAACAGAGGTACTACTAATTAGCCAAAAAAGGATCAGGGTGTGGGATTACAGCCTGTGTTGGATGGGGTCACTCTCTCCCTGAAGACACAGGTTCGCAGTTTGGGGGTGAACCTAGATTCATGGCTGACTCTGGAACCTCAAGCATCAGTGGTAGCCAGGAGTGCCTTCGCACAGTTAAAACTTGTGCGCCAGCTACGCCTGTACCTTAAGACACCAGAACTGGCCACAGTAGTCCACGCCCTGGTTACTTCCCATCTGGACTATTGAAATGCTCTCTACATAGGGCTGCCTTTGAAGACAATTCAGAAGCTGCAACTGGTGCAGAGATCAGAAGCCAGGTTCCTAACTGGAGAGCTGTAATGTAAGAGGATGACTACCATGCTGTGGTAGCTTCACTGGCTGCCAATCTGCTTCCAGGCTAAGCTGGTTGTTACCTATAAAGCCCTAAACTGTTCTGGTCCAGACTATTTGCAGAACCGCATCTCTGTTTACAAACCAGCTTGAGCTCTGCGGTCCACAGAGCACACCCTCCTCTCAGTCCCACCCCCGTCTCAAGCACGGTTGGTGGGAACGAGAGAGGGCGCCTTCTCCATGATCGCTCTTCACCTTTGAAACTCCCTTCTAAAAGAACAAAAAAACTGCCCACTCCCTCTTCGTCTTTAAAAAGTTGCTAAAAACACACCTCTGCTCTTTGGCATATGGAGAGGAGGAAGACTAAAAATAATAATAATTTTATTTTTATATCCTGCCCCATCTCCCCCAAGGGACTCGGGGTGGCTCACATGGGGACCAAGCTCAAAGATACAGCATAAAATACAACAGAAAAATGCATTTAAAACATGTAAGCATATAAAAACAAAGCATAAAAAATACAATAAAACATACTAAACCGCCCAATAGCCAAGGCAAAGTGAGCATATTCAAGATTGAAAGTAAGGCAGTAAAATTTATACATGTGCAATGTCTCGATATATAACTTTGATTAGATATATTAAATCTTTTTAGCTACTGAACTGTTCTCAGCCTGTAAACTGTTGGGAACCATCTTACTTCCAAACATGGTTCTAGTTATTTTAAATTTTATCATGTTTAAATTCATATTATTTGATATGCTTGTTAGGGTTGTCAAGTTTTATTTTTCTGGTTAATTTCTATTTGGTACTGAGTTTATAGTAATAGTTGTTCTATTTTCTTTGATGTGTATTGTTTTGATGCAATTTGTTAATATTTCTTTTTCCTGGCACTGAATGTTTGCATAAGTGTTGGAAACCGCACTGAGTCCCTTCGGGGATACAGAGTGGTCTATAAATAAATTATTATTATTATTATTATTATTATTATTATTTCAATAGAGAACTGTGGTTGTGAGTGGCCTTGAGTCTTTATGGGGAGAAAGGCACACCAGAAATAAAGTTAATAATAGAGAATTCTGGTTGTCCTTGAGTCCTTACAAGGAGAAAGGTGGGATAGAAATAAAGATAATAATAATAATAATAATAATAATAATAATAATAATAATAATATCAATAGAGAATTGTGGTTGTGTGATTGTGAGCCACCTTGAGTCTTTTTGAGGAGAAAGGCAGAATAGAAATAAAGTTAATAATAATAATAATATCAATAGAAAATTGTGGTTGTGTGATTGTGAGCTGCCTTGAGTGCTTACAAGGAGAAAGAGCAATAAAAAATAAAGTTAATAATAATAGAGCATTGTGATTGTGCCACTTTGAGTCTTTACGAGGAGAAAAGCGGGATAGAAATACAGTTGTTAGTAGTAATAATAATAATATCAACAGAGAATTGTGGTTGTGAGCCATCTTGAGTCCTTTTGGGGAGAAAGACAAGATAAAAATAAAGTTAATAATAATCATAATATCAATAGAGAATTGTGGTTGTGTGGTTGTGAGCCGCCTTGAGTCCTTTCGCTGAGAAAGGTGGGATAGAAATAAAGTTAATAATCATCATCATATCAATAGAGAATTGTGGCTGTGGGATTGTGAGCTGCCTTGAGTCCTTTTGGGGAGAAAGGAATGATACAAATCAATTTAATAATAATCATAATATCAATAAAGAATTGTGGGTGTGTGGTTGTGAGCCACCTTGTTGCTGTTGTTTACATGATTTTAATATGTTATAAGCCATTTTGGGTCCCGTGAGGGAGAAAAGCAGGATAGAAATAAAGATAACAATAATAATAGTATCAATAGAGAATAATAATATAATAATAAAACTTTATTTATATACCGCCCTATCTCCTCTGGGGACTCAGGATGGTTTCCAACACAATAAAGAATACAATACAATACACATAATAAAAACAGAACCATACAACAATTTAAAAATACAGTAGAGTCTCACTTATCCAACATAAATGGGCCAGCAGAATGTTGGATAAGCGAATATGTTGGATAATAAGGAGGGATTCAGGAAAACATCAAATTAGGTTATGATTTTACAAATTAAGCACCAAAACATCATGTTAGACAACAAATTTGACAGAAAAAGTAGTTCAATACGCAGTAATGCTATGAAGTAATTACTGTATTTACGAATTTAGCACCAAAATATCACGATGTATTGAAAACATTGACTACAAAAATAATCCAGAACACTGGATAAGTGAATGTTGGATAAGTGAGACTCTACTGTAATACAAGTAATAAACATACACAACATACGATCCAACAATTACTAGTAACAATACTCCATGTAAAAAAGAGTTAATATATTCTATTTTACTTGAGCAGCAGGAGCCTCTCCTTAAGAACCTGTCAGACTCAGCCCTGTTTAAGCCGGAAATGTACCTCTCCCGCAATTGAAATGAGACGTTATAATTGCCTTTTGAGGAATGGTTTCCTAACGGGAAGCTCAGGCTGCGCGGAGGGGCCTCCTGGGGAGCCCTCAAGGCCTGTAAGGAGGGCCCCGACACTGCGAGGAAGCCGGGGAAGCCAGTAACTTGTCCCCAGGCTAAGCTGGGCCTGCTTTCTCGGAAGCCTCCAGGAAAGACGTTGTCGAAAACGCCCCTGAGAGGAAGCACACAAAGGACTCCGGCCCTGAGGAGAACCACTAGCGGAGGGGAGAGGCAAGGCCCGGCCGCACCCCACTTTCTGGAGGGAAACCCCGAAGGAAAGGAAGGGGGAGAGGGCAGGCGCTGCGGGAACAAAAAGGCCCTCCTCGCCGTGAAGGAAAACAGGGCGAGGGGGAGAAGGCACCAAAGCTCACTCACCTTAGGGTTCGTCCTCGGCGGCCGCTGGCGAGTAGGCCGGGGAGCGAGGCTGCGGAGGAAGGCGAGGAGGAGGAGCGAGCCCTCTTGCGACAGAGAGCCCCTCCTCTCCCCTCAAACGTTAGGAGGCGGCGCCCAGCTCCCTCCTCCCGCGCCCAGGCCGCCGCCATGCTGCCGTCTCCTCCATTAAAGGGAAAAGGGACGGGCGCGCGCTGCGGCCTTCGCTGCCACGGGGGCTTCTCCTTGGTGACGTCACGCGCCTCTTTGGAAGCCGAGCATCGTGACCCTCACGCAAGGGGCGCGTTGGGGTGCCTCTCGAGCTGCAGAATGAAGGCGGGCTTTGAAGCCACTTTTCACTGCCACTGGCCACAATGCTGCGCAGTCCAGAGAGCTGTTGGGTGAGGCACCAGCGCTCTTTGGCAGTGAAGGCTAAGCCCATAGCCATAGCAGTTAAAGCGCTGTCAGTACTGCATTCCTTTTATAGCAGGCCTCCTCACACTGCGGCCCTCCAACTCCCAAAAGCTCCAGCCAGCTTGTGCAATGCTCAGGAATTCTGGGAGTTGGAGGCTTGCAGTAGTTGCACCGCATTATATGGTCATTCTAGACGAGGCAGAAAAACATCTATTTCGGTTTTATTGACTATTCTAAAGCCTTTGTGTGGATTATAATAAATTGTGGCAAGTTCTTGGTCAGGGGTCCTCAAACTTTTTAAGCTGAGGGCCGGTCCACAATCCTTCAGATTGTTGAGGGGCCGAATTATCATTTGGAAAAAAAAATACAAACAAATTCTGATGCACACTGCACATGTCTTATTTGTAGTGCAAAAACAACAACAAGAACAATGAAAGAACAATACAATATTTAAAAATAAAAATAATTTTAACCAACATACATTTATCAGGATTTCAATGGGAAGTGTGCTCCTGCTTCTGGCCAATGAGATAGTCAAGTTAATTAGGGTTGTTGTTGTTGTTGTGTGCCTTCAAGTCATTTCAGACTTTGGGCGAGCCTAAGTCTAAAATGTATTTATTTATTATTTATTTATTTACTGCATTTATTTACTACATTTGTATCACACCCTTCTCACCCCAAAGGGGACTTAGAGTGGCTTACAAATTATATGTACATACAATATATTATATTATTAGCATAGCACAATATTAGCATTATATATTACTTTATTGAACTATACCACTATACTGTAATATTATTAGTAATATTATATGTAATATAGAATATATAATTAATATTATTATATGGTATTATTATTAGTGTTATATTGTATTACATTATAATATTATTATCAATATTATATGTATATACAATGTATTATATTATAAAACTGAGGGCGGGGGCCAGGTAAATGACCTCGGAGGGCCGCATCCGGCCCCCGGGCCTTAGTTTGGGGACCCCTGTTCTTGGTGGTATGAGGATAACAAGTCACCTTGTTTGTCAATCCTGAGGAATCTGTTTAAGGACCAAGTAGCAACAGTCAGAACAGACCACGGAGCAACAGACTGGTTCATGATTGGGAGAGGAGAACGGAAGTAGGGTATAATCGTAGACCAGGCACAACAGGAACACCCTTGGGAGAGTGATGGGCTCTTGGACGCGTCTCAATGGATTATCATTGATGAATGCACTGGGGATGTCGAGGAGGAGGACAACACTTTACACCTACATGATTCACTTCAACTGGAACACTCTTCAGGGGACTTACACACTGTCTTGCACAAAAGGGACCCTGTCAATCCTCAAAGGAAACAGGTCTTGGTAGTAGGTGACTCCCTCCTTAGAGGAACAGAAGCCATCATTTCCAGGCCAGATGGGATGGCTCGAGAAATATGTTGCCTCCCGGGTGCAAAAATACACCATATAACTCAGAGGCTCACTAGGTTCCTAAAGCCCCATCACCCTCCCCACCTTATGTTGATTCATGTAGGAACCAATGACACCGCTAGGCATACTTTTCAAAAGATCACAAACGATTTTTGAGCTCTAGGAACAAAGCTAAAACTGTGTAATGTACATGTGATCTTTTCATCCCTCCTCCCCGTTGTAGGACACGGCTCTACAAGGGCCAGAAAAATCGTACAGGTCAATAACTGGCTCAGAAAATGGTGTCAGGAGGAGCGTTTTGGCTTCCTCGATCATGGCCTACTCTTCCAGGAGGATGGCCTACTGGCAAGTGATGGGGTGCATCTCACACAAGTAGGAAAACATCTTTTTGCACACAGACTCACAAACCTCATCAGGCGCACTTTAAACTAGATCCACTGGGGGAGGGGAACAACAGCCTGGTGAACACTATATTACCCATGACCACAGGGAACCACCAAAAGGCTAAACGGAGGGCTGCACAAACACAGCAAGGACCAAGTACAGAGAGCACAATAATCCCAAATAAACAGCTCCAAGGGAGGTCACAGGGGCTTACATGTCTTTACACTAATGCACAGAGCATGGGAAATAAGCAAGACGAACTCCTACTCTTAGCACAGCACCACAAATACGATGTCATAGGCATCACTGAAACCTGGTGGGATGACTCCCATCACTGGAATTTAGCCATTGAGGGCTATAACCTCTTTCACAGAAATAGAACAAAGGGGAGAGGAGGGGGAGTAGCTTTATATATCAAAAACATAACATTGCAGAAGAAATGCAAGACTGTAATCTGGGAAACCAGCTTGAAAGCATCTGGATAAGAATCAAGGGAACCGGGACTCAAAAAGATCTTGTTGTGGGTGTCTACTACAGACCTCCGAGTCAGGATGAAGGACTTGATGAAGCCTTCTGTCAACAGCTGACCAAACAGGCACAAAGAAGAGATATAGTAGTCATGGGCGATTTCAACTATCCCGATATCTGCTGGAAAACAAATGTGGCCAAGAGTACCAAGTCCAAGAAATTCCTCACTTGCCTTGCAGACAATTTTATGTTCCAGAAGGTAGAAGAGGCAACAAGGGGATCGGCTACTCTAGATCTAATATTAACAAATGTGGAAGACCTGATCAATACAGTCGAAGTGGTCAGATCCTTAGGGACAAGTGACCATGTGCTCCTGCAGTTTGACATACAAAGGAAGGCTGAAACTAAGACAAGTCAAACATGTATTCTGGACTTTAAGAGAACTGACTCCAAAAAATTAAGGAATTACTGAGCGGCATTCCATGGATGCCAATATTAAAAGACAAGGGAGTTAAGGATGGATGGGAGTTTTTAAAAAGTGAAATACTCAAGGCGCAAATGCAAACAGTGCCAACAAAGAAAAAAAAATAAGACAAGTGCGAAGAAGCCAGAATGGATGTCCAAAGAACTTCTAACCGAGCTAAGACTCAAAAGTGACATGCACAAGAAGTGGAAAAGGGGTGAAATCACCAAAGAAGAATTCAAATGTATAGCCAACTCCTGTAGGGAAAAGGTTCGCAAGGCTAAAGAGCAAAATGAGCTCAGGCTTGCCAGGGACATAAAAAAAAAAAAGGCTTTTTTGCTTACGTTGGTAGAAAAAGGAAGAACAAGGAGGCAATAGGACCACCGCGAGGAGAAGATGGGGTGATGGCGACAATGGACAGGGAAAAGGCAGAACTGCTTAATGCCTTCTTTGTCTCGGTCTTCTCACAAAAAGAAAGCCATCTTCAACCTCAGCAACATGGAATAGACGAAGGATTCGGGGAAATTCAACCCCAAATAGGGAAACAAGTTGTCCAGGAACACCTGGCCTCTCTAAACGAATTCAAGTCCCCAGGGCCAGATCAGCTACATCCAAGAGTATTGAAGGAACTAGCGGAAGTTATTTCAGAACCACTGGCAATTATCTTCAAGAGTTCTTGGAGAACAGGAGAAGTCCCAGCAGATTGGAGGAGGACGAATGTGGTCCCTATCTTCAAGAAGTGAAAAAAGAACGACCCAAACAATTACCGTCCGGTCAGCCTCATATCAATACCAGGCAAGATTCTGGAAAAGATCATTAAGGAAGTGGTCTGCAAACACTTAGAAACAAATGCAGTCATTGCTAATAATCAAAACGGATTTACCAAAAACAAGTCATGCCAGACTAATCTGATCTCTTTTTTCGATAGAGTTAAGAGTTGGGTCATACAGGGAATGCTGTGGATGTAACGTACCTGGATTTCAGTAAGGCCTTCGATAAAGTCCCCCACGACCTTCTGGCAAACAAACTAGTAAAATGTGGGCTAGACAAAACTACGGTTAGGCGGATCTGTAATTGGCTAAGCGAACGAACCCAAAGGGTGCTCACCAATGCATCGTCTTCATCATGGAAAGAAGTCACGAGTGGAGTGCTGCAGGGCTCCGTCCTGGGCCTGGTTCTGTTCAACATCTTTATTAACGACTTAGACGAAGGGTTAGAAGGCACGATCATCAAGTTTGCAGATGACACCAAACTGGGAGGGATAGCTAACACTCCAGAAGACAGGAGCAGAATTCAAAATGATCTTGACAGACTAGAGAGATGGGCCGAAACTAACAAAATGAAGTTCAACCGGGACAAATGCAAGATACTTCACTTCGGCAGAAAAAATGGAATGCAAAGATACAGAATGGGGGACGCCTGGCTCAACAAAAGTATGTGCGAAAAAGACCTTGGAGTCCTCGTGGACAACAAGTTAAACATGAGCCAACAATGTGATGTGGCAGCTAAAAAGTCCAACAGGATTCTGGCCTGCATAAATAGGGGTATAGCATCTAGATCCAGGGAAGTCATGCTCCCCCTCTATTCTGCCTTGGTCAGACCACACGTGGAATACTGTATCCAGTTTTGGGCACCGCAGTTAAAGGGAGATGTTGACAAGCTGGAAAGCGTCCAGAGGAGGGCGACTAAAATGATTAAGGGTCTGGAGAACAAGCCCTATGAGGAGCGGCTTAAAGAGCTGGGCATGTTTAGCCTGCAAAAGAGACGGCTGAGAGGAGACATGATGGAAGTGTATAAATATGTGAGGGGACGTCAGAGGGAGGAGGGAGCAAGCTTGTTTTCTGCTGCCCTGCAGACTAGAACACGGAACAATGGCTTCAAACTACAGGAAAGGAGATTCCACCTGCGGGGACATGAGAGAAGCCTCCCACAAGGATGGTAAAAACATCAAACATCTGAGCGTCTCCTGGGCAACGTCCTTGCAGATGGCCAATTCTCTCATACCAGAAGCGACTGATATTCAAAAAATGTAGCTCCATTAGTAAAAGGTTCAACAACCAATGGCCAGGACTACAAGATGAATGTAGCTAATTATAAAAGGGCTGGGCCAGGGATAGTGCAACAACATAACATAGGGCCGGGGAAGTGGATTAAGTGCAGGACAGAGTGCTATCTCATATTTTATAGAATTGGAAGAGACCACATGGATATATGGCAGTGTAGATTATATATATAAAAGGATAAAAAAAATTCAGCCTAGGACAAAACAGCAAAACTACACAACCCAGAAACACTAAACTTGGCAACACAACCCCTCATCCATGCCTCTACGTTCATACAACAAAAAGATAAGAAAAATAAAGTCCTAATTAGAGGGAAAGGAATAATTGTTTTTATCCAATTGCTGCCACTTACAAGGCTAAACTCTGCCCACTTGGTCTCCTAGCAACCTACTCAGCCCAGGGCACAGGCACAGTTAGGCTTCAGGCCTCTTCCACACTGCCTATAAGATACAGATTATCTGATTTTAACTGGATTATATGGCAGTATAGCCATAGGCCCTTCCACACAGCTATATAACCCATTTATAATCTGATATTATCTGCTTTGAACTGGATTATCTTGAGTCCACACTGCCAGATAATTCACTTCAGTGTGCATTTTATACAGCTGTGTAGAAGGGGCCTCATATAATCCAGTTCTAAGCAAATAATATAAGATTATCAATATACAGTAGAGTCTCACTTATCCAACATAAACAGGCCGTCAAAACGTTGGATAAGTGAATATGTTGGATAATAAGAAGAGATTCAGGAAAAGCCGATTAAATATCAAATTAGGTAATGATTATACAAATTAAGCACCAAACATCATGTTAGACAACAAATTTGACAGAAAAAGTAGTTCAATGCTCAGTAATGCTATGTTGTAATTACTGTATTTACAAATTTAGCACCAAAATATCACAATGAATTTAAAACATTGACTACAAAAACATTGACTACTAAAAGGCAGACTGCGTTGGATAATCCAGAACACTGGATAAGCAAATGTTGGATAAGTGAGATTCTACTGTAATATGAAATAATTACTGTGTTAATCCAGTCCAACCCAATTCTGCCATGGAGGACTCACTCCAAGCACGCCCAACAGATGGCCACCCAGCCTCTCAATAATAATAATAATAATAATAATAATAATAATAATAATAATAATAATAATATCATACAATCATAAGGTTAGGAGACACCCCTAAGGATCATCCAGTTCAACTTCCTTCTACCATGCAGGACGACACAAACCAAGCACTTCTGACAGATGGCCATCCAAGATCTGCACAATAATAATACAAATCGAATCATAGAATCAGACAGTTAGGAGAGACCCCTAAAGGCCATCCAGTCCAACCCAACTCTGCCATTGGACAATACAATCCAAGCACTCCCAACAGACGGCCAATCAGCCTCTCAATAATAATAAGAATAAGAATAAGAATATCATACAATCCTAAGGTTAGCAGATACCCCTAAGAATCATCCAGTTCAACTTCCTTATATCATGCAGGAGGACACAATCCAACCACTCCTGACAGATGGCCATCCAATATCTGCACAATAATAATACACATCGAATCATAGCATCAGACAGTTAGGAGACACCTCTAAAGGCCATCCAGTCCAACCCAATTCTGCCATGCAGGACACAATCCAAGCACTCCCAACAGATGGCCACCCAGCCTCTCAATCCTAATACTAATAATAATAATAACAACAACAACATCATACAATCCTAAGGTTTGGAGTGACCCCTAAGGATCATCCAGATCAACTTCCTTCTACCATGCAGGAGGACACAATCCAAGCACTCCTGACAGATGGCCATCCAGCCTCTACATAATAATGATGATGAAGATGATGATGATGATGATGATGATAATAATAATAATAATAATAATAATAATAATAATAATAGCATAGAATCCAAGAGTTTGGCGAGACCCCTACGGGCCATCCAGCCCAACCCTTTCTACTATGCAGCAGGACACAATCCAAGCATTCACAACACATGGACAATGTATAAATACTATACAATACTACACAGGGACATAGACCCCTCTCTACCCTCACCACTTTCACAGTACACAAACAACTAAATGCATACTAAACATAAAGACAACCATACAACAGACATTCAATACCACCACTACCTCAACAAGTTCTCACCAATACCACCAGACAACACCACAGCAATGCGTGGCCGGGCACAGCTAGTAATAATAATATTTTTTAAATTTGTTATCTGCCTCTCCTCACAGCTTGATGTGGGGCACAGCACAGCAAAAGCACATCGCCACAAAATACATGCCATGAAATCCATACATTAAAATATGTCATAACAAAATCCATAAAATACATACTGCAAGGATTAAAATGCCATTCAATACATATATCGAAATACAAATAGAATGTAAATTTAGCATTCATTATTGAAAATGACTGCATAGGCCTGCCAGAAGAGATAAGTTTTCAGTTTTTATCTTCAGTGTGTAAAGTCTACAGAAAGAGGTGGAGCCTTGAAGGAGTGGAGTGGGTCTGTTGTCGAAGGCTTTCATGGCTGGGATTACAGGGTTGTTGTATGTATTCCGGGCTGTATGGCCATGTTCTAGAAGTATTCTCTCCTGACGTTTCGCCCACATCTATGGCAGGCATCCTCAGAGGTTGTAAGGCATGGGAAAAACTAGGCAAGGAAGGTTAATATATATTTGTGGAGAGTCCAGGGTGTGAGAAGAGTTCTTTGTCAGATGGAAGTCAGCGTGAATGTTGCAGTTAATCACCTTAATTAGCATTGGTGTGATGTCTCATGGGCCTTGTAGTCCCGTTCCTAGTGCTATTGTGGCAGATGAGGAGGAAAACATGGGATTTCCACCGGTTCAGCTTGAATCGGAGCCTCGCCACCTGGAAGATGTTTGTCCTCAGGAAGTTAACCAAACAAGCCTTGGGCAGAATTCTCCCCCGTTTTCCCGAAAGGACAATTATAATAGAGATAGAGGAGTCAGGGAGGCTAATCGCCGGAGCCTCAGAATCGCTGCCAGACAATTAGCTGATTAGGTCTGCTTCCCTTGGAAAATTCTAAGGAGTCATGCATCTGGACAGAGTTGGGTTTCGCTTCTTGTTCTCCAGGGAAAGTGTTCTGTTGGCGGGAAAACAAGACCCTATATAGGGGTTTTGCCGCAAGAGGAACCTTGCGGAGTCAATTGTTCAGCTTGAGGAGAGAGATCGTGTGTGGACTTCGTACCCCAGTTCCTTGTTTCCCGGATCAAGTTTCCAGCCTTGCCTTGTTTCACGGACTTCTCTGGACTCAGTTCATGTTTCATGTTTGCCTTGTTTCAAGTTTTGATCTAGCCTAGAATCAAGTCTATTTTCCAGCCTTGTTGTCAAGCTACTTTGGACTTTAAAGACCCTGTCATTTCCCCACACTTTGCTTGGCAAGTGTGTGTTTCGGTCAAGTGGATTAAAACTTTGAACTCTAATATCTTATATTGGATAATACATTTCTGGACTATATTTGACCTCATCTGAAAGGTCTGCTTCTGAACTTTATTCTTCACTTGTTTTTATTGACTTTATATATTTCTTTAATAAAGATATTAGATAGATTCTGGTCTCTGCGCATGGTTATTGGTGCTCTGCAGCCTGGGTCCTGACAATTGGAAAGGTTTGTCTCTTGCATGGAGGGCAAGAGGCAAAGAACTGACAACTCTTCTCACACCCTGGACTCTCCACAGATATATATTAACCTTCCTTGCCTAGTTTTCTCCATGCTTCACAACCTCTGAGGATGCCTGCCATAGATGTGGCCGAAACGTCAGGAGAGAATACTTCTAGAACATGGCCATACAGCCCGGAATACATACAACAACCCAGTGGAGTGGGTCATTTTACAGTTTTGTTGACTATGGATACATCTCGACACTAGAAATTTAATGCATTTGGACACTTCTTTCATGTTCTGGAATCATAGGAGCTGTAGTTTTACAAGATCTTTAGCCTTCTATGCCCAAGAGTGCTGGTACCTCACCAAACTACATCTCCAATTATTCCATAACATTGAGCCAAGGTAGGTAAAGCAGTGTCATATTGCGTTAATTCTATGGTGCTGCAGTCCTTAAATTTTTGGAAACTCCAAACCTGGCTCCAAATCTTGCAGTTGTTTGGCAACAAAAAACCCTGCATTTTTGCAGCACCACCAAAACAGAAAGAAATACTTTAGCTGCCATGGTTCATTGCCATGGGGTCGTGGGAGTTGTAGCTTTGTTGCTGAAATCCTGGGATCCCAAAAGGACCCCAATACCCAGGAATATAGTTATTAGCATCCATCAACCTGGACCCTACCCACAGATCCAAGAAACAGCCGCAAACTTCAAACTGAGCAATGACTGTTTATTACTTTTCTTGCCAGACTCTGATTGCAATCCTGTGCATTGGGAAATGATGCACTTCAACCAATCAGTGCAGAGATCCCAGCTTGCAGCAATCAGTGCTCATGGCAGCCAAAGTTCATTGTTTGAATAGCTGTCAAACCCCTATAAACGCCTATATGTATCCATTGCCTTTATGTCTGATTTGAGAGTGCAGCAGATTCTCCTGACATTCATTTTGGCCAAATGAATAAAAGCCTCTTATCCTCTGCCATATTGTATTTCAGATTGGAGCTCAGGTACACCAGGAACTTGAACTCGTGGTTCTTGCAAAGCTGAAATCATGTAACATCTTTACAAGATTTTTAGCCTTCTCTGCTTCATAGTGCTGCTGCCTCACCAAAGTCCATAGCATTGAGGCCCCTTCTACACTGTCACATAAAATCCAGATTGTCTATTTTGAACTGGATTATATAGCAGTGTAGACTCTTTTAATTCAGTTCAAAGCAGATAATGCGGATTAAATATTCTGATTATATGGCAGTGTAGAAGGGGCCAGAGTCTTAGCAGTTCAAGTGGTGTCAAACTGCATTTAATTCTGTAGTGTAAATCTGGCATATATCAGTTTGGTAATTATAATTCCTTCCAGGAAGTTGTAGTCCCCTTTCCTGGCCTAATTTTAACTTGCATTTAAAATTGCCACAAAATTAATTAAATCTCATGGACAAAATCAAGTTTGTGCTGGTAAAGAATTTAATTCATAATTGGTTATAGGGTCAAACCTGCAGTGTATAATTTAGGTACGGTAGAGTCTCACTAATCCAACATTCACTTATCCAACATTCTGGATTACCCAATGCAGTCTGCCTCCCACTCCGATCCACAACTGTTTCTCTAGGCAGCAAGGACTGAGCTTTGTATGGATTTAATTTTTGACAATGTTGTTATTGTGTTGTCGAAGGCTTTCATGGCCGGGATCACAGGGTCGTTGTATGTCTTTCGGGCTGTGTGGCCATGTTCCAGAAGTATTTTCTCCTGTTGTTACTGTACGTTCATTTTATGCAATTCTATCTTAATTTGTAGTAAATTTGTTAGTAGCCAATGGTTTTTTAGTCAATGTTTTCAATATATTGCAATCTTTTGATGCTAAATTTGCAAATACAGTAATTACTACATAATGTTACTGTGTATTGAACTGCTTTTTCTGTCAATTTGTTGTAAAACATGATGTTTTGGTGCTTAATTTGTAAAATCATAATGTAATCTGATGTTTAATAGGTGTTTCCTTAAAAAACCCTCCTTATTATCCAACATTTTTGCTTATTCAACGTTCTGCCAACCCGTTTATGTTGGATAAGTGAGACTCTATTTCGAAATGGGGATTTAATAGATCAATTTTAAAAGTGGGGGGGGGGGAGAACCCTCACACAACCACATTTTGGTAAGTGTCCTCAACTTGATTATTAGAAGATAGTATATGAGTTTAGGCTACACATAGGAATTACTGTATTTATGCAATACTAATGTGCCATCGAATCTAATGTGCATCACAATTTTTAAAACCCTAAAAACCAAAAAAGTATTTATCATATTATGCGAATTTAATGCACCCTAATTTTGGGAAGGAAATTTAGCAAAAGAAAGGTAAGCATTAGATTCAAGTAAATATGGTATTAAGTTTCTCTCTTTCCTACAATGCTTTTTTTTCCAGGGAGAAGCTGTTTTTAAGTAGTACCTGTTGCTTTACATTTGTGACTCTTGCTAATGACACCTCTCTCAGTCCCCTAAAGGAGAACAGAACTTGGAATCCTGAAATTTCAAATGCCCTACCAAACTAACAAGAGTTTTGGAAATGTTTAGCAATATTTTGCTGCAAAAGAATAACATTTTGCAATGCCTCTTCAGCCAAGAATAGACACATCAATTTGGAATTCCTAGTAAACACCACAAAATCAAACATTGCTCAATCTATATATATAAAAGAGTGATGGCATCAGGGCAGTGGACAAAACAACAAAACTACAGGCCCCCCAACCTTGAAATTTGACAACACAACCCATCATTCACGGCTCTACGTTGATACAACAAAAAGAAAAGAAAAATAAAGTCCTAATTACAGGGAGAGGAATAATAATTTTAATCCAATTGCTGCCAGTTTGAAGGCTAAGCTCCACCCACTAGCAACCTACTCAGCCCAGGGGACAGGCACAATTAGGCCTCACTTAGGCCTCTTCCACAGATTATCAGATTTTAACTGGATTATATGGCAATGTAGACTCAAGGCCCTTCCAAACAGCTATATAACCCATTTCGAATCTTATATTATCTGCTTTGAACTGGATTATCTTGACTCCACATTGCCAGATAATTCACTACAGCTGTGTAGAAGGGGTCTCAGATAATCCAGTTCTAAACAGATAATATAAGATTATAAATATACAGTAGAGTCTCACTTATCCAGTCCAAACCAATTCTGCCATGCAGGACCCAATCCAAGCACTCCCAACAGATGGCCACCCAGCCTCTCAATATTAATACTAATAATATTAATAATAATAATAATAATAATAATAATAATAATAATAATAATAATAACAACAAAAAACAACATCATACAATCCTAAGGTTTGGAGTGACCCCTAAGGATCATCCAGATCAACTTCCTTCTACCATGCAGGAGGACACAATCCAAGCATTCCTGAAAGATGGCCATCCAGCCTCTACATAATAATGATGATGAAGATGATGATAATAATAATAATAATAATAATAATAATAATAATAATAGAAGCATAGAATCCAAGAGTTTGGAGAGACCCCCAAGGGCCATCCAGCCCAACCCTTTCTACTATACAGCAGGACACAATCCAAGCATTCACAACACATGGACAACGTATAAATACTATACAATACTACACAGGGACATAGACCCCCCTCTATCCTCACCACTTTCACAGTATACAAACAACCAAATGCATACTAAACATAAAGACAACCATACAACAGACATTCAATACCACCACTACCTCTACAATTTCTCACCAACACCACCAGACAACGCCACAGCAACGCGTGGCCGGGCACAGCTAGTTAACTCTAAACTTGTGCCAAAGTGCAGCAGTCTTTTTCATTTAACACCCCTTGTTTTGTGACATTTCTTGAAGTGAGCAAGGCATTTCTTGTGACCATGTAAATCTGGCCTCCGTATTGCTACAGAGCTGGACCATAATTTTGCAATTACAGTAGAGTCTCACTTATCCAACACTCGCTTATCCAACGTTCTGGATTATCCAATGCATTTTTGTAGTCAATGTTTTCAATATATTGTGATATTTTGGTGCTAAATTAATAAATACAGTAATTACTACATAGCATTACTGTGTATTGAACTACTTTTTCTGCCAAATTTGTTGTCTAACATGATGTTTTGGTGCTTCATTTGTAAAATCATAACCTAATTTGATGTTTAATAGGCTTTTCCTTAATGCCTCCTTATTATCCAACATATTTGCTTATCCAACATTCTGCCGGCCCGTTTATGTTGGATAAGTGAGACTCTACTGTACTGGCTAGTATTTGAAAGGGGATACATTAATTTTTCAGCATTACCTGCAAAAGTGAATGAAAACAATATTTTCATAAAGGTTGGGACACATTCAACCATCAGTTTTCTATATTAGAAGGGTGTTATCAAAAGGAGGAGGGTGGATATATAATGATATTTTAAGGCCACAGAAAATAAGTACAGTAGAGTCTCACTTATCCAACATAAACTGGCCAGCAGAATGTTGGATAATTGAATATGTTGGATAACAGGGAGAGATTAAGCAGAAGCCTATTAAACACCAAATTAGGTTATGATTTTACTAATTAAGCACCAAAACATTATGTTATACAACAAATTTGACAGAAAAAGTAATTAAATACACAGTAATGCTATGTAGTAATTACTGTATTTGCGAATTTAGCACCAAAATATCACGATGTATTGAAAACATTGACTACAAAAATGCGTTGGATAATCCAGAACGTTGGATAAGTGAATGTTGGATAAGTGAGACTCTACTGTAAAAGCAGGCAATGAGGTGTGAGGCTTATAGGCTTGTTCTTGCTGTCATATTTTAGTATGTGTTTGTGTAGGTCTGTATAGGTTGATAGTTTTAGATATAATTCTGTTTGTTGTCGTCCAGTTTTATTTAACAAGAAAACCTTTTTTTCTTCTGTTTTTATGTGGGGATATTGTTCTTCCCTTCTGTGACTCTTTCTGTATCTGTTTTGCTGGCAGGAATTCATTAAAAAACCATCCTGTAATGATCTCAAAAAAGATGATGACTTCTTATTATATAAGTAGGTGGAGTACTGTTGTGAAGTACCAAACAGAAGAGGCATCTAAAAAAAGATAGCAGCTTTGTTTGGCTGATGTGAAATTCCTTTATTATAACATTCAGCATGAGGAAAAACAAGTGCAACACCTTAGGACAGAATATAAAGCCCCTTCTACACAGCTGTATAAAATCCACATTATCTATTTGAATTGGATTATATGGTAGTGTAGACTAAGGGCCCTTCCATACATCCATATAACCCAGAACATCAAGGCAGATAATCCACAATATTTGCTTTTAACTGGTTTATCTGAGTCCATATAGCCATATAATCCAGTCCAATGTGGATTTTATGCAGCTGTGTGGAAGGGGCCCAGGATAATCTGGTTCAAATCAGATAATGTGGATTTTCTGCTTTGATAACCTGGATTATCTGGCAGTGTATGAACCTGCCCAGGCTCTTGAGATCTTCAGGAGAGGCCTTTTCTTGGTCCCATCTCAAGTTAAATTGGCAGAATTCTCAATTCTGGAACTCCCTACCAGGAAGGCAGAATAGACCCTCCCTGCTGACCGTCAGGCAGCAGGATAAAATCTTTTTATTCAAGCAGGCTTTTAAAGAAGATTTTTAAGAACATAAGGGGCTGCTGTGATTTTATATGCTTTTAATGATGTTTAATACTGTTTTAATTCTCATATCAGTGGTTTTCAACCTATGGGTCCCCTGATATTTTGGCCTTCAACTCCCAGAAATCCTAATAGCTGATAAACTGGCTGGGATTTCTGGGAGTTGTAGGCCAAAACACCTGGGGACCCACAGGTTGAGAACCACTGACTATATATATATATATATATATATATATATATATATATATATATATAATAATGTAGAAGGGGCTTTAGGGCCCTTCCACAATGCCCCTATATCCCAGAATCTGATCCCAGATAGTCTGTTTATGCCAAGTTATCTGGCAGTGGGGACTCATATGTTCCAGTTTAAAGCAGATAATCTGGGATCAGATCTTGGAATAAAAGACAGCCATATAACCCAGAATATCAAGGTAGATAATCCACAATATCTGCTTTAAACTGAATTATCTGAGGCTTCTTCCACACCGCTGAATAAAATCCCACATTATCAGCTTTGAACTGAAATAAATGGCAGTGTGGACTCAAATAACTCAATTCAAAGCAGATATTGGGGGATTTTCTATCTTGATATTCTGGGTTATAGGGCTGTGTGGAAGTGCCCTGAGGCATAATATACACTGGCACACAATGAGTCTATACTGTTGGTGTAGACTCATTGTGTGCCAGTGTAGGTGGAGTCTGAGGGCCCTTCCGCACAGACCTATATCCCAGAATATCAAGGTAGAAAATCCCACATTATGGACTCAGATAACCCAGTTCAAAACAGATATTGTGGGATTTCCTGCCTTGATATTCTGGGATATAGGGCTGTGTGGAAGGGCCCTTAGGCACCTTCCATACAGCTGAATAAAATCCCACATTTTCTGCTTTGAACTGGAATATGTGGCAGTGTGGACTGAGGGCCTTTCCAGACAGGCCTTATATCCCAGGATCTGATCCCAAGTTTTCTGTTTTAAACTGGATTTCATGAGTTCACACTGCCAGATAATTTGGGATTAGCAAAAAAACTGGGATCAGATCCTGGGATATACGGCCGGTCTGGAAGGGCCACCAGATAACCCAGGGGTCTTCCACACAGCCATATGACTCAGAACATCATGGCAGAAAATCCTACAATATCTGCTTTGAACTGGGTTATCAGAGTCCACACTGCCATATATTCAATTTCAAAGCAGACAATGTGGGCTTTTATTCAGCTGTGTGGAAGGGGCTCCAGATCAAAGCAGATATTGTAGATTACCTACCTTGATATTCTGCAGTATATGGCTGTGTGGAAGGACCCTGAGTCCACACTGCCAAATAATCTAGTTTAATGTGGATTTTATACTGCTGTGGGGAAGGGGCTGAAGGACTCTTCCACGCAGGCATATAGCCCAGAACAGCAAGGCATAAAATCCAACAATATCTGCTTTGAACTGGGTTATCAGAGTCCACACTGCCATATACAGTAGAGTCTCACTTATCCAACATAAACGGGCCGGCAGAACGTTGGATAAGCAAAAATGTTGGATAATAAGGAGGCATTAAGGAAAAGCTTATTAAACGTCAAATTACGTTATGATTTAAAAAATTAAGCAGCAAAACATGTTTTACAACAAATCGACAGAAAAAGCAGTTCAATACACTGTAACATCATGCAGTAATTACTGTATTTACAAATTTAGCACCAAAACATCACAATGTATTGAAAAAATTGACAACAAAAACATTGACTACTAAAAATTGACTGGAAATAAAGGTAGAATTGCATAAAATGAACTTATAGTAATAACATTGTCGATAGTTAAATCCGTAAAAAGTTCAGTCCTTGCTGCCTAGAGAAACAGCTGTGGATTCGGGCGGAAGGCAGATTGCGTTGGATAATCCAGAACATTGGATAAGCGAGACTCTATTCCAGTTCAAAGCAGATAATGTCAGCTGTGTGGAACAAGACTCCACATATTCTGGCACACAATGAGTCTACACCGACGGTATAATGCAGGTTCAGTGTGCATAGTATTGCAATGTTAATGTGGCCTCCAACCAGGCCGCCCTGCTGCCCCTTTAAGGACAGGGAAGCGATCTTGGCCTGGGCCTGAGGACTGTCTCCTCCCCGCCAAAGACACCTTCCCAAGGAGGCCTCTGCGCGGAAGGATACGAGGCGGGGCCAAGCGGCCGCATAGCGCATGCGCAGTGGTCAGAGAGGGCGCCCCGCCCATCCCGCTGTTCCTCCCCTCGGCGGGGCCGGCGCCGGTTTACGTAACGCCTCTCCGGGCAAATTCCGGCTCGGTCCCGCCGCCTGACTCGGGACGGGTCGCCAGAGGCCCCGGCAGGTAAGAAGACCTTGGGGGAGGCCTCCGGGGGCTGCGGGAGGGGTCTCCGGGCGTGAGGCGGCCCCTTGGGCTGCTCTTCCCGCCCGGCTTGGGCGAGGCCTACAGCGCGCCAGGGCCCGGGCAGGACAGGGCCGGGCTGGACAGGAAGGCCCGGTAGGCCTGATTGGGCCTTGAGGCCTTCCTCACGGTGCCCGCCTGCCTTTCGGAGTCGTGAGGCCCAGTGGGGGCCGAAAGGGCGCCTTTCCCGTTTGGCCCTGAGGTAACTTTTGCCGGCCGCGGCGCCAAAAGGGCCCAGCGAAGGGCATTCCAGCCTCTCACCTCACGGCAGGTGGCCTCCATTCTGGTTGGGTTTTTTTTTTCCGGACATGTTTTCCGAGCTAGGCTCGTTTCGCAAATATTTGGGAGTGTTTCTTCACTTCTCCAGCGACGCCCCTGTGGTTTTGCTCACGTTTGTTTCCTCCCCCGCGGCAGGTTTGGCTCCTCTGCAGTGGAAGAAGGTGGAGTAAGGCTTTGCTCCCGTTGACGGGCCTTTGCGCTTATTTGTCAGGTCTTGCTTGGTCTTGGGCCCAGTGGGGTGTCTCGACAGGGTCGCTGAAGCCCCCTCCACATAGCTGAATAAAATCCCATATTTTCTGCTTTGAACTGGAATATACGGCAGTATGGACTAGGATAACCCACTTCAAAGCAGATATTGTGAGATTTTCTGCCTTGATATTCTGGGTTATATAGCTGTGTGGAAGAGTCCTGAGGCATCTGCCTCAATAAAGATTCATTTAGGCCAGTGGTCCTCAAACTTAGTTTGAAAAAACACCATGAATAAATTCCTGTACATACTGCACATACCTTAATAAATAATAATAAATTTTATTTCAGCCCCCCCCCCCCCAACCATCTACCCTAAGTAACTCGGGGCGGCTAAAAAAATACAGTGAAGTGCTGCGATACGGTTTTATCACTTTAGATACGTAAATCTAAAGTGATAAAACCATAAAATTACAATCACACACATATATAATTACAATGTAAAACATGAACATTCATAAAATGCAGTTATAGCTGCAGATTTAAATATGTTTCAAATTGACACATACCCAGTGCCGGCCCGACGTATATCAAAAGGATAATTTATTGGGAAACCCACATCAGAACAACGTATTTTATGTGTGACCAGGACCCAAAAATAATATATAAAACAACTCTGTTTTTAAGCAAAGCAATATATCTCAGAACTACATATGTGGGGATGATTGGGGTAAATTGTAGGGGAGATATGAAACATGCTGTATATATTCAGTTTTATCATATTTATTTATTATAATGTCATAGGTGTTTTTTAAATTTACTTTATAGAGTGTAATCATGTTTTATCAAGCCTTTTTGTTTGGTTTGGTACTGTGATATGGCCTAAGGGCTAATCAATAAATTTACTACACTTCAGTGCCAACGTGATGCCAACAGTAAGTCCTCGAACTAACCCTACAAATCTAAGTAAGATCAAAGGCTTGTTTAAATAGGCATGTTTTAAACGGGAAGGTAAGATTGCTCCCCAGCTCCCGAAGGACCTCAAAGTGATACAGAGCAAGTGAAACATTCAAAATAACACAGAGATTACAAATGTGAATCACACTAAAGTATACTTTTAAAACTTTTAAAATCAGTCTAATGATGGAACTATTTCATCCACCAAAGGCCATGCAGAATGGCTCTGTTAATGAAATGGCCCATCTACATTGATCACTGAAGTCACTTGCAAACTGATATGGAAAAAAATGGCTTTGCTGAAAAGATAATTACATAGGAAATCCTGGAACCAGTTTGATGCCCAGAGCACTGATGCGCATTAAGGGTTTTCTTTTACAGGAGTTTGTTATCTGGCTGCCCCAGTTTAACACTAGCATTGAATTGCACTAAATGCTCAGTGTTGAAATGATGGATATATGCACTGAGAAATCCTAATGCTATTATTGGATAGTACATTTTGTGTCTAATGATATATCCTCTTTAAAAGACCTTAGAACGTGGATGTAAATTATAAGGAGAGGCTGTTCTGTAGAAGATTCTAAAGTTTTAAGGGATTTATTTTTAAATGATCTAGTTTCATTATTTTAAATAGGTAAGAGAAAGCTTTGGGCTTTACAAGATTGAAAAAAGCAAAGGGATAAAGCATAATATTTCTTATTATATCTGTTCTAATAATTGAAAGGAATAATTCTCCATGACCCTAAGTAGAGCTGCTTATCCATCTGACAATATTTTGTCATATTTTTTTCTGATTTGGGGTTTAGAAACGAAGATGAGTCTATGCCTAGTTGTGTCAGCGCTTGCTTAATCCTGGTATATGTGTACAATGTACTTAAATAATAAAAATGTGTGGTGGATGAATTTATTCTAGAACTCAACATCAGTTTTCAGTATTAGACCTTGACATTTGGAATATACACTACAACCTCCATATCCATGACACTGGTATACATTGTTTCATTTATTCACATCCCACCATATGTGTTGCATTTAGCCACTTTTTAGGTCTTCCAGTGTGGTTCTGTGGTCTTCTTGGACCAACAGTTCTTCATGTCAATGAGATTCACTATTATAGCCATCGTTTCATGTATGTATGCAAAGCCCTGGAATATATCCCCTGAAGATATGGTGTTGTATGTATATCTCTAGATTTAAGGATCATAGCTCAAGGATCTATAGTTAAAGCTAAAACACACCTCAGTCTATTTGAACCCACTTTTTCAAGAACAAGCCATATGTGGATGTATCCCAACACACAGGATCACAGTGAGGGCAGGGTTTCTAAGGACAGATGGCACTGATTTCAGGCAATCTTGAAAAATGCTTTCTCCTTTTCTTAGTAATTAAGCACCAGCATCTGAGCATATGTGGAGTCTCATATCTCATCAAACTAAAACTGGTTTGCGATTCATATTAGAAACCAACAAATGTGGTTGTAATACAAATAGAATGTGTAAAAAGGCAATGTGTTTGGGATGTTCCGTCTTGAAATAATTAGGTTTTAAGTGGAGGTTGCTTTCCTACCTGTGAAGTACATAATTTACCATGTTAAGTAAAGTATATCATTATTTGGAAGAAATCAGCCCACTCTAAGAATGTAATTGATCCAGCTCTTGGCTGAGCCAATACCATACATATTTAAAGTTCATTTGAGCTTCTGTCATGCTGTTGGTATGCATACATGAGAAACAGAAATGCAGTTTGAAATACAGATGTGTTATATGTTCAAAATCTTACCATAGTAAGGTAGGTTTGGAAGAAATTTGGAAGAAATCAGCCCACTCTAAGAATGTAATTGATCCAGCTCTTGGCTGAGCCAATACCATACATATTTAAAGTTCATTTGAGCTTCTGTCATGCTGTTGGTATGCATACATGAGAAACAGAAATGCAGTTTGAAATACAGATGTGTTATATGTTCAAAATCTTACCATAGTAAGGTAGGTTTCCAATCATGTTTCATGTTTCCTCTATTTTTATAACTATACAGAGATAATGTGTTGTCAAAGGCTTTCATGGCCAGTGTCACTGGGTTGCTGTGAGTTTTTTTGGGTTGTTTGGCCATGTTCCATAAGCATTCTCTCCTGGGTGAAATGTCAGGAGAGAATGCTTCTGGAACATGGCCATACAGCCTGGAAAACTCACAGCAACCAACTATACAGAGATATATCTCAAGAGCTTTTTGTAATGTCACTTTGAGTATACAGCATGTGTCTGGAAATGATACTTTTTTTATTGATAAAGACTTTAATATATGTCTCTGTTGATAAATTAATATTAGCTTAGTATTGCTTGTCTACGTAATTTATTCTTCTTCCATAGCTGAATAACTACCACCTTTTACCATCTCTTCTCTCTGCAGACGGTTTGGAGCTAATCTCATCAATTCCACTCAATGGCTTCAAAAATATTTACATTTTATGCCCATGTCCTTTTTAAAATATTGAAAGAAATGTCTTTCCTCAGCCCTCAATGCTCCTAGCTTCACTGGACACTAAAGATAGGGAATGATCAAGGAAATGGTGACAAGACCTGCATGCTGGGGTGCAATGTGTTCTGGCATTGCATTGAATTCTAATTGCAGCACCTGTGAGCCAGCATCCAGAGTAACTTTTCTGTGGGACAAGTTGGGTAGGTGTGATAACATTTCAAAGCTGAAAAAACTTAATTAGTGAATGTTGATAAGGTATGTTAAGGAAAGTTAAATATAGTAGCTTTGGCTTTACATGGGCTGAGGCCCTGCACTAACTCAGAAAACTTACACAGATCACTTTTCTTTATAATCACAAGTCTGCATTCATGTAATACTAGAAGAAAATTGTACTGAGTAAATAGAATGAGCAAGCATTGAAATAGATTAGTATTTAATTTTTGCTTTTATTTGCTGCATGCATTTTATCAGCAATGACTGACAGCCAAAAAAAGATTAGAATGAGATAAGTCTTTCTAAATCTGAGATAACATACAGTTGCTTAGTCTCTTACTGCTACTGAAGAAAAAAACATTTCGCCAAAGAAAGAAACAGGGAGAAATTGAAATGCATTCTTTATAAAACTAATGTTAGAAATCATATATGTTATTAAAACTCAAAAATTCTTTTTATTGGCATAAAGCAATTAGATGGGATTAATACCCATAGCTTGAATCCTATTATTTATCCCAGTTAAGGCAGTTGCATGAATTTGGTGGGATTTATGTAACTATCTCAGTGGTTTTGTTTCAGTAGGTCTATTCTCATTAAGATAACATAATTTAGATCTTAGGGTTCGCTTATATTATATAATTCAATTGGATATCACTTTAATTGTCATGGCTTAGTGCTATGGAAACATGAGAGATGTAGCTTGGAAAAGCAGCACTCTTTAGCAGGGTAAGGTAAAAATCTCGTGAAACAACTCCTATGATTGGGTTGTTGTGTGTTTTCCAGGCTGTATGGCCATGTTCCAGAAGTATTCTCTCCTGATGTTTTGCCCACATCTATGGCAGGCATCCTCACTCTAAGGATGCCTGCCATAAATGTGGGCAAAACGTCAGGAGAGAATACTTCTGGAACATGGCCATACAGCCTGGAAAACACACAACAACCCTGTGATTCCGGCCATGAAAGCCTTCAACAATACAACTCGTATGATTCCTTAGCATTGAGCTGTGGCAATTCAGTTGGTGTCAAACTACATTAATTCTACAGTGTAAATGCACCCTTATTCAAACACTAAAAGAATACACACTTGAGAGGGGGGAACTCAAGGCTGCTAGATCTTAAGTTAGCTAAATATATGATCCAATGCCCATTTAATTGGGCATTCAGTTGGTGTCAAACTACATTAATTCTACAGTGTAGATGCACCCTTATTCAAACGCTAAAAGAATACACACTTGAGAGGGGGGAACTCAAGGCTGCTAGATCTTAAGTTAGCTAAATATATGATCCAATGCCCATTTAATTGGGAATATGTCTCTTTATATGTTTTTTGTTGAGGGACAAAAAATGGAAAAGGAAAATATATAGTAAACACATCCAACATTTTAGCAACCTTTTTAAGGTATAAGAATAGTGTTCATATTGTAGTGTTATAAAAAAACAAAAGAAAGTATAGTAATAATAGTATTTCTGGTTGTTAAGATAATGACATTTTAAGTTGTATAATGTTTTTAACAATATAATTGCAATGGTTAAAATAGTTATTGTACATGAATATATTTAAGATGCATATAAGAGAAATTCATGGTTTAGAAATCAAAATATTAAATCCTTGTAATGCAAGCAAGAGGAATATGCATGTGTATTCAAACGAGTGATTTGAAGCTAAATTCTTCAGAACTACGTACTTCCTCTCTCTCCCCAGTAAAGCTGGTGTAAGCTACTTATACGTACTTACCTAGCAGTAAAGCAGTGAATTTCAAGGATCTGATTTCTAAATATACATTCATAGGACGAAACTGCCAAGTGTTGTAAATTTGTAAAAACTTTAGCTGTCCTCAGTATTTATATAGTTTGATATTTCTGTACATGTTTTATGTGTAATTGGTTTAACTTAGGCTGAATTATAATTGGTATCTAAAAGACACTATTATAAGTCCTTGGTATCCAATGGGATTTGGTTCCAGGACCATGGATAACAAAATCCATGGATGCACAACCTCTGTTATAGATAGTAGCATAGTAAAATGGTATCCCTCATATGAAATGGTAAAATCAGACTCTTTTTGGTGTGGGTGGTGGATTGAAACTTTGGGAGATCAGGGTTTACATGACTACTAGTTGATTGTAGAAACTCAGTGGGTTGCCTTGGGCAAGTCTCACTCGCTCTGCTTCTCTTAAGTACATTTGCTCAGCCTTTTGTCAATAGCAAACCTTCTCTGGCCAAAGAAAATGGTAAAAAAATCCCAAACCTTGCTATAAGTCAAAGTCACCCCAAAGGCACACAAGAACAACAAACATCCCCCAGTTGTTTTGGGTTGCAGCTCTCATATGCTCCAGTCAGCATTATTAGTTCAGGGATTATGAGAATTGCCTAGCCCTGCTATAATTGTTAGAATTGGGAATTTTGCCTGTGAAGAGGTAGATTCATTGGCCTGAATCAGGTTCATAACCCAATGAGTAAACTCAATGGGATTTCTATATGTGCTGGCTCATCATTCGGTAATTAAGTTATATCTTGGACAATGGATCTGTCCTATTAAAATTACTGTATGTACTTGAATACAAGTTGATTTCCCCCTCCAACAATCACCTCCTACCCCAAATTGAATGAACCTATACACTGGTCAGTATTGGAATAGACCCAGTGCAATGGCAGTGAAAAGAGGTAGAGGTGAGACATGCTGTCACCTTATTACTCTTCCCATGCACAAATCAGAGAAAGAAAAGTAACCCTCCCTTTTAGTGGAAGCCATCAGCAAAGTGGAGGAGCAACTTTGGGTGCTTAAAAAGGAAGTGAGTGGCAGCTGCCAAGGGCTTACTGCATAAACTTCAGCAAGACTACAGTGGCCAATTTAAATAGGCGTTTAATGTAAAAGCCTATATACTTCAATAATTATGGTCTCAGTTTCATTAGAGAAGCTTATGACTAAAGCCTTTTTTAAAAATTGCCACCAATACTCCTCTGCATCTCAAGTGCCCAAACTGGCTCCCCCACATTGCTGTCTAGGGAGGGGTAATGGAGTGTGAGTGATTCTCATCTCTACTTCTTGTCACTGACCTTTTTGCTAGGTCATTTATTAAAAGTAGATTGCTGTCCTTGTTCTTCTCTCCCACCCCCACTCTTCCAGGCTGCATTCTTATTCTTTTTTCCTCAGTCATATTAATTTGTATTTGTATAGATATAGTAATTTTATGTTATTCTCCTTTAGGTTTTCCTAAGTATTTTCACTCTAAGCATTTTTAAATGGAAATGAAAATATTTGTTTGTTACATGCCACTATTACTCTCGAAATATACACAGGTCAAAGAAAAATTAATAATTTTGGCTCCAAAACCTGACCTTGGCTGATACATGAATATATATACTGTATTTAAGATTAGGTTTCTTTTCTTTAAGGAATGGAAAACAAAATGTTGTTTTCTTATTGTGCAGTAATATAAATAAGACGGTATTAACTGTGTTTGTCCCACTTCCATGATAACACCTATAACTTCTCAATATCTTTCCTCAGAATATATTTTTCACAGTCCTGTTGGGAATGGGTCCAAAAGGCAAATGTTGTGGTGCATAAACCAGCAGTTATGCCTTCATTGTAATGCTGGCTGGGGATCCTTAAAACTAGCTGCCACCTGAGCACATATCATAAATTCTGCAGCTGTCTTTCTTCTTTCTCTGTTGTGAATTGACAGTGGGGAAGTAGAGCTGTAGAGGGCATGGCCCTATGCTTAGGCAGCTGCTAGCCTCAGAGCAGTACTAACCCTCATTAGTGTCCTGTGTAATTTCAGGTCAAGGCGGAAAGACATGAAGATCGTGCCTTCCAGCCTGAACTTAAAAGTACCAAGAGTCCCAACTGGAACTGTTGCTTCTCAGAGAGAAGCAGCTGCATGAATGCCACATATTCTGCAGCTGTCCCTTCTCTATCAGTATCTCTCAGCACTAGGAGTGGACAGCTGAAGGTGCATGGTTGGACACTTGGACAACTGTTTGCTCATGTTCCATTCTCTTTGCTTATATAGACTAAGCAGGGGCTCTCAAATTTTTTAAGCAGAGGGCCGGCCGGTTCACAGTCATTGTTGGGGCATAGATAGTTTGAAAAAAAAACATGTGCATGTTCCTATGCACATTGCAGAAATCGTATTTGTTCTGCAAAAAGAAAAAAGATATAACAATACAATATTAAAAATGAAGAACATTTTTAACTAACATAAACTTACTAGTTTCTCAATGGGAAGTGTGGGCCTGCTTTTGGCTGATGAGATAGTCAAGTTAATTAGAATTTTTATTGTTGTGTGACTTCAAGTCGTTTTAGACATAGAGCTACCCTAGGTTTAAAGTTTAGGGCAGGGGCTGGGCTAAGGACCTTGGAGGATTGCATCCGGCCCATGGGCCTTTGTTTGGGGACCCCTGATCTAAAGTGACCATAGTGGCAAGAGCTGTGGGAGAAAGAAGGTTGTTTTCCTGTTAAAATTCATAGCTTAGAAGCACAGCGGGCTACCAAACTAGCTACAGTCATCAGTGATGTCCGTTGGTCAGTCAGAAAGCAAGTAAAAGCTATGCATGAGAATTTCTTGTCCAACCTATCTCAGAATGGAGGGTTGGAGTCTGGAAGGAAGAGTAAAACCCATGTTCAGTCTTTAAAAAGTATATTTTTAAACATGTGTATTTTGGCTGCTTCTTCATCTCTCTTCCCAGAAAAAGAAATTTATTTTATTTTACAAGCTTCTTTCACTTGTATTTATGCGTTCAAGCATCTGCAACAGTATGAGATAATACAGATTGCGTTGTCTATTTATTTTCCTACTTTTTATGAAGCTATCTCTGGCATAACCCCTTGAAAGTTACTTGGAAATTAGTGTAGCTTTGGGGCTGAAACAGATTTCTTACTCCTGCTGAATAAAATACCATTCTATAAGCAAAAACATTTAAGTGCAACAACTAGCAGTAGTTCAATTGCTATGTCTGCATACCAAATCAGAATCAAAAGTGAATGTTTATAAAATATTGAAAGAGCTGATATTGATGTATTATTTGAGGTAGATCCCAAAAAAGAAACAATATTAGTGACTCCTTTTGAATGCAAGAACAATTGCAGTGGAATAGTCAGAATGCATTAAGCAGATATTCTTAATGATATTTACATATGCCCAGGAAGTTAATATTATGACTTATTAAAATTAATAACATTTAATCATAATATTAACATGTTGGTGGAATAAGGATATGAGGAGAGAATAAATCTGATTTCTGTCCTTCAGAATAGGTTACCAGGATAGAATAAATGACACAAAAGGTCATATATTTTATCGTTTTTTAATTGTGTCAGAAGCGACTTGAGAACATACTGCAAATTGCTTCTGGTATGAGGCCGTCTACAGAGATGTTGCCCAGGTGGTGCCTGGATATGTTAGCTGGAAGGCTTCTCTCATGTCCCCTGTAAGCTAGAGCCGACAGGCGGGATTCGAACTGGCAACCTTCAGTCAGCAGTTCAACCAGCACAAGGGTTTAATCCATTGTGCTACCGCGGCTCCTATATATAGTTTGTTGATACAAAGGGAAATGCTATGTACTAGTACTTTACAAAGCATAGAACATTAAATATCCTTTTTTGTAAGTTTGGGAACAAACTATGGAGGAGATCCTGCATTGGTATCTCTGGTCATACAAAATTAGCATAACACATTTCCTCGTATAATAGTTACCACTGCATAAAAGTTGCACCCCCCCCCTTTCTGTGGTCCCAATTCTTTGTCTTTTATAAATCTTTACATAATAGTTGCATCCCGTGCCCATGCACCTGCCCCTTGGAGATAACAGGCTTCCCCGTCAAGGAAAGCCCCTGTAGGTCTGAGGAGCAGACATGCAGGCAGGTGAAGGCATGAGAATAGGAGGCTTCCCTTGACTTCCCACAGCTAAAGGAGGCTTCTTTGGTGTGGCTGACAGGGCAAGGGGTGCCACTATTATGCATGCTAGTGGGTGGGGCCTGTGGGCCTCCTTTGGCTGCAGGCTGGGAGAGGCACTGTAGGCTTCTCCCATTTTCACTGCACAATAGTCTCACAACCCTTTTTTGAAGGGGAAAATGCAACTATTATGTGGAGAAATATGGTATTTAATTCATGTTATCATTTTACCTGCCAATATATTGTTGGTTAAAAAGTAGGCTTTTGTGTGTTATATCGTAGACATTAGCAGATAGTGTTTGCATTGTTACTAACACTTCAACATACCATTAGACTCAACTATCTATATATATAAAAGAGTGATGGCATCAGGGCAGTGGACAAAACAACAAAAGTACAGGCCCCGCAACCTCGAAATTTGACAACACAACCCATCATCCATGCCTCCAGGTTGATACAACAAAAAGAAAAGAAAAATAAAGTTCTAATTAGAGGGAGAGCAGTAATTTTTTTTATCCAATTGCTGCCAGTTTAGAGGGCTAATCTCTGCCCACTTGGTTGCCTAGCAACCAGCCAAGGGACAGCCAGGCTTCAGTTAGGGGACAGGCTGATTTAGGCCTCACTTAGGCTTCTTCCACAGATTATCTGATTTTAACTGGATTATATGGCAGTGTAGACTCAAGGCCCTTCTACACAGCTCTATAACCCATTTATAATCTTACATTATCTGCTTTGCACTGGATTATCTTGACTCCACACTGTCATATAATCCACTTCAGTGTGCATTTTATCCAGCTGTGAAGAAGGGGCCTCATATAATCCAGTTCTAAGCAGATAATAGAAGATTATCAATATACAGTAGAGTCTCACTTATCCAACATAAACAGGCCGGCAGGATAAGTGAATATGTTGGATAATAAGAAGGGATTCAGGAAAAGCCGATTAAACATCAAATTAGGTAATCGTTTTACAAATTAAGCACCAAAACATCATGTTATACAACAAATTTGACAGAAAAAGTAGTTCCATGCGCAGTAATGCTATGTAGTAATTACAGTAGAGTCTCACTTATCCAACACTCGCTTATCCAATGTTCTGGATTATCCAATGCATTTTTGTAGTCAATGTTTTCAATATATTGTGATATTTTGGTGCTAAATTCATAAATACAGTAATTACTACATAGCATTACTGTGTATTGAACTACTTTTTCTGCCAAATTTGTTGTCTAAGATGATATTTTGGTGCTTCATTTGTAAAATCATAACCTAATTTGATGTTTAATAGGCTTATCCTTAATGCCTCCTTATTATCCAACATATTCGCTTATCCAATATTCTGCCAGCCTGTTTATGTTGGATAAGTGAGACTCTACTGTACTGTATTTACAAATTTACCACTACAATATCACAATGAATTTAAAACACTGACTACAAAAACATTGATTATGAAAAGGCAGACTGCGTTGGATAATCCAGAACATTATATACGTGAATGTTGGATAAGTGAGATTCTACTTTAATATGAAATAATTACTGGGATAGAATAATGCAGAACAATATAATCTCTAAAACCAGGACAGTAAATAAACAGGGGAATTCCACACAGGAAACAATCAGGGCCAGCTAACACCTCCCAACAAAGTATTCCCATCATCAAAGTCTGGCAAATCCTCTGTTTTCTCAGGGCCACAGACAGTAGACGCACATAAAATATTGCAAACAACACCACTCTGAAAACAAGGGAATTCCAGACAGGAAAGAATCAGGGCCAGGTAACACCTCCCAACAAAAAATTCACTCAGGGAGGAAGCAGCCAGGCTTTAAAGCTGCAAGGCCATTACATCCTAATCATTTTTCCTAATTGCAGCATTCATACTTGCCTCCAACAGACAAAAAAAAACAATCAGAAATATTGTATATTCACAACCTTTAGGAAATAATATCCCCTGATGGCGCAGCGTGTTAAAGCGCTGAGCTGCTAAACTTCTGGACCGAAAGGCTGCAGGTTTGAATTGGGGGAGCGGAGAGAGCCCCCACTGTTAGCCCCAGCTTCTGCCAACCCAGAAGTTCAAAAACATGCAAATGTGAGTGCATCAATAGGTACTGCTCTGGCGGGAAGGTAACGCCGCTCTATGCAGTCATCCCACATGACCTTGGAGGAGTCTATGGACAACGCTGGCTCTTCGGCTTAGAAATGGAGATGAGCACCAACACTCTGAGTCAGACATAACTGGACTTAATGTCAGGGGAAAACGTTTACCCTTTACCTTAACTACCACCAGTTCCTCAATACTTTATTTCCCATACCACCATATTTTGCCACAGCAACGCGTGGCCGGGCACAGCTAGTGGGATTATAAGGAACATCTAGTACTTGACTTTGAGCCTTTCCTTCACCCTCCCTCGAGTCAACCCTTTTGTTATTTCATGGCCAACATATAAGAGAGTTGTGCATATGTTTAATGTTAAAAATGCAAAGACTTTGAATAGATTTCTGTTTGTCTGAAGCATGGTGATAAATTTCTTTCTTTTCTCTTATGTATGCTATCAAAATCTTCTCAGTTCAGGTACAGCTTCCCTTTCACATGACAAGAATTAATTGTGTCCCCATTTCTGCTTAATTCTTTCCTTAAGCTTCATTTGGACCCAACATCTCAATTGTAAGTAATGTCAATCTAGGAAATGGAACATTATTTATCTTTTCCATAAATGTGTAATAAAGGCAAATTCCATTGTTTTGTTGTTACTCGTGCTTCAGTCTAGTAGTCTATTAACATTCACTGTCAAGCCTGATAGTACTCCTGACTATATAAACTGTGTCTCATTGATAATGTTTTTATTATTTATTTATACACCACTTTTTACCCAGGATTGGAACTCAAAAGTAGCTAACAACCTAAAATGTGATATAAAAGACAATTAAAATTTAATTATAAAATTAATTATAAAAGCTATTAAAACAACAGACTTTTATTTTATTTTAAACATGTCTCTGATTTGATCTAGTTCTTTCATATCTGCTAGAAGTATATATTTCGTTGTTATTTCAAACCTCTTCCCCTTATGTAATCCTCTCTACCCTGGCCTATATTTGTTCAGCTTGATGGTAACAGATCTGGCATGGAAATGTTAAGCTACCTTCTCTTTTCTGCTCTTGAACAAAATTATATAAATTTAACTTCAACAAACAAATGTTGAGAGAGAAAAAGTACCATATACAGCTGTTATTGGTATTGTCTTAACAAGCCTAAAAGGTATCAAAATGCTTCCAAAATTGACTTTTCTTTTGGTATTTATTCACAAAATAGACTTCATTGATGTCTGCTCTTTCATTCAGATTAGATGTGGGCATAGTTCTACATATCTAAGTATTTTTCCATTGAGCTTTGAAGATTCCCTATAGCTATTAATTTTAATTTTACCCTGGTTAATTTTATATCCTAAAAAAATTAGATCACTTATAAGCCAGAAGTTGGAATAATATGTCTACTGTCTGTCTGTATGTGTGTTGTAGGTCTAATAGTGGCACTGAATGTTTGCCATGTATATGTGCATTGTGATCCGCCCTGAGTCCCCTTCGGGGTGAGAAGGGCGGAATATAAATACTGTAGATAAATAAATAAATACTTAGATTTGCTTCTAAGGTTTGTGCAAAGTTTGTTACAATTAACATTGTATCTTTCTCACTGATGGTTCCATAAATGTGGATGACTATGGGAGCCATTCACAATTTGTCCTATCAGTGATCCTAATTCCTCTGTAAGGGACCAGCAAACTTGATTGATACTGCACTATATTTGGGTCCCAGTAAAACAGGGCATGGAAGACCCTCACCTTCCTACTAAACTCTGAACTGTGAAGTGGTATGGGGTGAGGTCTTGCACCTTACACTGTGTTTCAGAGACACTCTTTCAGGTGCTGAAAAATTGTAGCTGTATGTTACAAAGCATATCTCCCTCCAACACTGCATTTAAAAAGTTCTTTCAGTATCCAAGCAGGTAGTCTAGGTTGCCATCCTTTAATTCTTGCTTGCAGCAGTGTTAAAGAGCTTCTGTCATATTCTAAATTCCATCTTGCTTGAGCACTTTTTAGTTGACTTGTTTTCCATTAGAATAGATACAGAAAAGGCCTTGTTAAAAAGCATTGAAGATTTGACATTACTGCATACTTTCTTCATTTAAGAATCAAACCCCCTTTGTTCATATTCATTTTTAAGCATGTTATTGTGACTCTTAACTTCATTTGTTTGGTCTCCTCGAAGATCCAATAGTTTGTCAGGCACCTTAACAAATCTTGTGTTTTTCTGATTAAATCTGCTCTGCATTTCCTCTGTAGCTCAAACTCTCACCCATTTGGGGAAGTTATTTTCACTCACTTTCGATATATCTGAATTACTTTATGTATGTAATCTGGAATACATTTATTTTTAAATATATATATCTCAGCCTTTTTCTCCATGGAATTGTTTTGTTGATGATATTAACAAATTATCCTTGTTTAATCATATGAACCAATAATTTTCCAAATTGTAGCCAGCTTGAAAAAAATTGTCCTAAGAGAACCAAATATGGACTCATCTATTTCAGCCTTCTTTAATTGCTCCTGCAGTATTTTTAATTCTCTCCATTGTTCCAGGTATTGCCTGCATTATCACCCCAACCATATAATCCATCTTCATAACTATGATCTGTATCTTGGAAGCTTAACCAAGGTCACAACAATGTCTGTTATAGAACTCAAATATGCTTATGATAATGTAGTCTGTGCTCTTTTAGAGGAAGACCTACAAGCCACTTGTAAACACCTTTGCAGAAGTATACAAAAAGCTTAGACCTCTCACTGAAATCAAGAAAATCAAAGTGGCACCAGCAGGCACCAATCAATCCCACTGTAATACCAGAAAATCAGCTTAATGGTGTAATGTTAAAATTCTGACCATTTCCACTGCCTAGGCAGCCAGCTCTCCACAAAATTCGACATCGACATCGAAATACACCATCTCAGCATCTCAGTGCATCATTTTTTCGAATAAAGCAGAGTGTTTGAGGATTGGGACATTCATAGGAATACCAAAATGCTTGTTTATAGAACTATTGTCCTTCCAATTCTGTTATATGCCTGTGAAACGTGGATAATCTACAAACATCATTCAACGTTTGGAATCATTCTATCAACATTGCCTCCAAAAAAATCTTGCAAATCTCTCAGGAAGATGGACTGACAAATGTCAGCATTCTGGAAGAAGCAAAGACCATCAACACTGAAGCAGTGATCCTCCGCCACCAGCTTTGCTGCCCTGCAGACTAGGACACGGAACAATGGCTTCAAACTACAGGAAAGGAGATTCCACCTGAACATCAGGAAGAACTTCCTCACTGTGAGGGCTGTTCGACAGTGGAACTCTCTCCCCCGGGCTGTGGTGGAGGCTCCTTTCTTGGAGGCTTTTAAGCAGAGGCTGGATGGCCATCTGTCGGGGGTGCTTTGAATGCGATTTCCTGCTTCTTGGCAGGGGGTTGGACTGGATGGCCCATGAGGTCTCTTCCAACTCTACTATTCTATGATTCTATGATTCTATGACTGGCCACATTGTCTGAATGCCTGATCACTGTCTCCTAAAACAGATACTTTACTCTCAACTCAGGAATGCAAAACAAAATCCTGGTGGACAGCAGAAGAGATATAAAGATGGGCTTAAAGCTAACCTTAAAAACTGGTATAGATATCAAGAACTGGGAAGCCCTGGAGCGTTCTAATTGGAGGTCAGCTGTTACCAACAGTGTTGGGGAATTTGAAGAGGCATGAATGGAGGAGGGTGAAAGGGAGAAACATGACAAGAGGAAGGTGTGTCAAGACAGCCCTTTTCAGGACCATCTTCCATCTGGAAATTAATCTCCTCACTGTGAAAGAATATGTGGATCCAGAATAGGTCTCTACAGTCACCTACATACCCATTGCCAAGTCTCTACACTTGGAAGGCAATCATACTCAGCCATGAGTGATAGCCAATGATACATGATTGTTCCAGGTTATACAATTTTATAAGTCTTCTAGATTGATATTTTCTAAAAATTGTTTAATATCTAAATCCTTTCAATCCTATTGCTCTCTCCATGCTATATAAAGGCATATATTCTATTTTAGTATTACAGTAAAATGTTAATCTTTATTCTGATAGTAATTCTTCTAAGTCTGTCCACAAATAAGCTTGATAGACTGCCAAGGAAGGCATAATCCATTTGACTGGGGTGTAAAATATGCTGTGTTGCAGCTGTGATCCATTCAATAATGTTATTTAAATTATTGGCTTTCAATTAATCTTGTGCTATGAATTTCATAAATTCTATATTTTTGGAAATTTACTTTCATGTCTTTGATTTGCTTATCAGTTTCACTTGGCTAACAATATGTTAAGAGTGGTAGAGCTAGATAATTTTAGATCCAAAAGGCTTAATGGTCTTTTGTTCCTTAGATTGCTGTATCTATTACTTCAACTTTTCAGTAGTTTACAGTTACATTCTTTATATGTTTGTGGGGAAAGAACAAATAGAAATGATTGCTTACTCAAATTAAGAGAAAGGAAGTATTCTGAACATACAGTTTCTTAAAATTTAAAGTCAGGATGGTAGACATACTCTTTTCCTGCCATTACAAGCACTAACACAGGTGCTGGGCAATCTCCTCTGAGAAAAGAAATTCTGTAAGTGGAATGAAACATTTGAGAAGTCCTTCTTGCCATCACCACCCACTTCACATGACATGATGGTGATGTTCTCTGTACTCAGGACAGGCCAGTGTTTGCCAATACATTAGCCCCAGGACTTTGACTCATGCTCAGAGATGGAAAGGGAGCTTGTAAGTTGAACACAGTTACTGGTTTTATAGAATAAGGAGATAAATATCCAGGAAGGTATGCAGTTGGCATACCAACTTCAATTCAAAGATTTCCTGTGTTACTGATATTGCAGCAGCCTGTTGTGACAAAGCTGTGTCTTTGGCCCCAGAGATGCTTTTAGACCATTTTCTGGACCTTTCTTTGCCATTTTGTCTCTAAATTGCTGCATTGTGAATTGTTTCTGTTTTCATTGTCAGATATAGTTGCCTGTTAGCAGTGGGAGTGCATTACCAAGAAATGCTTAGTCATTAGTTTACTAAAGGTCTGTCAAATTGGTGTGTGTGTATGTATGTATGTATGTATGTATGTATGTAATGAAAGGTTGCAGTATTTTCTCCTATTACTCCCCTTCCATCCGAGGCTATTGTTTTTGACAAAGCAAAAAGGTAGGGCTATTTGTGTTCCTCGGAAACCTTATTTGTGTTTTTCAAATGAAAATGAAATGTAGCCTCCATCAAATAATAATAATAATAATAATAATAATAATAATAATAATAATAATAATAATAATATTTTTGTACCCCGCCACCATCTCCCCAGAGGGACCCGGGGCGCCTTACAGATATAAAACCCCAGCATACAGTAATATCAAATACAAAAACACACAAATTTA
Source organism: Anolis carolinensis (assembly GCF_035594765.1). Classification (NCBI taxonomy): domain Eukaryota; kingdom Metazoa; phylum Chordata; class Lepidosauria; order Squamata; family Anolidae; genus Anolis; species Anolis carolinensis. The sequence continues at coordinate 137,638,729 of NC_085844.1, forward strand.
AAAGGCATTAAAAATCACAATCATTATAAAACACATGAAAAACACAGCAATAAAAACATAAAATGAGCTGGGCAAAGTGCACTGAGTGGAACTTGTAAACAAGAAGGAAGTTAAGGTGCTACAAGGTCATGGGAAGAGCCTTAAACTGGGGTGAACTCTGAGGCTATGTCAAGGAGTTAACCAGCAGGTACAACTGGTCAGAAGAAACCGCTAGTACAAGGGTTTAGCATACAGTGGGCGGTACTTCTTCAAAGGCCTGTCTGAAGAGCCAGGTTTTCAGGCTCTTCCTGAACACTTCCAAGGTGGCAGCTTGCCTAATTTCCCTGGGGAGTGCGTTCCAGAGCTGGGGGGCCGCCATGGAGAAGGCCCTCTCCCTCGTCCCCACCAACCGCACTTGTGACGGAGGCGGAAGCGAGAGGAGGGCCTCCCCCGACGAACGAAGGGATCGTGCAGGTTCATAGGGGGAGATGTGGTCAGAAAGGTAAGTGGGTCCCAAACCGTTCAGGGCTTTGTAGGTTAACACCTGCACCTTGAATTGGGTCCGGAAGGTGAACGGCAGCCAGTGGAGCTCCTTAAACAGGGGAGTAGACCGCTCCCTGTAATTTGCTCCTGTTGGGAACCGGGCTGCCACCCGCTGAACTAGTTGGAGTTTCTGGGCTGTATTCAAAGGCAGCCCCACGTAGAGTGCGTTGCAATAATCCAATCTAGAGGTAACTAAGGCATGGACCACCGTAGCCAGATCAGACTTCATGAGGTATGGTCGCAGCTGGCGCACAAGTTTTAGTTGTGCAAAGGCCCTCCCGGCCACTGCCGACACCTGAGCCTCAAGTGTCAGTGATGAGTCCAGGAGGACCCCCAAGCTGCGGACCTGCGCCTTCAGGGGGAGTGCGACCCCGTCAAGCACAGGTTGCCACCCAATACTCCGATCAGACATACGACTGACCTGGAGGACCTCTGTCTTGTCAGGATTAAGCTTCAGCTTGTTCGCCCTCATCCAGCCCATCACAGCCACCAAGCACTGGTCCAGTATCCAAGGGGCTTCCTTGGAGTTTGGTGGAAAGGAGTAGTAGAGTTGGGTGTCATCTGCGTAGAGATGGCACCGCACTCCAAAACTCCGGATGACCTCTCCCAAAGGTTTCATGTAGATGTTAAAAGGCATGGGGGACAGAATGGAACCTTGCGGGACCCCACAGGTCAATGGCCAGGGGTCCGAGCAGGTGTCCCCCAGCTTCACCAAATGGGATCGGCCCTCCAGGAAGGACTGGAGCCACTGCAGAGCAGAACCCCCAAGGCCTATCCTGGAGAGCTGTCCCAGAAGGATACCATGGTTGATGGTATCGAAAGCCGCTGAGATGTCCAAGAGAACAAGCAGGGTCACACTCCCCCTGTCCAGTTCCCTGTGGAGGTCATCCACCAAGGCGACCAAAGCCGTCTCAGTACTATGACCAGGTCTGAAGCCCGACTGCGATGGGTCCAGAAAATCATTGTCATCCAAGAACCCTTGGAGCTGAGAAACAACCACCCGCTCCAGGACCTTGCCCAAAAAAGGAAGATTCGAGATAGGTCTGTAGTCTCCAGGCCCAGGTCGACTGTATGTAGGCGTGTGTGTGTGTGTGTGTGTGTGTGTTTGTGTCCATATTACGTTTTCTCTTCCCCTGTTCCTTGAAAGGAGAAGAGACTCTAGAATTGCCTCTATCCATTCTCTTTAGGAAAAGGGTTGTTTTTCCCTCTCTCTATATTTTTTCCAATATTTACCAACCTGCTGGGGATGCTCTAGCTCAGAGGTCCTCAAACTTTTAAAGTGGAGGGCCGGTTCATGGTCACTCAAACTGTTGAGGGGCCGAATTATTTGAAATAAATATGAACAAATTCCTATGCACACTGACATGTCTTATTTGTAGTGCAAAAAATCCCCAACATTATATTTATTATTTTTACTACATTTATCCCCCACCCTCTCTCACCCCAAAGGGGACTCAGAGTGACTTACAGTTGTATGTACATAATATAAATTATATTATTAGCACAGCAAAAAATTAGCATTATATATTACTATATTGTACTATACCACTGTACTGTAATATTACATTTAATATATAATTAATATTATATTGTATTATTCTTAGTATTACTATATTACATTATAATATTACTATCAATATTATATGTATACACAATATATTATATTAGCTGTGCCCGGCCACGTGTTGCTGTGGCTTATGGTAATCATTTGTTGGCCAGGTGGAGTAGCAGTGAATAGCCTTGCAGCCTCAAAGCCTAGCTGTTTTCTTCTTATGCAAATCCTTGTTTGGTGAGCTGGAATACAATGGAATAGGCTTGCTGCTTGGAAGGCTGGGTACTTGTGAGCCTGTCTAAAACTGAGGGCGAGGGCCAGGTAAATGGCCTTGGAGGGCCGTATCCGGCCCCTGGGCCTTAGTTTGGGGATCCCTGCTCTAGCTGAAGGTTCTGCACTTAGGAAGTTGGACTGTACAAGTCATAGGGCCCTTTCCAACTTTATAGCACTATGACATCTGAGTCATCACAATGTTAGATCGGATTCAGCAACAGTGGCAATAGAGTACTAAATATGCTGTCACTGCTAATAGTTTAGGTTTAAAATAATTATTTCTTTCAACTTGTTTTCTGCTGCTCTGGAGACTACGAAACAGAGGGGGGGGGGAGGCAGCAGCAGTTGTTGTTGAAGGGTGCCCCACAAAGTGATTTTTTCCCCCAATTCCACCACCTGAAATAGGTTCTCCCTTTCAACTATTAACTAGCACTGACCTTGTGTAGTTTCCAAGATCAGATAGGACTTACCTCGTCCCTCTTTAAAGCCTCCTGCAAAATTCTGGGGGTTTTAGTTAAATGAACCCCAGGACTTCTCTGGCTGAGAATGGGAAAAGCCCCTTCCGATCCCCAGAATCCTGCAGGAGGCAGTCGTAGGATTGAAACCGGGTACAGTCTCTAAATCCTATTTTTGGGGTGATTGCCTTTGTATTTAGCCCCTATAATTACTTCCAGTAAATTAGGGGAGTTTTCCATGAGACTTGCTTGTGGTTCTCTTTTGCAACTCTTAAGTAGATCTGGGGGCCAAAATCTAGGACCCCCGCGTAGCCCTCCTAAGGTGCATCTATACTGCGGAATTAATGCAGTTTGACACACTTTTAATTGTCATGGCTTGGTACTATGTAATCCTAGGAGTTGTAGTTTGGTGAGGCACCAACATGTTTTGGCAGAGAAGGCTGAAGACCTTTGCCGGTATCACACTAGAGCTGAAAGAATAGGCAAAGGGTCTGCAGCATCACATCTGAAATCCTGCGGCTACCTCCTGCAGTATCTTGAGGCTTGTAGTTTAGAGGCCTTTGAAATACTCAAGCCAGTGAGGTCCTGGGTTTTTACTGAACTACAGGCTGCAGAATTCTGCAGGAGGCAGCCACAAGATTTCAGATAATAACAATAACAACTACAACTTTATTCTTATATCCCGCCTCCATCTCCCCAAAGGGACTCAGGGTGGCTTACATGGGGACCAAGCCCAGAATAAACACGGAATTCAGGGTATAAAATTAAAACACATAACAAATCAATATACTTAAATACAATTAAAACCAAAGAAATAAAAGCATCATAAAATACATCAATCCACATCACAAAACAAACAAGTGGGCCTATTGAGAATTGTGAGGTAAGGGAAGGGCTTGTGCAAAACGCAATAGGACCAGGACTGGAGATAAAGTGCTGGAAACCGGAATAATAAATACATTAGGACTAGGCAGAGATGGTTACAAGTTAAATTGTTATTCAAAGGCATGCTGAAACATCCAAGTTTTCAAGTCTTCGTGGAATGTAGACAAGGTGGGGGCTAACCTGATTTCCCTGGGAAGAGAGTTCCAGAGCTGGGGGGCCACCACCAAGAAGGCCCCCTCCCTTGTCCCCACCAACCGTGCTTGTGACGGAGGCGAAAGCGAGAGAAGGGCCTCCCCTGGGGATCTTAGTGCCTGCACCAGTTCGTAGGGAGATATATGGTCATGAAGATAAGCAGAGGGGATGCATACTCTTTGCCTACTCTTTCAGCTCTAGTGTGGTAAGCAACCTTGTAAACTACTGCCCCCATGATTCCATAGCATTGAGTCATGGCAGTGAAAGTGGTGTCAGATTGTATTAATTCCAGTGTAGATTCACCCAAGGACTGGAATTACCTGTGATGTGCCTATACTCTGTAAGAATGTATGTTGTTTCATAATACTTAGAATACCATTATTCAGTGTTTGTAATCCTGGAACCTGTAGTTTGGCGAGTCCCCAGATGTCTTTGGCAAAGAAGGCTAAAAAGCTCATAGAACTACAACTTCCAGGATTCCATAGCATTGAGCCAGGGCATTTGAAGTGGTGTCAAGCTGCATTTATTCTACAGCATAGGTTAACCCAAGAAGCTGAGGCAGGATAAACAGTAGAGGCTTCTTGAGGGAAGGGTTTCCTATTTCTCTGATTTTCCTTTCAATTGCTAGAATATTTGGTGTCCTAACAGTTTGGTTTTTAAAGAAGGCATTCTAAGTAGGCAGCAACTGTAATGCCCACCCTTTTTGGCCAAATTGCAAAGAGTGCACTTTTTGCTGCTATGTATTACATTCACCAGCAAATATTTTTTTGGGGGGGTTTCAGGGTTTTGAAAATTGAGGTGCACATTATATTTGATGATGCACTAGATACGGTAACTTTCTAGGCTTGCATTGCACCTTTCAGTGCAAATATTAAGATACAAATAGTATCCAATTCAACAAGTACTACAGAATGCCAGAGTCTACCTCAAAAAGGGTCATTACATGATGCTGTTATGCTGTAGTATATAAGAAAGAAAACCCTGTGATAGTTTGCCTTAGGATTGTCATAAGTCAGAAATACTTCGAAGGTGCATAACAACACCAATTATGAGAGGCCTCCAAGAGAGCCTGATGTTTATTTATTTATTTATTTATTTATTTACAGCATTTATATTCCGTCCTTCTCACCCCGAAGGGGACTCAGGGTGGATCACATTGCACACATAAAGGCAAACATTCAATGCCATGACATAGAACAGAGACAGAGACAAGACGCAGGCACCGGGCTGGCCTCAAACTCATGACCTCTTAATGTTAACAATCAGGTCTTGCCATTCTGAGCTATGGCTTCCATTTGTAAAGCATTCTCTTATTTTTCAGTCTGCCAGTGCCTACTGATGTTAAGTATCACATTTTTTTCTTACTGGTCTACTAATAGTGTTTTTGATCACCCTCTCTGCAACACTACATTTGGTGCTATGTTTGTCCTTGAAAACAACAACAAGCCTTTGCTATGTTTTATACATAAGTCTGTCCCACTTACACTATCTGCTTTCATATGTTCATTTTTAAAAAATCTGTGACCTCCTGCTAGAAAGGCTGCTGCCACCCTTTGCACCCCAGCTCTCTTTGGCTCAGGAAAAGGGAGCAGCCATGGAAGTAACAGTGAGCTATGGGGTGTGTGTGCGCGTGCATGTGCATATGGCAGTAATTATTCTGACAACAGGGAGAAATAAAGCCGTGGTAGCCATTTGAGTAGCTCTGTTGTGACGTGTGGCTATACAAGCAGCATAACATCTTGACTAAGAAGCTGCATCAGTAAGAAAATAAAAGAAATGAGATGGGCAGAAAAGTAGGTGGAAGAATTGCTGCATGGCATCCCTTGGAGTTCTTTGTGGCACATCAGAGCGTTGGGGTACACACTTTGGGAAACACTGTTCTAGTGTGTAAGAAAATGGGGTGGATATATAGGAACTCTTTTTAAAAAAAATCTCAGAACCCTTTGATTTCTAGGTTTTAACAAAGTATGATCCCAGTTCTTGGTATAGGAGGGAATAAAAAATGAGAAAGATATATATCGTAACTGGTGAAGCTTGAAAACCTAGGAATTACACAATGGTGATCATAATGCCAACTGTCTTATGTAGAGTTATACTTTGGTTTCCAGTTCTGTGGCCACAACCTGGTTTATACACAGAGAAACTACAAATTCCATAAAATAACTATTACGCTGGCTTATTCTAAGCTCTTAAAGAAGAAAGACTGGGAACCTGAAGACAATACTACGGATAAGAAATTGAATGATTTCGCAAACTTCACTAATGCTGCTTTCTCCAAATAATCAAATTTACTGCTGTTTTCCCTTTATTAAAACTAGAATTTAAAATCACAAGGTTTACACAAAAATAAAACCGGCATTTTTTCTTTCTTTGTATATAAGTGATGGGCAGTTACAGAGGTGGCAGGGGCCATTCCCTCCAGCAGATCGTTGCTTTGTTTTGATGTACTAGAAATAACATTGCACCTCTAGTGGCCTCAGTTTTGGCTGATTTTGCACTTTTTTCCAGAGCTGGTGGAGGGCTGTGGGTGAAGTAAACTTTTACATTTGCAGCAAGTTTGAGATTGAGTTGATTAGTTTTCAAGTGAAAAATTGCTCTCAAATCAATGCAATCTTTTGAAAAATAAATGGAAATTTTGTGGCAGGTGGGGGGTTTGCAGGACTTCAGGGACTACTTTGAGTTCTCTTTGGGAGGAAAGAAGTAAGATATAAATATTAACAATAATAATAATTATGGGGTCCCAAAGGTCATATTTTGTTCTCATTAAAAAAGGACCACTTAGTCAATGAAAACAAAAATTTCTGGAAATAAAAAAGGAACATGAATATACGGTTGAAATAAATATACGGTTCTGCATGGTACTTTTCCAGTGGTGAGATGTCCCCAGTTCTATTGATTTTACTCCCTACATAGAGGCACCTATGTAGGGAGGGAAACTTCTTGTCTGTCAAGAGATGCCCTATTTCTTAAGTTATCTGTGTTTTTGGGAGCTGCTTGGTGGTGGGTGAACTTCCAGCAGTTGTATGTAGACCACTTCTTTTTCTCTTGCTCTTTTATTTTTTTTTCTCTGTGCTTTCAGAAAAAAATACTTATCACTCTTAGAAGAGTTCCTAATTCATCACTTGCCGAGGACTTTGGAAATTACGCTGAGGACCACATTCAGCCAATGCCCATAGTTGTCCCCCTTTCTTACAAATACTCTTTTCCATTTTTTCTTTAGGACTGCTCCCTGAGTTTACCATTTTTCCTCTGCTTCCCCACCCCTTTTTTACTGCCTATGGCTAACAACAGGATGGAGACAGTTAGTCTATACCAGGCACACTTTAAATATGCATTCTAAATGGCTGTTTCTAGCAGTGAGGAAAGAGCAAACTATTGAAATTGTTGGGATGGGGTTGGAAAGCCTCTCCATTCTTTCTCAGTGCAGAAACCATATCCCTGGAACGTGGGCATCCACTGAGCTAGCATCACGTAATGCCTTTTAAGCTAAATGTTTGTGTCACTCTGCTCTATAGTATAATTGGTGCTAAGTCATGGTCATTCTCAGACTTGTCTACATTAATTCCACACACACACATATAGATATTTCCACATTTATGTAGTTTTTATACATTTAAAGCGCTTCTCAAACTTTCTGTTTCAACCAGCATGTACACCCTAAGAGTTTTCTGAGGGTGCACACAATGCTTTCCCCCCTTTCCACCGTTTCAGAGATAGTTACCATACCTATATCTTGTTTGTAATGTTGTATTACCCCTTTGAGGGGCAGGCTTCATCCCACTTGCTGTTGTGTTAAATTTCTACTCAAAAGTACCTATGTATCCCCTTCATGAAATAACAGTAAAAATGAAAAAAGTATGAACTTGTTCAGTATTGTTTAACAACTGATGTGGTGTTCTGTTAAAGAGAAGGCGAGCAATAGTTCAGGAGTGTCATTTGTTTTCAGATGGCTTCCATAAGGTTAAGCAAGCTTACAAGTACATCTTACTTTGAAATATTCAGGAAACACCTGAACTATGAATTTGCTTCCTTAACAGCAAATAATGACTTTGCCCAGATTTAAGGAAAGGGAGATAGGGACCTCCTTTTCTCAAACATTTTCCTCAAGGTGCACATTATGTTTCAAGCTCTTGCTGTTCACATCAGATGCATGTTTGAAGGCTTTCGTCACATGAAATCTGGCTTTTTTATTTCAAAGTCCAGTTGATGCATAGATTTACGTGTGTGTGTTTTGTTTAATATGTGCTGTATGTATTTTTGAAACACAACTTCTTTTTCCCCCCTCTTATAGGTCCTGCTGGGGATTTACATCTGGCTTCAATGTGAAATTAAGGTAGAAAAATGCACATAAACATGTGTTTCCTGTTAAGATTTAGTGTACTCAGTGATTATGCCTGAAGAGAGTGGGTTCTTGTCTCTAGACTGATAACTGCCAGGAAATATAAATGATTGTCCTAGAAGTCAAGCGTGTCTCCTCCTTACTGGAGTGAAAAAAAAAAATCCACCTCCAGGTTCCCACGGAATATCATCTTCAGAAAATGCATCACGTTCTAAGGATGACAGCTACCTAGATTCATGCACCCAATCTGTACAGTTGTTGTGGATGGTTTGCCATCTGAAAGCTCCTCAAGCTCCTGTCTGGGTCCTGTACCTGTTTCAGAAATGTCTCTGCTTCATGCTTTGGGCCCTGTGCAGACCTGGCTGGGACAAGAGCTAGAAAAATGTGGCATTGATGCCATGATTTATACTCGCTATGTCCTCAGTCTTCTGCTGCATGATAGTTATGACTACGATCTGCAGGAACAGGTATTTACTTATTTTAGATGTGTTTGATGAAAGATGAGTGCATGTTTTGTGTAATATTTGTTTGAATGATGTTGACATTCTATGTATTTACTGGTTTCAAATCCCTGTTGAAATAGTAAATCTCAGATATACAAACACACAGGAACATAAGTATGTTCAAGTATTTGGGCATATCCAGTGGGATATCTGGTTCATTTTTAACAGTTAATATGCAATGGAAGTGCTCTGTTTATAAAATACCTATGAGGACATACATTCTTTTTGACAACAATTATTTATTTTATTTATTGGTTGATTTACATTATTTATATTCCGCCCTTCTCACTCCGAAGGGGACTCAGGGCGGATCACAATGTACATATACATGGCAAACATTCAATGCCATACGTCATACAGACAGAGAAAGAGAGGCATTTTAACATTTTCCAGCTTCCTGCTTCATGAGGGTATGCTCGATTCTGGCCACAGAGGGAGCTGCTCCTTCATCATCCAATATGACACCGAGTCCTTGATGGATTACTTCCTCATTCCTCTCTGCACACTGCTGGATGATTTTTATGGTGTTGTGAATTAATTAAATTAGCCTCCCCGCATATGCGGTACCTACATTCCTATTCGACAGATGCAACAGTCATTCGAGTTGCTTAAGACAACAACGAGCTGGGCTATTTTAATGGTCAGGTGCTCAATCCGAAGTGGGCTGGCTTCAAACTCATGACCTCTCAGTCAGTAGTGATTTATTGCAGCTGGCTACTAACCAGCTGCGCCACAGCTGGCCCAACATGGAGTGGATTGCACATATTTTTCCAGGCATGGTTTTTCATCCCAGGCAGCTGTAAAGAACATATTGAAAAAGAGGAAGAGATCCATGCACACACACAGGCGCACACACACTTTTCTGATGCATAAATGGTAGCCTCCACCTTAACTGAAGTGAAAATGATTTTGGATGTTATATAGCTCAGACATGGGTAATGTGCAGCTCTTCAGATATTATTAAACCATAGTGAGCTTCATCCATCTCTTGGCTAAAATGTGATTGTAGCTGGTAAGTGCCATTATGGACTTATACTGATAGTTTCAATAATCAGTTAAATTTTGGCAATATGAATATGTTCTTATAATTTTTCTACAGTTCCACTTTTGCTTAAAGTCTTCTCAGAAATCTTTGGGGTCTTTTTTTTTCTTTTCCAGTATCTTTTTTTCTTGTGATCCTTATTCTAGCTTATTTTAAGCTAAGGCATAAAGTTATGTGATCCAGAGAGAAGCACAATTTGCACGTTCCCAGTGAGGATTTTTGATTGATAATAAGCAGATACTCACATTAAAAAATACCATGCTCCTGACTGTGCACATGGCAAATTATATGGATTTGTTTAAAATTTATTTATAGTATTTATATCCCGCTCTTCTCACCCCGACTCAGGGTGGATAACAATGTACATATACTCTAAAGTCTCACTTATCCAACAAAAACAGGCCGGCAGAATGTTGGATAAGTGAAAAAGTTGCATAATGAGGGAGTAAGGAAAGCCTATTAAACGTCAAATTACGTTATAATTTTACAAATTAAGCACCAAAATAATCATGTTTTACAACAAATCAACAGAAAAAGCAGTTCAATACATGGTAATGTTATGTAGTAATTACTGTATTTATGAATTTAGCACCAAAACATCACAATGTATTGAAAACATTGACTGCAAAAACATTGGCTACTAACAAATTGACTACAAATAAAGATAGAATTGCATAAAATGAAATTACAGTAACAACATTGTTAGAAATTAAATGCGTAAAAAGTTCAGTCCTTGCTGCCCAGAGAAAGAGCTGTGGATCCAGGCAGGAGGTAGACTGTGTTGGATAATCCAGAATGTTGGATAAGTGAGACTCTACTGTACATGGCAAACATTCAGTGCCATTAGATATACGACATATAGACGCAGACAGAGACGAGATACAGAGGCAATTTAGCATTTTCCAGCTTCTGGCTTCATGAGGGTATGCTCGATTCTGGCCACAGGGGAGTTGCTGCTTCATCATCCACTGACACCAAGTCCTTGATGGGGTACTTCCTCATGTTTCCACATGCTGCTGGACGTTTTTATGGTGTCAAAAATTAGCTAAATTAGCCTCCTCGCATAAAGCAGTGCCTAAATTTCCTACTTGACAGATGCAACTGTTATTCGGGTTGCTTAGATCAACAGTGAGCTAGGCTATTTAATGGTCAGGCTCTCAATCCAACCCGGGCTATCTTCGAACTCATGACCTCTCATTCAGTAGTGATTTATTGCAGCTGGCTACTAACCAGTTGCACTATAGCCAGGCCCTGGAAAAAGGTAAACCTGTAGTTAATCTGGATCCAAATATTGTATCATCTTAAAGGTATCAACAAGCACTTCGTACGTTTCCAGGAAACTAATTGGAAGACAGTGGAGTTATTTTAATATAGGTGTAATATATATATATATATTTTTCGTGTCAGGAGCAACCGGAGTTGCTTCTGGAGTGAGAGAATTGGCCGTCTGCAAGGACGTTGCCCAGGGGACGCCCGGATATATATATATTTTTTGATGTTTTTACCATCCTTGTGGGAGGCTTCTCTCATGTCCCCGCACGGAGCTGGAGCTGATAGAGGGAGCTCATCCACACTCTTCCCAGGTGGGATTCGAACCTGGCAGCTTTCAGGTCAGCAACCCAACCTTCAGGTCACTTACTCCACTACGCCATCTGGGGGCTCCAGGTGTAATATGAGCACTCTTAGATGCACCAGTAACCAACCTGGCTGCCATGTTTTGAACTAACTAGGATTTATGAACTTCATACAGAGATAGCCTGATGTATGGCTCATTGCATAAGTCCTTCCTTGAAGCTGTCAGCATGTTAACTACAATCTTTAGGCCTGCTAGCTCTAGAAGGGGGTGTTGCTGCCATTAGCCTTGTATTCTTAGGGACCATCTAGTTCACATATATCCACAATTTTGATTTGTTTACATTTGAGACGTCTTGCCAGATATTTAGTGAATTCATCAGCTCCATGCAAATTAGCAGAATGACAAAAGTCCATGTTTCAGGATTGGAGAACCAAGTTAACTTGAATGTTTACAAATTGTCCTATTTCTATATAACATAGCTGTATATATAAACTTTTTAATCTTGGGTTTACAGTTAGCTGCAAACATGTTACTTAAGCTATGGAAATAATACATAGGGAGAGTATGCAGCTAGAGCAGCAAGTATTCAAAGTGAGCTCAAATGCACTAGGAATAGCAGTCTTCTGCTGGGTGCAGTCCCTGTATTTATTAAAAGAGTCCACTCTGTGGTCAGGAATGTGTCTTTTTCCATTGTATGTGTCTTTTCTCTACTGTAATTTTCCTCTGTTATATTCTCCAAGTCTTGAAAGATCAGGTTGAGGAGCTCGTATCATTGGGATTCATGCTATGGAGTCAGTGTAAAAAAAAGGTTGATTGCTTATCAGAAACACCCTGCTGAAAACAATATGGCTAATGATTGCGGTCATTTTAAAGCTAGTGTTAACACAATTATCCATAGCCACCATTTTGCCCCCTCATATGCTCTTACTGGATGTGTGTTGTTGTTCTGACTGCAGTGGTGGTACCATTAGACCATCTATGAATGCAGTGCAATTCTGAGCACACTACTCTCCACTGATTTTGGAAGCTAATCATGATCAATCCTGGTTAATACTTGAATGGAAGACACATTGTGAATTTCTAACAGGTTCATAGAGGGAAATACAGTCCTTCAAGTAATATGGACCCAGACCTTATGAGGCTTTATAGGTCAAAACTAGCACTTTCAATTGTGCCCGGCAACAAGTTGGTAGTCATTGGAATTGTTGCAACAGCGGAGTTTTACATCATTTGTTTTCCTGCAGCCAACTTCTTGTAGCCAGCTGTTCATATGTTAATTGTCTCCATATCAGATGTAACAGGTAAGCTTTTGTATGAGACTTGTGTGCAGTGCTTTCCCTTAAAGTAGCAATAGTATATAGATACATTAATATGTATAAACCATAATCCCTACTGTTTATGATGAGTTTCCAAGAATTAAATGAACAGTTGTACACAGTGGGCACAAATAAGATACAGGTCCCCAATACATGAGAAGGAAAACCAGTCCTCTCATCTCAGATTACCTGTGAAGCACTGAAGTATAGTAACAGGGCATTTTGGTTCCTGGTTCTGTTTTCGATTTCTTAGTACTTTTTTATAGGAATAAATGTTTTATGCTTGCTTGACACTAAAGGAAATAAACCCTCCTTTGATTTCCTGCTGTTGGTAGTTGCTTCTGTCAGGGTGGCAATGGGAATGTCCTGTTGCATGTGGATTTATGTTTATGTAATGTGAACATAGTCCACTATGAGTTAACACATCATATTACACAGTGGCTTTTTACTTTTATTTCAGCATTAAAAATCATCTGTGTTTGGCTTGTTTCTGTTGTCTGTGTTGGAGACTTGGAGTAATTTATGATATTGTTCAAGTGTTTTATATTCAGATTATTTATCAATTCTTCAAAAACTATGTCCTGTAACTGTTTTTGTGATATTTGTCATAAGTACTATCTTTCTTAGAAGACTTACAACACTTTACATAGGTAGCTAACTTGTTAGTGTTCTACTTTAAAAATGGCTTTATGTTAGGATTATTTGAAGATGAAAGTGTCTCAGTTTGTGTTAGTTCTGTCTAAGTTGTTCCCAGTTTAGCCACTATGTTTGTGGTAACAAATCATGAAACAATGTAGGCTGCATTGTAATTCTTTGTTAAAGGGTGTGGATTACTCTGGGAGTCTTCCATAATGCACCTGCCATCCTAATCAACAGTCGCTCCAGTCAGATATTGGTTTCAACACAATGCAGCAGCATATTGCTTAGAGTATTGAGATATAGAAGGCAAGAATCCTTGATTCATAATAATTGAGCAGGGTGGGATTGATCAACTGGGTTCAAGAGGCTTCACTTCACTTTTTAAGTAGACATCCCTCTTTAGGCCCTGACATTCACAATGGCTATCATTTTGTTACTGGGCAAGCGGAAAGTTGCCACAGAATATTAGGTATACTTAGATGAGGCATATAATCCATATAATCAGATTTTAGATCTAGGTTTTGGCACAAATACAAGTTGTCATAAGAGATGGCAGTGTCACTGTGCTTGTTTTCTGGGCCTCCAGAATTTGCTTGTAGTGCCTGGGAAGTAGAAGCATCTTCTATTTGTCTACGATCCTGTATTTGTCTGGATTATGGATTGTAAAAGATGGTACTGGAAATTACTACTCAAGCAGTGTGCCATTTGTGGTGTAGACTTTCATGGGGTTCCATCTTGTCCTGAAACTATTTCAGCGTCTACAGTACATGGAATGAACAGGTGATATGGAGTGAGTGACCAGCAATACGTTAAATACACCCAATGCTACTGTTCATTTTCATTAGTTTTGGGGAAGTGATAGAAGCACTGAGTTTCATAATGGGCAGATTGAAAGCTAGAGAAGATGTGGATGATTGATTAGTCCAGACTGGAAGATACTGTTTTAACTACAAAGAAGGCTTGCTTTTTGGGAGTGCTTCAAGATTTGGCAGACAGAAAATAGAGATCCTAGAAAGGGCCTTTTCAGTACTGATTTCCCACTTGTGGAATACTTTCCTTCAGAAATCTCTACTGGAAGTATTTACTTGGGAGTTACTCTGACATCAAGTGAAGATCTTTTTGTAGAGTTTTAAACTATCACAATTTTTAAAATCGCTGGTTTGCTATCCTCCTGTTTTAGATACTGTTGTTATTGATTAATGTGTCTGTTACATTACTTTTGTTGTATTATATTTTTTGTCTTTACTATAAAGCTGTCTTGGGAAAAGTTTTTAAAGGATGGGATATAAAATACCTATATTAGAACTAATAGTCAAGAATGTACAGTTTTGTGAGGTGACAGATGGCAGTGTTACTTTTATGTGATCTTTTCTCATATATAGTATACAAATGCCCCAATAAAAAATCCTGAGCCTCCTGTGAGCAATATATGGGGAAAATATTGCAGTTAATTTTACTCTTCTTCTTATAGGAGAATGACATCTTCCTGGGCTGGGAAAAAGGAGCTTACAAGAAATGGGGGAAAAGTAAGAAGAAATGCTCTGATCTAACACTAGAAGAAATGAAAAAACAGGCTGCTGTTCAGTGTCTTCGTTCTGCTTCTGATGAAGTGAGTATTAGCATCATTTAATTATAGTTTTTAAAATTGTGATACTAGATTGGATAAAACGTATTTGGATTTTTCGTAAATCATGTTTTTATATTAGTTTCTGCAATAGTAAGTATCTCATCTTCAAAATAATCTAATTTACTGTGAAATCCGAGTGTGGTATAAATATAACAAAGCCTGATTTTAGCAATCACTTAACTTCATTAACAATCCTCCCTAAAGCATGAGTGATCTTCTGTAAAGCATGAGCAGAAAGGAGCACAAGTAAAACTGTGAGCATACAATCTTCCTCCTTATAGTTATGGCTGGGAAGAAAAATGATCGAAAATTATCATATATGTCAACTTCAAGGGCAGGTTTGAGGTAAAAAAATTCATATGATATTTGGATAGCTTGGGAGTCATTCTGTGGCAAAGAAAAAACATCAGTAGCAACAATGGCACAATTTTCCTGATCAGGCATTCAAAAAGGCCTTTCAGCATTTTATGTAGAGAAGGAGGGTGTTCCTTTTTTGATAAAAGTTGTTATAATATTAGCTCTTATAGAAAATGAACCATCTTCCTCTCTGAGTAGAGTTGCTAAAGGTGAGAATTTAGTCAGTCCTGGGACAACCTAAAAGAAGCACCAATCCCCTCTATTCTTTTCTGAGGGAAGCACTACCTTCATTTTCTCAGACAGTGGCATCATGAGGATTGGTGTCACCCCCATGTCAATCTTTGCTATGACAATCCCTGCATAGCCGCTTCCCTTCTGGGCGGCTTAAAGCAAGTAGTTTTCCTGTGAGAAGAAAAATGGTAGATCAATCTTCATCCCTTTCCCATGTCTACTCAAGAGTAATCAATTCCTTTTCACACACTGAGCAGCGCAGAAGGGAAGGTGCAACATAGGGATTGTGGTACAGAAGGAGGCCCATGGGGTGACACCATACGTTTTACATAAAGTTTAGAGATTCTGGAGATTATAACAGTGACAGTTATTTTGATGACACTCCTTTTGCATCCCCTTACTGCTGCTACTGTGGCCATGCATTCCAAAAGGCCAGGAGTGGTGCCACAGTGGAGACTACTTATGTTAACCTGTGGATAAGTACACCCAAGTTTTTTGGGTTGACTTTTTGTCAAAAGTATTTCAAATTATACATAATATATATGGCAATTAGTGAATTTCTGGCTTGTTAACTTGAGTTTTGAGCACACATTGTAGATATGATAGAATATAGTTTAAAATTGTTGTTGATCGGAAACCACACCTAGCTGTTGGATGTAGGAACTTGCTAATCAACACAGACACTAGAATATAGGCAATGCCATGCTGTATCTCTTATAGACGACCTATTGAATTATATTTCAGCCACATGAACTCAATGTGTTCAGTCATCAAATGATGAATTCTTATGATTCTACAGATTAAAGAACAGGGAAGTGCCCTTTCTTCTCTTCCCCAGAAATGAGTACGAACTTGTTTTTTTCTTCTGGAAAGTGACATTGAGTCATTAAGTAATACGTATTTTAAGTATTCTGCCATATGTAGAAGATGAAGAAATGCATTTAATTCCCAAGTGCTAGGAAAACTGAATTCACTAGTGTTGTGTTTACACCTGTGTAGTGTCAAGCTGTGTTTGCAAATTGATCTGCTTTAACTATGTTAACAATCAATTTTCAGGTCTGTTCAGAAGAAATAGAAAATTATTTGAAATTTTAATAAAATATTTAATTTATATTTAAAATATACAGTGCGTAATAGATCTAGCTGATATTACACTGTCACTTCTTAAATAATATACTGCAATAGGAATACATATGCAGTTTCATCTGTTTCATATATCATTCATAAATAATGAGGGTCCTATTACACAAGAGGCTGCCTTCCAAACCAATTTTGTCCTTGTGATAAATTGTGTTTTTACAACACTTTTGAAAACTTGAGATGTAAACAATTTATATACACTTGTTATTGTATAAAATAAACATATGATCACTACCAAACTAATTTTATGTAGCAGTATATTGGTTTGCAGAAAAATACTTTTCTTCTCCATCTTGTTGAATTTGAAATGATAATGAACAAGCTTTAATGCCATCCAAAGGGTGGGCACTTCCTCTTCTCTGTTTCTCTGCTAAGCAAGTGAAGGAATTCAGGGCTTGTTTTAGCTCTGTTTTTCTGGAAGATAACCAAACCAGAGAAGACCCGTGTGTTCTATTGTAGGGAGAAACATGTTTACAATTCATTATTGGTTTATTTAAAGATAAATGTGAAGATAAATGTAAAGATAAGGATTGACTGAAATGAAACTTGCTGTTTTCTTTTTTCACTGTGCTTTGATTCTATTCTCCAGCTAGAGTTTGAAATCTGAAATATTTTCGGTAAATCACAATTCTGGTGGATAATCTCAATTGGAGAGAGAGTTGAAGGAAAAGTGGGGATTTTTTTGGTTAAATTGGAATAGAATGCGAGCACATTTTGAACAGACATTTTTGTGGGTCTTTAAGCATCTTTTGAATATGGAACATATCCGTTCAAGAAATAATCAAACAAAAAATGTGTAAACCTGTTGTTTTTTAAACATGCTTTCATTTTATTGGTTTTGCCAAGAATGGCAATTCTTGCATTCCTCACATAATTATTGTACCCCCACCCATGTGCCTGCCCTTCGAAGCAGCCCCAGTAGCTCCGAGGTTCAGGTGTGCAGGTGGGTGAAAGCGTGAGAGCTTGGAGGCTTCCTTGGCTGGTGGTAGCTGAGGGGGGTCACCTAGCTTTTGATAGCAGAAGTTTCTGGGAAGAGCTAGGAAGCCTCCAGCCAACCAGCCAAGTGCCACCTGCCAAGGGAGGCCTTCTAGATGTTGTTTGTCAATCTGAATGCCAGCGGGCAAGGCCCATGGGGCCTCTCTTGCTTGGCTGTGTGCACCAGCGGGCGAACCTACGGGGGCCTCCTTTGGCAGCCAGCCCATAGGCCTCCCAATATTTCACCGCTTAATAATCACACACCCCTCCCCCCAAAAATGTGATTAAATACAGTATTTCTTAGGCAAGTGTTATATAAGGATTTTTGAGAGAAGGCATGTGAACCTCCTTGAATGCTTAAATTATGTTAGAAATCGGTAAAAAGGTATAATTAGGTCTTGTTCTTCTTTAGAGCTCTGGGATTGAAACTCTAGTGGAGGAGCTCTGTTGCAGGCTGAAAGATCTCCAGAGTGAACAAGGTGAGAATGTCCTTTGAAATAATGGTTTCAGGGTTTATACTTGTTTGGGCGTATTCAGATGGCAACGTAGGATAGTTCAGTTGATGATGGCAAACTAGAATAAGATTGATTTCTTATAAAATGTGATTATGTGTGAAGACTGGAGCATTTCAGACTGGCAGTTGAAGTTCATGTAATAGAATGTTTGCATCGGCTCTCTCCAGTCCCAGAAGTTGAAAAGTTACATTTTGGGCTATAGCTCCAAATGCTAGTTGGGGAATTCTGGGCCTTCTAATCTAAAAATAGCATTTCCAAGCTGTGCCAAACTTACTATTGAAGCTGACCTCCTTCTTGACATCTGATGTTCTGTGCAAGGAAATTGATTTCACATGCAGAATCTTCACTCATGAGTCCTTACCCTTAGTCTGGAGTGATCCATGACATTGGCTGTTTATGAGAACAAAGCTTCCATTATTTTAGAACTTCCGCTATGAAATTTTGTGATAATATGTAATATTTCATACTACCACTAAAATTTTTGGCACACTAAAAGGAACAATGTATAGCCATAGTCAAATGATTGGTGAAAGTCTCTAAATTCTGGCAAACACTAATTTGATAAAGGTTTATATAGAAACTTTAATCCATGTTAGTGACCTGTGTACCTTTCAGGGACTTTGTTGCTGTGAAATCTGGATTTTGTTCAGTATTAATTTAACTCCAGAATTTCTTGGCAAGTCATTAATTTAGATCAGGACTACCCTCTTAGTCTCTTGTTGTTCAGTGTTCCATAAACGTAGTTTTTTCACACACATGCACACGCTGAAAAAACATTCCTCTTGCACTCCAGTATCTTCAAAATACTGATAAATTTTGCATCTCAATATTGTTATGAAAGCAAATAATGTTGATGGTAGTGATTTCTATCCAGAATACGTTAGTTGCGCTAAACTTGCATTTTAATCATTAATATAAAAACAACCCAGTAGATTGTGTAATTACATCATTTTAAATATAAATGTTTAGCATTTGTTGTGTTTTTGTTTTTAATCAATCTAAAATAACAAAGAGCACATTTTCAGATGGGCTGTCTTGTTTTTACAGCTGGGGAGAAGATCCACAAAAAGCTTGAGGGCTCTTTGCCTCCTGAAGTAGATTTGTCTCCTGCAGCAAAGGATCAAGTGGAAATGTATGTATCCTTTAAAATGATTCTTTTATTTTCTATAGATGAAAAGGCAATACTTATTTTGAGTTATGCCTTGAAAATAAGCATATAAAGTCATTCCTGTCTCATGAATAAGTTCATTGGTCATAATTTTAGTTTTTACTCAAGAGAAACTGTCAAAAGTCAGACGCCAACTGAGAGCAAAATATAGTTTATTAAAGTAATAGTCCAAAAATAGTTCAGAGAATTAGCAGAAACTTAAAACACTTAAACTTCAGTGTTATTAAGTAGTTAAACAGAAGAAATGCCAAAAACACGAACTGACATATAATCCGGTTTAACAAGAGATAAAATCCGGACTAAACATAAAATACTTGAACTCAGCCCAAAAGCACAAAACTGGCTTGAAATGGTGATACAAACAAAAGCAAACAGCTATGAAGCCCCCAAAACCTTCCCAAAATTCAGGAGTACAATAGTAGCTTTAAACCAAACAAACACCCAAACCGGGCTGGAGAACTCTCTGTTGAGAGCAGCAAAGCAAGTGGAACAGAAAGACGCTGGCGAGCCCGCAGCAAACCGCTGCTGGAGTGAAGGCCAAGCCAGGAAAGGAGCAGAGCAGGAAAGCGTCGTCAAGTGGGTCCGAAGTCGGGATAAGCAAGCAGCGTCAAACCGCTGCAGGAGCAAAAGCCAGGAATTGAAGGAGCAGAGCAGGAAAGCGTCGTCAAGCCGGTCCGAAGTCAGGGTAAGCAGCCAGCATCAGGGTCAAGAGCGAAGCCAGTAGTCAGCAACACGAACACTGTTTCCATCCTAAATATCTTGGTGTCACCTTAGATCGAACACTAACATATAGGAAACACTGCATGAACACCAAGCACAAAGTAGCTGCACGCAACAACATCCTGTGGAAATTGACTGGCAGTGCATGGGGTGCAGACCCACAAGTAATAAGAACATCAGCCCTGGCCTTATCTTTCTCAACTGCTGAGTACGCCTGTCCTGTCTGGCAAAGGTCTGCCCATGCGAAGCCAGTGGACATAGCACTAAACGAAACATGCAGAATAATCACAGGATGCCTTAAACCTACACCTGTTGATAAACTCTACAAGTTAGCTGGCATTGCCCCTCCTGACGTGCGACGGGAAGTTGCTGCTAACTGTGAGAGAAATAAGGTCGAACATTGTGAAAGCCATCCACTGCATCACTATCAGCCTCCTCCCACCAGACTCAAATCAAGGAAGGGCTTCATGAGAACCACCTCTCCTCTTGATGTTCCTCCAGCAGCAGCAAGGGTGTCCCTCTGGGCAGCTAAACCTGGCAATTCCAACTGGATGGCCCCCCACGAGGGTCTTCCTCCTGGGGCAAACCAAGAATAGGCAACTTGGAAGTCCCTGAACAGACTCAGAAGTGGAGTGGGCAGATCTAAAGACAACTTGGCGAGGTGGCACTACCTGGAGGAATCCTCCACCTTGTGTGACTGTGGAGCAGAACAAACAACTCCGCATATGTATGCTTGCCCACAATGTCCTACCTCATGTACAGAGGAGGAGTTGCTTAAAGCTACGGACAATGCGGTTGCTGTTGCCCGCTTTTGGTCTAAAACTATTTAGTTGTTTGTGATTTCCTCTATTTTTTTCATCATTTTTAAAATGTATTTGTTATGCAATGCTTTTGACACGAAATAAATAAATAAGCAACAGAAAGCAGTCACGGAATTGAGGACGATGCCAAAACACGTTTTGGGAGTGAAAAGCAAAGCCGAGTCGAATTCCAGTCCAAGGTCCAAGGAGTTGAAGTCATCAAAAGAAGGTCCACGTCACGGAATGGCAAAGAAAGCCAAAACAACGAAGGCGAACAGCAGCTAATGCAAAATAGTAATAACAATGCAGTTCAGGGAAACCCACACAATTCCAGCCCTCCGTTGCAGAATAACCCGGATTAAACTTACATCTGTTGCAAAGTCCCAAGCCAGTCTTCAGAATCACGTACAGGAAACCCAATGGCGCCCAGCAACACCTTGCCACACGCAAAGCATAGTGGCCAAACATCCCCAATTTATGTAGGTTTCCTTGGGCGTCCAAACTTCTAACGCCCTAGGATCAGGTGTCCCAAATTCTTCATCAGAATCTGAGCTCCAAACAGCCAATGCCCTTGGATCAGGCGTCCCAAATTCTTCATCAGAGTCAATATCATTCTGCCCACACCCAACTCTGTCCACACCTGTGGAACCACCCTCATTCCTCCAGGCAGACCATGTGGGATCTGCTTCTGAAGATACCCAAGCCTCTCCAGCATCAACAGCAGATCCAGATCCAGATTCCTCCCCAAGCCCTTCCGGAGCCCGTGCCCAATCTATGTCAGCTTCCTCCGTCACTACTGGTTCCTCAGCATCCATTTCCACCTCAACACCCTCTCCCAAATCCTCACATAAATCTTCCTCAGAAGATTCCTCATCAATCTCTCTGATTCTCTTCCTATATAAATCTTCCAGCGAGCCCTCTTCACGAGGATTCTTCCTTCCTCTCCTGATCTCACCATTATTACTCACAGCCTCAGAAGACTCATTCACAACAGAAACATGCTACATTATCTGAGCTTGACAGTTAAAAGGCTGTTAATGCAACATAGCTTTCGTTCCTGTTAGTTAATACAGTATTAATGTTTTTCTTCAAACAGTAAAATTTAAATTTCCAAAATGTAGAAGTTATTAAATAAGACTATCTTATAGTATCAAAATGGGTGTGTTGTACCAGAATGGATGTGTAAGCTGAGAGAATTAGATAGGAACAATTAGTGACCTGGTGAACCACAAGTTGATCTCAGAAACAATAGTGTTACTAGTAGAAGGCTTGTATATGAGGTATTGTTATTGTTTCCTTAAAGAAACTCAAGAAAATCTAGACTATTTAACCAGCTATCTCCTAAAAGTAATTACAGAGCAGCCTGGATGAATATGAATATGCTACTTTTTATGCCTGTTGATATCCTTTAACATACAGGAGCATTCATAGTTTTCTTGGGCCACTAGCATAGACTTTATGCTGTTTTACAAAAAGCTGATGGCAGATTGGTCCAATAAGTATTTCTGTGCATGTATGATACATCCAGGATGCCCAAATATCACTAGTCTTATCTCACAACATCTGTATAAGAGTGCTCCTTAAACCCTCCACTGACCCTTCCATGCCATTTTTCTTTTCTGGGAAATAGTAAAGAAGGTAGGATCTTTGTCTGGGAATGCAGTGAAATATATCAGAGCCCAGCAGGTTCAGAAATTTAGATTTATCAAAGGAGGAGTCTTCTCAGCTTCAATTACCTCCAGTATCACCCCTTTGTGCCAAAGGTTAGAGACTGTAATGTCACTTTATTGAACTGCACTTGAGCTTTTTAAAATGGTCCAGATTTTCCCACTGTGAAACAAAAGTTATGCAGGTAAGCCCAGTATTTTGTAAAGTTCTACATCAGTTCTTATGCAGTAAGAAAGTTCTTCCGTCATAGAAAATATTGGGAATGCATGCAATGGAAATACCTATGTTCTTTGCGATTCCAATGCCTTCACAACTTTAAAGGCTTTAGTGCAATGCAGAATTATGTTTTATCAGTTACCTGTTGATAAGGATAATTGGGTTTGATATCTTAGTGCTGCAGCCCTACTCATCTGTAATCAGGGAGTAAGCCCCATTGAACACCATAGGAGAGTTTCCTTCTAAATAAAATATATATTGTTGAGTTGTTGAAAGATTTTCATTCTGCATTGTTGTACAAAACCTATTCTGCTTTTTCAAAAATAAGCTGAGCAAAATAGTGAATTTTCCCCTAACATATCTATTAACATGCATAGATGTTCATAACAAAAATGTAAATGCCTAAGTGAATGTTAAACTAGCCATGTTTCTCTGTGTGCAGTTGAGTAGTACTCAAGGCAGGTATAGTAAAATGTTGCCCATCTTTTAATGTCCATATCTTGATTTTTCTCCTTTTCTCAGGTATTATGAAGCATTTCCACCTCTTTCCCAGAAACCAGTTTGCCTGCAAGAAATTATGACAGTTTGGAATAAATCCAAAATTTGTTCTTACTCCAGTTCCTCCTCATCTTCTACTGTCCCAGCAACAAGCACAGATACATCGTCTCCAAAGGACTGCATTAGTGAAACTGAAGTATCCAAAGAACGAAATAGCAACAGAATTCCTGCCACTTTACATGAAAGAGCCACCCAGCAAAAAGATAAAGATGAAAAAGAGAACAAGTTTGGGAATAGCAGTATTGAAGAGAAACCTGCTTTATACAAAAAGCAAGTCCGACACAAATCTGAGGGAAAGATCCGTCCTCGATCTTGGTCTTCTGGCTCAAGTGAAGAAGGTTCTAATTCTAGTGGTAATCAAAGTGAATTAAAATCAGCTACAAAATATGTTAAAGTAAGGCATAAAACAAGAGAGGTCCGGAGCAAAAAAGGACGAAGCGGACAGAGCAGGCATTTAGTAAAAGCCGGTGAAAAAGCTGAAACAAAAAATTATGGCAGCAGCAGCAGCAGCAATGGATCCATCAAACAATTGTGTAAAAGGGGCAAGCGACCATTTAAAGAAATCAGAAGAAAAGAAGCAGGCAGCTATGAGAGGAAAGAGCTATATTATGATGGCAGAAATGAAAAAGAATATAAGGAAGAGCCTTTATGGTATACTGAGCCAATTGCAGAGTATTTTGTTCCCCTGAGCAGAAAAAGTAAGCTTGAGACAACATACCGCAACAGACAAGATGCATGTGATATGACATCAGAGGCTGTAGAGGAATTAGGTGAATCCGTGCAAGGTCTTTGCATTAGCAACAATAATATTAATAAAACATACCTCGCAGCAGGTACTTTCATTGACGGCCGTTTTGTGGAAATGCCTGCAGTTCTAAATGAGGATATTGGCCTCACTAGGACCTCAATGTGTTCTCAACCAGAGGACGACACACACTCAGATGGTGTTCATCTTTCAGAACTAACGCACTTCTATGAAGTGGATATTGACCAATCCATGTTGGATTCTGGTGCCTCAGGCAAGATGCAAGGAGAGAGTCGGATTTTGAATATGATTCGGCAGAAAAGTAAAGAGGAGACAGACTTTGAGGCAGAATGTTGCATAGTGTTTGATGGAATGGAATTGCAAGGGGAAAGTGCAATATGGGCAGATTCAGCCACCTCTGGTGCTGAAGGGTGGTTCTTGCAAGATCTTAGTAACTTAGCTCAATTTTGGGAGTGCTGTTCATCTTCTAGCTCTGGTGATGCAGATGGGGAAAGCTTTGGGGGAGATTCTCCAATTAGGCTTTCCCCCACCTTAGACAGCACAATGCTTAATTCACACATGCTTGCAGGCAATCAAGAGCTGTTTTCAGATACTAATGAAGGGTCTGGTTTAAATTCTTTTTCAGTGTTTGAAGTGCAATGCAGTAATTCTGTCTTACCATTTCCTTTTGAAAAACTCAATTTAGGAAATGAAAATACAGATTCTAGTAGCAATGTTGGTATGTTTGGGAAAACGCAGTCTAGATTGTTAATATGGACCAAAAATAGTGCCTTTGATGAAAATGAACACTGTTCTAATCTGTCAACAAGAACTTGTAGTCCATGGTCATATTCTGAAGAAACACGTTCAGACAATGAGACTTTAAATATTCCATTTGAAGAATCCCCTCAGTTTAACTCCGACGATATTAATTATGTAGTTCCCAGAGTATCTTCAAGTTATGTAGATGAAGAAATAGATTTTTTGCAGGAAGAAACCTGCCAGGAACAGATTAGTTCCTTAGGAGAAATTCCTACCTTAATTTTTACAAAAAAATCCAAACTAGAATCTGTCTGTGGTATTCAGCTGGAACACAAAGCTGAAGATAAAGACTATGAAACAACGCAGGTGTGTAGTGACAGCAGTCCACATGAAGATGACTATGGCTCAGGGGTTATTAAAGACATCTGGACAAATGTGACGGATGGGAATTCTGCAGCAGTTGTAGAAATAGATGGCATAGAAGAGGAGGTATATTCTGCTGATGTAAATCATTACTGCTGCTGCTTAAATGATGCAAAGTTAGAAATTCTCCAGGATCCTAAAAAAGCAGTGCAGAGATCAGAATATCATCTTTGGGAAGGTCAGAGAGAAAATTTGGAGAAAAGAGCGTTTGCATCAAACAATTTATCAAAAGTGGATTGTGGAGATTATACTACACCTTCCAAACCGTGGAATATTAACCAAGATAAAGAAAATTCTTTTATTCTTGGGGGAGTGTATGGGGAGCTCAAAACATTTAACAGTGATGGAGAGTGGGCAGTGGTGCCACCCAGTCACCCCAAAGGAAACTTGCTACAGTGTGCAGCTTCTGATGTAGTTACAATTGCAGGTACAGATGTCTTCATGACACCAGGAAACAGCTTTGCCCCTGGTCACAGACAATTATGGAGACCCTTTGTGTCATTTGAGCAAAGTGAGCAGTTGAAGTGCGGTGATCATGGATTAAATCGGGGCTTTTCTTTCATCTTCCATGAAGACTTGTTAGAAGCTTGTGGTAATTTTCAAGGTGAAGAGTCTGCTCTTGAATATTCGTTCTCTTCCTTTGACTTAAATAATCCATTTTCACAAGTTCTTCATGTAGAATGTACATTTGAACCAGAAGGAATTACATCCTTCAGCCCTTGCTTTAAACCCAAATCTATCCTTTGCTCTGATTCTGATAGAGAAGTTTTTCGTCCAAGAATATGCGGTGCTGGGAGGACACAATACAGAGCTATACGAATTTCTCCTAGGACTCACTTTCGCCCCATTTCTGCATCTGAACTTTCTCCATGTGGTGGAAGTGAGTCTGACTTTGAATCAGAGAAAGATGAGGGGAGTATTCCTGCTCCTTCTCAAGCTGAAGTGTTTGATGATCCACAAGCAGATCTCAAACCACTGGAAGAAGATGCAGAAAAAGATGGGCATTATTATGGCAAATCTGAACTAGAATCTGGGAAATTTCTTCCTAGGCTAAAAAAATGTGGAATGGAAAAGAGTGCACAGACATCTCTGGATTCCCAGGAAGAATCATCTGGGATATTGTTGCTAGAAAATGAGAATTCTTGTTCACAGTGCAGTATGAAAGACCTGCAAAATGTGACGGCTGGTGAAAATTCTGAAGCCAGTTGCAGTGTTGTGGAATCAAAAGAAGAGGAAGACCAGTCTTGCAATTGTAAAGATCATTCGTGTGAAGAGAATCCTGTTTCTTCAGCACAGCTAAAAGAGGTATGTTCCTAAGAGAGGCACAGTGCTCTTTTTTCTTTCTATGAAGTCATACAACATGGTTTACTAAAATGAAGTACAATTTAATCTGCTCTATATTATTACAAAAAGCATATTGGGCAGATGTCAAATTAATGTTGAGAGTGTAAATGTCACGAGTAAGAGAATTTGCATTTGTTGAAATGCAGTGACAATCAGTAATGTACTAGTGGGAAACATGGTAGAACATGCCTTTTCCACCTCATTTTAAAAGAAATCACAGGTAATATAGAGTGTACATAGTGATATGCATAAGTGTGTGATAGAATATTCAGAGTTAAGCAAACTCAAATAAAATATCTAAATTCAATATAAGCTTCAGGGAATACTTACAAATATACTTTAAAACAACTATTTTGAAAAACAGTCATCTGGCACATGTTTGCAGGTCGTGAGGTAAGAGGATTATGAAGCTTGGACTCATGGAGTCTTTGTTGCCTACTCTGAATACCCTTTAGTGATCTGGTTTTATTTCAAGTTTAATTCTAAGACATTTTCTCCGATCAGTTAATTCTCATAAATATTTATGGTTGAAAGTAATGAAAGTTGGTATTGCTTTGATCCCAAATGGAATAATCCTGTTGATAGCCTTTTTTCATACGTTACTTTAAGCAGTGGAAGGGCTCAGAATGAGAAAATATATATGGAGGGAGTCAAAAATACAGTGGGGCCCCAGTATCTGTGAGGATTGGTTTCAGGAGCCATCACAGATAACAAAACACAGAGATGCTTCCCTTATATGAAGGATGTGCAGGGAGCTTGAGCGCCACCAGTTGCTTCAACCCCATCCCAAATGTCGTTGCTGACACATGAGAGCCCCATCCTCCCCTCCCACCCTGACAACCAATTATCCATACTCACTTCCTTGTTACGTGATCCCTTCCAGTCACCACCCTGTGTGCAGCTCAGAACAGGTACATTTTAAGTATGCCAGCCTTTTTTAAATAGCATAGGTAAGAGTTAACATCCATGTAACATTTGTTCTGCTGTCTGTGCAAGATTTCATCTCACTTTCTCTCCCTGTGCCGATTGAATTTTGAAAATTTTGGGTTGTCATGGAAAGGATTGGTGATAAAGCTTCAGTAGAGACACCTTTTCCCCATGAAAACTATTACAGGAGTGAATTTGTGATTATAAAACTGATTTGACAATAGAAACAGTGACACCCCATCCCCACCTCATTTGACATTTTTCCTAAAGTTGGAGAATCCTTAATAGTAATTATCATCACTATTAACTGATAGATTCTGCATGCATTTATTTCATGGAACTAGTTTGAATGTGTGCAGGTTGAATGTTGAGCTGTTGCAGAAAATTTCTTTTTCATGCTATCATTTCTTCTTATTTTCTACTTAAGCCGTAATAGTATTTTCAGGCAACAGTATTTCCTTTTGTCTTATTACTGGTAGATAAGCCTTGTATCCTATATAGGCGGAGAAAACAAAGTTCACACCAATTTCCTTGTTTTTCCTTCTCAACTTTCTCTTCTTCTGCTTTTCTTCTTCCAGCCTGTCACTTGAGCCCAATTTGTTCTCGCTCCCAGAATATGTCTTTTTTTTTTGTTTAATAAATTTAATGATCCTACTCAGCTTTGTTTACTCAAGCAACATAAGCAGTGATCAAACTGGACAGGTATCCAGTGTTATATGCCCCTCTCAAATTGTTCAGTTATATGGGGAGGTGATAATATCTTTTTTGAAACTTAAACATATCTCTCAAACTTTGGTTGAGTTACAGTCCTGCAAAATACAGTACAGTAAAATAACTATTAGTTTCCAGTTTCCAGATAAAGGGAGAAAAAAAACAGAATGGCCATGTACAAAAACAAAATAATATATTGTTGCAAAAATTATTTTCTTCTCTGGTAGGGGAAGTCAGAACTAGTATTGTTTAATGTGCTGATTTTGTTTTTAAAAAAAACACTCTGCAATCCTGTGCTGCACATTTTACCCAAGAATAAGCTTTATTTTGTAAACGTGCTTAAGATCTTCCTGCAAATAGTTTAGTAGGACCAGCTGATATATACACCACTCTGTGGAATAGCTTAGTAACTTTTTATTTGCATCCAAAGTGGATTTGGATACAGACTACTCTGTAATCATAAGCATATATTGTACTGGAGTAGCTTCTCTTAAACTAAAATGCAGTTATTCTCAAAACAGTTCCCTGTATTGAATAATGATCTTGAGAAAATAAGCTACAATCAAGCAAAGCAGTGCTGGTGGGAGAAAGCTCTTTATACACCACTCTTTCCTGCATCTGAGAATGAAGGTAGTGGCACTTTTAATTTCTTTACAATAGAACACTGTATAACTGAGTTGAAAAACAATATGAATGCAAATGAAATTGTGCCTTGTGAATTGTAGCTATTTCTGGAAAATTGTGTTTTGGAAAACATTTCTATTCATCTGCTTCCTGTTCTTTCTGATCTGTGTAGTAATGTGGTTACATTTTCAGTGTTTGGTATGATGATATAGGTATACCTAATGTTTACATATATAGGATTGTAAGCTATTACTTGATCCATAGCCATCCATATTGGTTTAATCACCTCTCCCTTCTAATAATAAGCTGAGGTGGTAAATGTTCACTTAAAGGGAACCAAAGTAGTGCTGCTGAGAAACAAGACCGAGATAGTGGTATCCTGAGGGTTCTTGAGGTTTACAGATAGGGACTCTGCTTTGGGTAAGTATTCATTCTTACTACCGAGCTCTACTGCTACTTTCTTTTATCAGTGTAAATATTGTCTGATTAAATTTTATATCTCAGGCTGTAGTATGCTGATGAACACATAGAATTCTTTGAATTATAATTTCTTAAACAGCTGGAGGAATATCCCATGGACTCAGATGTCTCTACACTAGTGTGTAGAATATGGGAAATAAACAAGATGAACTAGAACTCTTTGCACAACAAATTGGTTACAATGTCATAGGCATAATTGAAACCTAATGTGATGAGTCCTATAATTGGAATGTAGTAATGGAGGGGTATAATTTATTTCAGAGAAGTAGACCAAACAGGAAAGGGGTGGAGTCGTATTATATGTCCAGGATGTTTACACCTGCGAAAAGATTCAGGATTTAAACCCTGGCAACCAGGTTGAAAGCATCTGGGTAAGAATTAAGGGAGTGAGAACTGAAAAAGATGTAGTTGTAGGGATCTACTACAGACCTCCAAACCAGACTGAAGACCTAGATGAAGCTGTCCTTGAACAGATAACCAAAACATGCAGAAAAAGAAATATAGTATTTTTTGAAAAACAATCTGCCAAGAATACAAAGTCAAACAAATTCCTCACTTGTCTTGCAGACAGTTTTATTGTCCAGAAGGTGGAAAGACAACAAGGGGATCAGCTATTCTGGATCTTATCCTAATCAACTCTGAGAACCTGGTCAATTGAGTGAAAGTGGTGGAATCCTTAGTTGGGAGTGACCATGTTTTCCTTGAATTTTTGATATAGAGGAAAGGGGAAACTGGGAGTAGTCAGATAATGTGTTTTAGACTTTAGGGAAGCTGATTTCAGGAAATGTTGGGAAATACTGAGTTTAATCCCATGGATAAGAATACTAAAAGAGAAGGGGGTTAGTGATGGGTGGGAGTCTCTTGAAAGTGACATACTGAACACACAATTGCAAACGGTGACAACAGGAAGGCAGGGCTTCTGCAGGGAAAAGGTGGTGAAATGCTAACTGGTTGGAGAAAAGGCAGAACTACTCAACACCTTATTTGCCTCAGTCTTCTACCAAAAGGAAATCGGTCTTCAACCTGAGTAAAATGGAGCGAAGCAATAGGGGGAAATGCAACCAGTGTATATGAAAAAGATCTTGGAGTCTTAGTAGACTACAAGTTGAAAATGAGCCAACAATGTGATGCAGCACCTAAAAAAGCCAGTGGGATTTTATTCTCTATTCAAAGAAATATAGTGTCTAGATCGAGGGAAGTGCTGGTGCCCTGCTATTCTGCTTTGGTCAGATCTTGTCTGGAATACTGTGTCCAGTTCTGGGCACCACAGTTTAAGAGGGATAACCCACAGAGAAGGGTAACTAAAATAATCAAAGTTCTGGAAAGCATGCCCTATGAGGAGTGACTTGAAGAGCTAGGTATATTTAGCTTGCAGAAGAGAAGGGTGAGAGCGCTTTTGGAGGCTTTTAAACAGAAGCTGGATGGCCATCTCTTGGAAGTGCTTTGGTTGTGCTTTTCCCACATGGCAAAGGGTTGGACTGGATGGCTTGTCTCTTCCAACTCTATGATTCAGTTATTCATTTGTGACCATAAATGTTTGTATTTTGTATAACCAGAGATGTTTAAAAATGTGTACATTGTTCGTTTTCTGACAAATTTGAAAATACAGTACAAGTAGTTTTTATACTGTCTGCCATGGAGCCTGACGATCCTGTCGATGCCTTGGTCGCTCGCTATAACAGTGAGTTGTCCAGGGCAATAGACATGATCGCCCCCAAACGTCCCCTCTCGCTACGTGGAGTTGCCCCAGCCCCCTGGTTTACTGGGGAGCTGGCGGAGATGAAACGTGCGAGGAGGAGACTAGAGTGCCGCTGGCGGACAACTCGTGATGCATCTGACCGAGCACAGTCTAGAGCCGCTATTAGGGCCTATTCCGCGGCGTTGCGGGCAACCAGGAAGGCTTTCTCGACTGCCCGCATCACGTCTGCAACAACTAGATCCTCAGAGCTGTTTCGGGTTGTTGGGGAGCTCCTCCACCCTCCTCAGGCTGGGGGGGGCACCTGACATCCCGGCAACTCGGTGTAGCGAGTTTGCTCACCATTTTGCAGACAAAGTCGCTCAGATTCGTTCCGACTTAGATGCTGACCTTGTTGCAATGCCAGGTGAGGTAACCGAGGCTTCTGTCTGTTCGATCTTGTGGGATTCGTTTCAGCTTGTGCAGCCTGATAATGTGGACAAGATTCTTGGAGCGGTGAGGGCGACCACCTGTGCCCTTGACCCTTGCCCATCTTGGCTTTTAAAACAGGCCAGTGGTGGGTTGGTTGATTGGTTTGTGAGAATAATTAATGCCTCTTTGGAGCAGGGTAGATTTCCATCTAATCTAAAACAAGCGGTGGTGAGACCTATCTTAAAGAAGGCCTCCCTAGATTCGACCAACTCGCATAACTACATACCAATCTCCAACCTTCCATTTTTGGGCAAGGTCTTGGAGCGGATGGTTGCCTCTCAGCTCCAGGGATTCTTGGATGATACGGATTTTCTGGACCAATCGCAGTCTGGCTTCAGGCCTGGTTTCAGTACCGAGACGGCTTTGGTCACCTTGGTGGATGACCTCCGCAGAGAGCTGGACAGGGGGAGTGTGACCCTGCTGGTTCTCTTGGATATCTCAGTGGCTTTCGATACCATCGACCATGGTATCCTTCTGGGACGTCTCTCCGGGATGGGCCTTGGGGGTACTGTTCTGCAGTGGCTCCAGTCCTTCCTAGAGGGGCGTTCCCAGATGGTGAAGCTGGGGGACACCTGCTCGGACCCCTGGCCATTGTCCTGTGGGGTCCCGCAAGGTTCTATTCTGTCCCCCATGCTTTTCAATATCTACATGAAACTGCTGGGCGAGGTCATCCGGGGTTTCGGAGTTCGGTGCCATCTCTACGCGGATGACACCCAACTCTATTTTCCACCAAAATCCAAGGAAGCCCCTCGGATACTGGATCAGTGTCTGGCCGCTGTGTTGGCCTGGATGAGGGCGAACAAGCTGAGACTTAATCCTGATAAGACAGAGGTCCTCCAGGTCAGTCGAAAGTCCGATCGGGGTATTGGGTGGCAACCTGTGCTTGACGGGGTCACACTGCCCCTGAAGGCGCAGGTCCGCAGCTTGGGGGTCCTCCTGGATTCGGGGCTGACGCTTGAGGTTCAGGTGTCAGCCGTGGCCGGGAGGGCCTTTGCACAATTAAAATTTGTGCGCCAGCTGCGACCATACCTCGAGAAGTCTGATCTGACCATGGTGGTCCACGCCTTAGTTACCTCTAGACTGGATTATTGCAATGCGCTCTACGTGGGGCTGCCTTTGAAGACGGTCCGGAAACTACAATTAGTTCAACGCATGGCAGCCAGGTTTCTAACTGGAGCAAATTACAGGGCACGTTCAACGCCTCTGTTTAAGGAGCTCCACTTCCTGCCGCTTACTTTCCAAGCCCAATTCAAGGTGCAGGTTCTTACCTACAAAGCCCTAAACGGTTTGGGACCCGCCTACCTTAGAGACCGCATTTCCCCCTATGAACCTGCACGATCTCTTCGCTCGTCGGGGGAGGCCCTCCTCTCGCTCCCACCACCCTTGCAGGCGCGGTTGGTGGGGACGAGAGAGAGGGCCTTCTCTGTCGTGACCCCCCAGCTTTGGAACCTGCTCCCTAGGGAGATTAGGGTGGCCCCCACCCTCCTCTCCTTCCGGAAGAATCTGAAAACCTGGCTTTTCCGGAAAGCCTTTGATGAGTGACTTTTGTTGGTTTAAGATGCCTGCCTATGTAATAATAGACCCACTGATCTGCCCTTTTATTGTCACTATTGTCATTTATAGTACTTCATTGACTATCTCAATTATGTAACTATCTCCTCCCTATTTGACACATTCACCTTTCGGCCCAGACTTGTGTTTGATATACCTGTTTTAACATTTTATCTTGTAAGATTGTCCTTTTCGATTGTTTTACCGATATTGTTGATTTATTGTTGTAAATTTGTGTTTTTGTTTTGATTTTATATTGTGATGTTGGGCAAGGCCCCATGTGAGCCGCCCCGAGTCCCTTCGGGGAGATGGGGCGGGGTACAAGAATAAATTATTATTATTATTATTATTATTATTATTATTATTATTATTATTATTATTATTATTATTAGCCTGATGTCGAATTTCATTTCATGTCTAAGAAATTATACTGCCCAAACTGAAGAATAACTAGTGTTCAAACAGCTATAAAAGTTTAAAGATTATTGAAGTTTTTAATGACATAACTGCAGTTGTTAAAAGTTGGGATAGAGCTGGAAGTATTCTGTTAAATGTAATGGCAATTCACTTTTTTTAGGTTCAGTTGGTTAAACACAGCTTTATCAAAGGATCTTCTGTAGTTAAAATTCAACTTTTAGCTTTTACTTATAAATGCTAAACAGCGTAAGTCTTGGTTAGTACTTGGGTGGGAAACATTAATGAATATAAGGTACTATAGCTATATTCCTGATGGGGGTAACTGGCAAAACCACCTCTGAGTATTCCTTAACTAAGACAGATCCCATGAAAACCATCAGTTGACAAGCGATATGAAAGCACATAGACACATTGAAGCAGCATTGTGAAAATGCAAAATTTAATCATCTGGTAGTGCTTGGTGGCACAATTACATTTTCTCTTTTATATTTTCCAAAATCTCCCTTCCCTTGGTTATTTAATTCTTCTTCCCAGTCTGATGGAGCTTACTGAGAAAGTCAGTAGTGAAAATCTTCATGGTTCAGATTTCAATCCAAGCAAAACTGGTATGCAAATAAATGTAAATCGTTTTTTAAATCTTGGTGTCCAAATTGACAATGCCCTTAATTCAGCACTGTGATACAGTTTAGTAGAATAAGTATAATCTGCCAGACTAATAGAACAATTGAAGCTGTGGGTTACCATATTTCACCACGTAATAGTTGCCACTGCATAATCATCACATCCCTCCTTTCCAGTCTAAAAAATTGTTTCTTGCCTTTCCTTGCTTAATGGTTGCATTAATCCTCCTCCCCTCTCAGAGGTACATAATTTTTGAAAACCAAATAAACCGAACTGGCTGGGGCTCTTCCTCTTTCCTTCTTGGAGGTAACACAGTTTTTAAAAAAACAGCCAGCTGGGGCTCTCCCCCTTCCTTCCTCTCATCTTAGAAAAAATGCAACATGTGCAAAAAAGAGGCGTTAAAATGCAACAATTCTATGGTGAAATGCGAGATTTTGTTTGAGTACAATTGCCACAAAATTATCCTATACCTTCACATAGTTATGTAATATTGCTAGTACCATTGCACCGTTTTAAGTACTACAACACTATCAGGAAGAATGGAGAAATTGGGCTGAAATGAATTCCTTTGCTTAAATAAAATGTACTGCTATTCCATGTCTGCAAGACTGAATGTTTGGCAAACAGATTAAAAAGGGACTTTAAAGCACCAACAGACAGACAGTGCAAGCCATTACTACAGTAAGGATAGATAGATAACCGTTGTGCTCTCAGACCCCTTACAGGTACTCTGCTTCTGGATTCCAGACACACACATGCACCAGGAGCCT
Organism: Anolis carolinensis; assembly: GCF_035594765.1. NCBI lineage: Eukaryota > Metazoa > Chordata > Lepidosauria > Squamata > Anolidae > Anolis > Anolis carolinensis. The sequence continues at coordinate 137,673,540 of NC_085844.1, forward strand.
CAACGCCACTGTCGCAACTGGGGATTGAAAGACAAGGCTTACCGCATAGGTAATTGGGGTGGGGTTGGGGAGCAATAGATTTACGGGGTGGGGGCATCTATACAGATGATGAGTCCTGTACACCCAAGATGTGCTAATCAGAAACACCCATAGCTAAAGGATTTTACTACTGCACCTCTGGAAAAGCCCCAAACTATACTGTTTGAGTAGATTCTGTAGCAATGTCTTCTATGAATAAGAGATAAGGTATGCATAGTATGTGCACTAGGGAAGCTTCCTTTTGGCAAGAATTGGGCCCAAGGCTCACTGCACTTATAACACACATTGGGAAAACTAATGGAAACCATATAACTGCCTTTATTGAAAAGCAAGCACTTGTTGTTAGCAAACTGCTGTTATATATTCTTTATCTTGCAGAATCAGAACCAGGAGATACTACAGCAGAACAGAAACAGGAGAGGGAATTGCCATGCAGTTCACAACATTTGATGAGTGAGTATTCGATCTGGTACAGCACTTATCTCTCCAGATGTGTAGTGGAAGGCTAACAGGTGAGTGCATTATTTGGGAGAGCAGGGAGGCTGACTGAGATGCGTGTAATGCAGTGTCCTTCAGTAAGGCATCCTCCTTCATCAATGCTTCTTAATTTGGTTCACATCTAATATCTGCATTTACAGTAGACTTTGGACATCACTTCCCTATATTTCTTTTCTCTCTCTACAGATAACCCAGCTATCATCAAGCATGCACAGAAGCAAGGCTGTTCCCCACATGCCATAGTATGCAGGTCACAAGATAGGTCTACAGATTCACCAGCCACCAGTGAGAAGCCAATTATTTGTATATCAGCTGCCACCATTTTGTTCTGTAGGGTTTCTATGTTTTTGAAAGTTTCATAACAGGCAGAGAGACAACACTACGTAGGGTTGGAGAAAATGGTGCTTGTTATGCTTATACCTGCCATGCAACTGTCTACCATACTGGAATTCCTCAAGAACAAACAATGTGGCAGTTCCTAGACTGTGGTGTTGCCAGAACTCATTCTACAACTGATATTGATTAATAAAAGTAGTGCTTGTTTCACTTTTCTTACATTGGTTAGCAGATGAGGAACACTGATCTAAACATCTTAATAGGGCAGGTCATGGAAGGATTCTCCACTACAACAACGGTTGATAATCTGTGTGGCTTTTCTTTTTTATAAATATATTATCTTTTATACCATTATTAAATATTTTAAAATTCCAAAACATTCTTATACCCCCCAACCATCCCATTACTTACATAGCATTATAAAAATACAGCATTGTCAATTCTGTTTCTTTTATGTTATTCTGCTTTTATTTGTTACATATAATTATTGTAAAGTGTATTAATTGCTCAACCACCATCTTTCTTGGACATTTGGTGATTTAAATTCACCATTGCTTTTACACATGAAGCTAATAAATGGTTTCTAAGTTCTGTCAAATAGATCTTTCAGTTCTCCTTTTGCTAACCTTATTTTATGAGTTAACTTTTCCCATAGAGCTGTCACCCATATCTTGTTTAACCAATCCTTTATTGTCCAATTCTCGTAACTTTTTCCAGGTTTTCATTATTTCGAGTCTTGCGACACATAACATGAGCAGTATAAGATTTTTATTTACCAGATACTTCTTCCTTTTGAACACAGAAATCACTAACAGAACTCCCTTGAAATGCACTTCTTCTCCCACTATTTGGCCTATCCGTGATAGAGCTTCGTTCCAGAATTTCTGTGTTTTTTACCCAAATCTGGTTTCAGTCCCTTATCTCTCTGCACTTTCTCCAATATAGTTTAAGGATTCTGTTATTAAATCTATGTACTAGTTTGAGTGGATAATAGTACCACCTATGCAATATTTTCAGAGAATTTTCTCCCAGTTGTGCTGAGATTGATTTATATGCTTGAGTTTCCCAAATTGAGTTCCATTGTTTCTCTTCTATTTTTAACCCTAAATCTGATTCCCATGCTAATCTATATGGCCTTTCAAGGGTTGATCATCTGCTCTTCATGGCCTTTCAGTTATAGCACCAGCAGGAGTAAGGGAGGGTTCCTAACAGTTCAATATAATTTCCCTTTCTTCTTCACTTGCTGCCAGTGTATTTTCCTTCTACATCTCCTTACCAACCACAGGAAGACAGTGTGACTCAATCCCCTTGACATATCCACTGAGCTTTTTGGCTAGTGTGGTTTTATTAGTCTTCCCTCTTCCCTTGGTGGGGGCTGATGTAGGCAATGTACAGACTTCAGCTGAAAGAAGCTATCTCAGGTTATTACTCCCATACTCAGTATATCAGAATTAACTGGACGGTGGTGGTATAAATAGCCTGTCGTGGGGGTCGAAATGATTTGAGAGTTTCCATGAGATAAATTGGGTTCACAAACCAGTATAATTCTCTAAACCAAAGAGAATGGGAGCTGAAATGCTGCAATGTGTAATAATTAAGCATGGAATGAAATTAATTGTCTGACAGATACGAATTGGGAATTTACCTGAATCATACTCTAGGTTTATGCCAACCAGTTATAGTGAAAATATAGTTATTGCTAGAAGCAAAGGGTTGTCTTTGTGTGTTAGCAACTATATCTCTGTAATCAGAGGTGGAAAATGAATCCACAACTGCTAACATACTTTTCTAACCGAATTATCAACCACACACAGTACTGACTTCTGCAAACCTTTCAGAAAAATAATATTCGTCCTCCTTTGTGTGGGGAGTAGACCCTTTTCAATGGAACAGGTCACATACTAGTTCCTATTCTTTTTGCAGTTACGTGCACATGTTTTTTATGAGATACCTAGTACTGCAAGAAGTCTGTAACCAGTTTCTTTGGCGGTTTGTTATGTCTGGGATCTGTGTGCACGCCTCTTTCCCCTGACCGTTAAATGGCTAACAGATCAGTATACCCTTCCTTCATTTCCTGTTCAGTTATGGCTGTTTCTCTGAGAAAATATTTTTGAATGCTTCTGCATTTGAGTTATCTAGGGGCCTTGAGCCATTCTGAGTTTTGTCCTGAAGATACCAGTTGCTACCCTTATATCTACAGAGCTATGCCAAACTATGATGAAGGAACCCTACAATACACATGTTTGTATTTTGTGTGTGTATTCTGTTCTAGTGTCACGGAATCTTTGCCGTTACTATATGTTGCTCTTATTTTCTGCGTACAAACAAGTGGAAGAGGGAACATAAGCACTGGCACAGTAGAATTACCACATGGACTGTTCCATATCTTTTAAAGATGAAAAAAGAAAACAAGATTTAGAGACCTAAGATAAATAAGAAATTGTATTGCTGAATCATAATTCTTTTTAGACATTGGTGACTAATGAAACTGACTAGAGAGACCTATTTCATGTATTAAGTTTTTTTAGACTTCTGCTTGTTTTTTGACATGAAGTATCCTAACCTAAGATTTTTTATTTAGCACCCATTAAATGATATCTGCTGTTTAATATTTGTTTGAATTTTTAAAACTGATCTAATAGTATTCTTGTCTCCTCCCCCAATTTTCTGAAACAAAATCTTTATAGAATCCCATGCAAACGTCAAGAGGGAGAATGGAGTCAAAGAATTCACAGATACAAAAGAAGTACCACATACTGAAGAACATCTTTTAGATTTTAATATGGTAAGTTCTAGCATCTCTTTCTAGCATCCATTACATCATATCCATCATTACTAGAAGATAACATCTGGAATATATAATTCTTTCTTTTCATTAGTAGTCTATCTCATTCAAAATCTCATTCCTCTAGTTGCCAAGGGAAGTATTATTGATTTTTGATTTTGACTAGAATTCTTTACATCCCATTGCTTCCTGCTAAAGAATTTGAGATTCCAAGACTTCTTCAGGGAGAGAAGGAAACTCTTGTTGTAGGTCTTTTGGTAGAGGGAGGGATAGGAAATGTGTTTCCCTGGTGCCCCTTTCCTCTTGTGTCTCTTTCCCAGAGGTTTTGGCCAAGGTCATGAAGCCCTCTGCATCAGGAATATGAAAATGTACTGATTTGTGGGAGGGTTTTGGCCAAATGCTGCCTTGTGCCCTCTTCCAGTGCCAGCAGAGTTCTGTTGGAATCAACTCTTTGGCCTAAGTCCATTTGCTAGGCCAAATTCAGACTCATTGAGTTAGTGAGAATTGCATGAGAGTTGAATTTCTATTGAACACTGATTCAGCTGGGCTCTGTTTGGGGAATAACAATGGAAATCAAACCTTTGTTTGTAAATTAGGATACTTGCATGGAAATCTGTTAGTTTGTTTGAATGATTGATCAATATGCAGGGTTTCTTCCAGAACAAAATAACATTAAAACACAGTTGAATAAAAAAAGTTTTAAAAAATGTAAAATACGTTCATTTCTAATTTTTTTGTATTATTTCTGAACTATAATAACCTTTTCTCTTGCAAAACACTGACATACGTTTTCACATGAAAATCCTTAGGTCGCTTCTCTTCATGAAGCAAGATGTGCAGATCCTAATTCTGAAACAAAATCAAATGGTTTTAGGAAGAAGCTATACTCCAGTGATAGCTCCGGGTCTGAAGGCACAGCATCAGAAGGTGGAAATGGATGGACAGACCCTTGTGAAGAGGAGCTTTTCTCTCGAACTCACCTGTAAAATTAGATGATCTAGGAACAGCATGAGATGGGAAACTCTTCTAGAAGGCCTGAAACTCAATACTGAATTGAGTTCCCCCTTCAGTTAATGGATTCAGAAATGTATTTATCTTTCTCTTCTTGATATTTTATTTTCAATAGTTGGGATTCTAGTCCCATTGAAGGCTTTTCCCCCTCCCTCCAAAATGTTAGCTCCTTGGCTATTTGGACCTAGAGTAGATTGTGTTGTCGAATCAAGAATGGATGTGCATGTGATTTGTCTTGGTAGTATCACTGCTATTTTGCATCCTAGCTGCAGTTATTTTTATTTTTAACTGTAGCCCTATCAGTATTACTATCTTACTAGCATTGCAGTGTCTACAGCTATTCAGAGATTTTAACTTTCGGCACATTTAGGCTTTTAAGATTTGGGAGATAAATACTTAACACTGTAATCTATCAGTGCCTTTCTGAATGTGAGAGGAAAGCATGTATGGCTTGTCCTGTCTTTTAAGATCTCATAACATTGGAGTAGGAATACTAGGGCTGTGCTTTAGAGACTTTCAGAAACTGTGTTTTCTATTCTAAGTTCTCTCCTCTTAACTCATATAAATTAACACAGTTGAAACTATTGTTTGTTACCTTCTTGCTAGCAGAGATTATTTGCAGGCCTGAAAAAAGAAACACAATTTTCTTTTCCTCCTTGTTTTCAGGGCTTAGTGTTCCATCTTTTTCAGGTTTTAGTGTTGTAAAATAGATCATTAAACAAATGACACTACAGTCTGGTCCGAAGCACACTTAACTTTAATGGTACATTCTTGCAGGCATGCTTAAGGTTGTATCATTAATGCCCCTGGAGAAATTATGAACAGTGAATTTTGTCACAAGCTGCAGAAATTTGACCGAAACTATCTCAGAGTCAACATTCAATATTTTATATGCAGAAGGTTAGTATATCACCCAAAATCAATCCAGTGGCTCCTGCAGTTAGCTACTATTGTGGTTCTAATTTAGTAAAACTTGTAGCTAACTTTGTGTTCTGAGAGAATGTTAGGAGTAAGTTGTGTGTTGTGGGTGTGAGTGGGGAAAATGACTTACGTGTGTGATTGCAGTAGTGATTGTTGCTTTATGTGACCTGCTCTTAAAGTTTATTTTAACATAGTCAATGCATCTGTCAACTTGTAACTGTGCAAGACTATCAATTCCCTGTGCTACTAATGTATTATGCAAATCATAAGAGCCAGGAGGAGCAATATAGGTTTATACCATTTCATAGTTTTAAAAACTGATCTATACAATAACAGCATGTTTAAGACATCAGAAAGTGCAGAAAGTTTACTGTTGATTTGAAAATGCTAAGCCATTAATTTTAATAGGCAAGAAACTCCTAACAATTATAGTTGTTTGAAATGAAAAGCTGAACTGGCTTTCAAGTTTCATTCTGTGCTAGTTAGCTGAAATGAATTTGAGTTTTGTTGCCTTTTCTTGACTAGTACATGGACGTAAGATCTAGGATATCAGCAACTTCTAAGATTGCATGTATTCTTTCTGTTGAAACTTTGACTCCAGTGGCTTGGTTTGTACTTTCAAGGGAAATATTATTAACTGCTTTTAAGCTGCATTATTTTAGCTTTCATACAAAAAATCTTTCCAGTGTTGGGGTTGTTTGTTTTTTCTTATTTGAGATTCTGGATAGGTTTTTAAATATTTACTTTCTTCTGGAGCTTCCTTAAAAATGTTGTATAGCACATGCACTGAGAATATTGTCTGTCAACATGAAAGCAAAAAGAACGAAAACTGATGAATTCTAATGGTTTAATCCAACTAGAGTCATTGTTAGAATAATGAATGACCAAACGGGAATATTTGGGGGGGAGGGGGACCCACACCTTTTAACCTTGGCTTATTTAGATAGATATCTCAGTGAAAGGATGATTCATTATATTATGATTTAATATTTTAACATCTTTAAAAATGTACATGTTACATGTGTGGGCAATAACAAATAATATTTATTTGTTTCATAACTGAATGGATAAAATTCTGAAGCTTTCCAGTGAGAAGGTTGATGTGTGAGTTTGTGTTTTTGTTTCTCTGCAAGGATAATTTAAAAAGTGGAGATGCTAAAATGCACTGTGGTATGAAGCGCATTGCATATCCATAGCACTGAAGTATCAGTTTTTCATTCCTGGGCTGAATTTGTTTCTACTTTTTTGCTTCAAGTGGTTGTATTGTTCTGATTTCACATACACCAGGGTAACTGAATTTGTTTTTTGTGGAGTTACTAAACACCAAATAAAAGATAAAAGGACAGTTGCGTTGTTTTGTGTATGTTTTATCATACAAAATCTACCTTTAACGCAGCATTGACATAGATTTCATCCACCTAGTATGCTGAAGAACACAAAGCCCTGCTATCAAAGGATACTATTGCCAATACTTATTTATATTGGTGCACCAAGTACAGCCTTTCCTGTACCAAGATAACCTAGTGATAGTAGTCTAGGCACTAGTAACCTGCACATTAGACTACTGTAGTGTGCTCTATGTGGGACTGCCTTTGAAGATGACTTAGACGCTGAAGTTAGTGCAAAATGCAGCAGCTCAACTGCTGGCTGGAATACCATATAGGCAGCATATTGTGCTGATATTAAAAGAATTACACCGACTGCAGTACATTTCCAGTCAACATTCAAAGTGCCTGTGAGGACATTTAAAGCCCCAAGCCCTTGATACTTGAGGAACACCTCTTCCCATATGTGCCTGCCGGAGCCCCCAGATGGCGTAGTGGACTAAGTGACTTGAAGGTTGGGTTGCTGACCTGAAAGCTGCCAGGTTCGAATCCCACCCGGGGAGAGCATGGATGAGCTCCCTCTATCAGCTCCAGCTCCATGCGGAGACATGAGAGAAGCCTCCCACAAGGATGGTGAAACATCAAAACATCCGGGCGTCCCCTGGGCAACGTCCTTGCAGACGGCCAATTCTCTCACTCCAGAAGCAACTCCGGTTGCTCCTGACACGAAAAACAAAATACCGGTATGTGCCTGCCCAAAGATCAAAGTCTGATGGTGAGGTGAAGAGGGGGCTTCAGCTTCTCAAGTGAGGCACCCTAACTGGAATGCCCTCCTTCCACTGGAGGTCCAACTGGCACCTACACACATCATTTAGGGACCATTAATTCAACCCAAACCTAGTTTTGAAATCTTTCAAATCTTTTTTAATGTTTAGTAAGTGTTTAGCTTATTTAAATATTTTTAAAACTTTGTTACTTGTTTTATTACTTTTCATAAGCTGCTCAGAGATCTTTAATACAGTATAGGGTAGGGTATAAATATTTTAATACTATTGCCTTACCTTGCAAAATAAACATTGCACTGAACTTCTCAGAAGGGATTATCTCTTCAAGTTGGAAAGGAGAAATGAATTAGTCCAAAGCTACAGCTAGAAGAATGGAGTTCAGACCATAGAGGAACCAGTTGTTTCATCTTCCTTCCTGGCATTTTTTAATCTTCCCACCATCCTGACACATTTACTATACCTTGTGTTGTGCAGAACTCTGAGGCACAGATACTTCTTGAGAAACGCAAAGTGTCATAGTTCAAAATAATGCAGGGAGAAAAATGCACATTTTCTGATCTGGGGCTGACTTCAAAGAACTGCCGCTTCTGGAAGCTTTTCTGTTTGTTGAGACTCGGTAACAACCATCAACCTTCCATTTTTTACAGCAACGGGGAAAGGGGCTGGAGAGTACACGCAAATCACTAGCAGCATGAGACTGACCTCAATTATTTTTTCAAACTTGGCCAAACTTGATTAAAAGTATATTGTCAGTGTTGTACTTTTAGGTGACTCTCTTATATTGTCTATATTGACCAGATCGGTAGCCTGAACTGCATCTAATAACTTGAGAAATAAAATGTTTAGGTCTCTGGTGTGGGATGTATACTATTCTACATAATTGCTTTTGTTCAATAATCTCAAATTTGTTGGGATGCTGGTGGATTTAGTTCACCTGTTGTTGGGCCCCTCTCAGGGTCCAAACTACATGGACTTCCCAAGATACAGCCCCTCAAGCTGGAAATATCAAAGTACTTCCAACACAGAAATCATACACTGGTTTTGGGCAGTTGGAGGTACAATAGAATCATAACTGCTGTTAGAGTGCTGGGCTGTAGTTGACAGAGAAAAAAATCTATCTGCTGAAATCAGGAATAAGATTCAACTATTAGTGCATCCTTCAGTACACAAATAATGTCTTTTAATAAGAACAATTTCTTGAAAATAGACTATTTTATAGGTTTTAAAACTTAAAAACTGGTGCCTTCTGTATTGCAACTTGTAGTTTGGTTGAGCTGATCATTTGGGTGATTACAAGTTTACATGGGAAGCGTGTGCACTTCCCTGACTCCTTTCACCTTACTCATTTCTCTGTAAATAGTTGTAGTATATTTAACTTGTGCAGTACTTCTGCACTTAATTCCAAATATATTTGTCTCTGGTGTCTTTATATTTCACAACTTTCAGAATGACTTAGGCTTGAACAACCCATGCCCCCCCCCCCCCCCCGGTGTTTGGGACTAACTCCCAGAAGCCCTGGCCAGTGTGCCCAATGGTCAGGAATTCTAGAAGCTGAAGTCCAAAACACCTGAAAGGACACAAGTTGCCTAGGTTTTCCTGAATAGTGCATAAATGTTATTTTTATGTGTCTAGGGCAATCAGGTCAGAGAGGGAATATGGTCCAGGTTCTCTGCATATTTTCATAACACCATCTAATCACCTACAGTTTCAGACACATTTGCTTGGACAAGGATTGTCTCACCTTTCATCTCACTATGCAAAATAAGATATGAATGATCAACTCATGTCCATCTTTGTTAAGAGTTGTGTAGCCACTTGTTTTTTAAATCTACATTCCAGGGCTGTGCTAAGATCCATGGTTTTTCCAAATGTTTTAGCCACGCTAGTAAATTTTTTGAACAGTTCCATTAGTTTCATGTCAAGCCATTTTTGTGCAAGGGAACAGTCTTGGAGGTCAGCATTGTAACTGCAAAGGAAGCTGTTTCACTGTAGGTTTCTGTTGCATCTTCCCACACTTTGATTCTCTTTGGAGTTCTACGTTTTGTTGGACAGATTTGTGCTGATCTTATTCACTATTTTTTAAATCGGATCTCCATTTCATTCTACTTCTACTGCAATTTTTAAAAAAAGATAAACAAGCAAGATAACCAAATTGTGAACATATGTCTTGCCAACAATCTTCCCTAAAAAGCAGCTATATTTTCAGAAAGACTGTATACATTTTTCTCCAAAATAAGCAAGAAATAAAATTCTATAGTTTTAAGACTAAAATACCCCATGCCAGTAAATTACCGATAATATATAGTTTGGTTAAATACTACTGATGGTAGTTAAATTAATTTCCTCCCAATTAGCATTTTCAATATTATAACCAACTCTGTCACTTACAGGGGCAATCCAGCAAGAATGTTTCCCTACCATTCCCAGTGCTGCAGTAATTGTCTTCACTAAAAGAAGAATTTTCCCCTGGAAGACTAAAAGAAAGCATCCATTAACCACTGCTCTACATTTTAACACGGCGAAGTACGCTAACTTCTCTAGAGGATTCAAAAACACAATTCTACTGTTAAAATAAAAATATAAATAAAAATGTAATCTGTTTGTGAGGACCTCATATCTCCCAAACTACTTCACCGATTGCTACGAAATTTGGACACAACTTAGCATTTAAACTGACAAGGGTTTTAAGCTATTCACATGCTTACTATTACAAAGCAGTCACATCTGAGAAAGGTAAAACCATACCCCATAGCAACTGCCAATCAGGCTCATCCCTTAGCTACCGTCGTAACAGATAGCTCCTCTCCTTAGCAACAGCTAAGCAGTCTCCTCCCTTAGGAACCATCATAGCAGACAGCTCCTCTTAGCAAAAGTGCTAGCAATGGTCAAGCAGTCTCCTCCCTTTAGCAACTGGCATGGGTGGGGCCACAAGGAACAGCCAGGCCCGCCTCCTTGCCACTCAGTTCGGCTTGGCGAGTTATGTGAAGCCGAGGAGAGAGCAGAGAAAGAAAGAGATCTGTATCGATCCATCCATCTATGTTTACACTCAGAGGCAATCTTTAGAATTCTACGGTTTACAACAGGACATGGATTGCTTATCACATGGACAGTAATATGTTCTGTATTCCAGAGTCACCCAACCAGACAATCTTCATATTTGCCTTGATTATGAAACCACCACGAATATTGCCTATCCACAATCATTGTGAAATCACATATATCTGAAACCTGGTCTTTCTGCATCCTTTCTTTCCCATTGAACCAGATTGGGCCACAGCAACACATGGCTGGATACAGCTAGTTCTTTATAAAAAGCATTCTTCCCATATATATATATATATTTATTTGAGTTATTGACATAAATACAACAAAAGTGGGGGAACATCAGTTGATTTAGTAGAGAAAGTAAGAATGAGATTTGGAAGAGAAGGGGGAAAAAACCCCACAACCCAGAAAAAGCACCAGGGGGGTTCTAAAAAATTTGACATAAAAAGCATTCTTAAGACACTATTAAAAGAAGAAGAGGAGGGGGAAATGTATATTATTTACCACAAAGCTTGGTAGAAGAAAGAAGCCAGGATAGCTCAGAAATGGGTAGTAGAGCAGTACGTCATTGCCTCAAAGAGTTCCTGGGACAGAATCCCCTTTAAAGTTGAATCCACAAAGTATGCAATTTATCAGGTTTTTAAAAATAGTTTGGATAGTTCTAAACTAAGTGGATAAGGCTGATTTTACATTAAGGCACAATAATCTCTTGACCATAAATTCTATCAACAAACAAGTACATGTTAAGAGCTTAGTGCATACTCCCCAAAATCTTGTCTTTTTTACATTTAAACCATAGTAATTTACAATGGTAGAAAAGATGTCACCCCTTCGAGTTTCTTTTTGACTCCTTTGCATGAAAGACTGAGTCCAGCATGACGACGCTTCAGTATCTCTAGCCGCTCCTTGAGTGCCTCAGCAGCATTCACTTTGTTTTCATAGTCCCTCAACAACAGTGAATGCCCAAGTAAACCGCACTTTTGCTGAAGCCTCTCATTGTCCAATCGCAACTTATCCCGAGCCTGTTTAGTCTTAGTTAGAATCTCTCTCTTTTGCGCCACTAAAGCTTCAACTGCCATTAACTGGGATTTCTGGACTTGATTCTCTGCTTCCACAAACTGCAGCTTTTCTTTTACTTGAGATATGATTTGTACTGTGTTTGTAATCTTTCTCCGGAGCTTCAAAAGCTCCTCATTGCGTTCTTCAATCTTTTCATTGTAGGTTTGGTTCTCAATCTTCAATTGCTCAAAGTCTATTAAGTGCAGGCCTTCTGCCAGCTCCTCCTGGGCTTTTAGCTTTGCTTCAAGTTTTTGGATCTTGTGCTTCAAGTTTATATATTCTAGACGAACCTAGAATTAAAAAAAAAATCTGAAGTGAGGTCACAGAAGGGCTATCAGAATTACCGCAAAGTCTTTTATTCCTTACTAATCAACTGAAATCCCAGTTGCCTTGCAGCGTACCTGCTGTGAAAATCAACTGATGGTATTGAATGAGTATTTTCCTCCATTCATTGTGTTGTAGTTCCAGTTTTTAAAAACTTGGGGTGTTTGGCTACTTGATCATGTCTGCAATGAATACCTCTTGTAAAAACACTTTATTCCATATCCCCCAAAAGGCTCAACTAGCAGATCAGTTCAACTTATGAGAGCGAGGTGCTCCCTACTCCTCTTTTAAGAGATGCTCCAGAAGAGATGCTCCGTCTACATATTTTGAATTGCAACTCCCATCATTCTTGGGCATTAACGGTATTGGCTGGATGGATGAGACTTGCAGTCCAAAACATATGGAGAGTATCAGCTTGGGGAAGGCAGATGTATAAAGATAATTACTGATAAACTCTTAGACCTTTCTGATCTGAATAAATTAGTTCAAATTTCCCATTCCTGTTTACCTTGTGAGAGTGTATTTTCTGATTTGGCTTGTTAGGGAAACTTAATCACCCAAGCAAATATGGTGAAGAATGACATATGTGTGTGTGTGGGGGGGGGGGGGGGTGTCTCTAAATCTTCCCACAGCTTTTGATACCATCAGCAATGAGGAGATCTCTTGGCCCCCTTGCATGGGAGAACTTGAGAGATACTGTTATGCACTGCCTTTTGGACATTCCTGAAGTGTTGAGGAATTATTCTGAAGATTGTCATTCTATCTTTTTACATGTGAGGGACTTCACCTGTTCTCTGGAAGCAGAGATTGTTAAACCTATCCACTTGGGACCCCTTTTGGCCTGAGAAATTTGTACATGTCCCCGAGTGTATAGGTATAAAAATCAGCATTTACAAGACTTGCTGAATTGACTGATTTTCTTTTTTATGAAGTACAGCTGAAGCATCTTCTACAGAGTCTACTGTAAACACTGTACAACAGATCCCATACCCACTAGGTAACATTTCAAAACTTACTGTTGCTAAATTTTAGGGGTCCCAACATTGAGCTAAGAGGACCCTATTTAGGTTCAGGATCTAGTTTCAGAAGCAGTGCTCTTGAGTACACGCGTCAAACTCAAGGCTTGTGGGACAAATCCTGCTCACCAAGTCATTTTATATTGGCCCTACAGCCCGTTTTCCTTGTCATTAGACATCATGACTAGAGATAATGAGTATTGTGATACAGCAACATCTGGAAGGCTGCAGTTTGTTCTGTTTAGTTAGGAAAGCGTGTTTCAGATTTTGATACAAAGTTTGTGATATGATGTCCGACTTTCCCCAATCTCGGCTACAAGTGTAATTCCCATTATCCCCAGTTAGCATGGCAGACAATAAAAGTGATGGGAGTGATAAAATAACACCCAGAGACCCAAACCGGGTACAAACTACCTATTTTCTATAACTATACTCATGTAAAAATGTCTCAGGCTAGAAGGGATCCCAAGTGGAAACATTGTTGAAGAGTTTTCTGGGCTGTATGGCCATGTTCCAGAAGCATTCTCTCCTGACGTTTCCCCTGCATCTGTGGCAGGCATCTTCAGAAGTTGTTGAGGTCTGTTGGAAATCAGGCAAGTACTTCCAACATACACGGGTTATTTCTCCCACCATGAACATTCCACAGATATATAAACCCCACTTGACTAGTTTCCAACAGACCTTGCAACCTCTGATGATGCCTGCCATAGATGCAAATGAAAGGTCAGGAGAGGATGCTTTTGGAACATGGCCATACAGCCTGAAAAACTCAAAGCAACCCATTGTTGAAGACATTTTGCTGGAGAGTCTATACCAGTCATAGCCCTCCCTCCAGGGGTTTGGACCTCAAGTCCCACACTTCCTAACAGCAGTCCAAACCCCCTGGAGGGAGGGCTGAAATTGGCCCATGTCTGGTCTATCTAAAGCTCCTGCGGGGAGAGGGATGGAAGTGGAGTGAAGCAGAAGGCCACCCACCTCGGTCATCTCGTCCTCCTTGGCCTGCTCTCGGACCTGGATCTGGTCCACCTCCTTCTTGGCAGCCTGCTTGCCACCTAGGCGCCGGCCCATGGTGAAGACAGCCACCTCTTTCTTGGTGGCCTGGCAGGCCTGCCACTCGGCCTGCACCTTGCCCAGCTTCTCCTGACAGGAGTTGTGCAGGGCCTCAAGCTGCCTCTGGTACCAGGCGCCCTCGGCCACCTGCTGGGCGCGCAGCTCCTCCAGCATGGCCAGGTAGCGGCTGTAGCGCTGCTCTCGGTCAGAGATGTGCTGCTCCAGCTCAGAGGCAGCGGCGGCACGGGGGGCACCCTCCTTACCGCTTCGGCCCAGTAGCTCAGCCAGCTTGGCCTGAAGCTTGATGTTCTCGTTGCGGAGGCGGCGGCGCTCGGCTTGCAACTGCCAAAACTCCTCGGTCAGCTCCTCCCGGCGGCGCTGCTCCTCAGCCCGGCGCGCCACCAGCTGCTCCTCGGTCTCCCGCTCTGGCGACAGGGCCTCTGTGCTCTCTGGGGTGGAGCCCGCCGAAGGGCCGCGAATCTTGTCCAGCTCCCAGAGGCTCTGGCTGATGCGTTGGCCCAGGTCGGCACCCAGCAGGAGCAGGGAAGGCTCCTTGGCCTCACCTTCCGCAAAGGTTACAGAGGTGGGCAGCTCGGGCTTCGCTGGCTGGGGCAGGAGCAGCGTTGGTGAGGGCTCCTGTGACTCCTCCTCCGCTGCAGGCTGGGACTCTCCCTTGCCCCCGTCTTTCTCTCCCTCTCCATCTCCTTCTCTTTTTGGGGGAGGGGGAAACAGTTTATTATGGTTATGGTACATAATAGAACAACAGATCATAACAGATATAACCAAGTAACAATAATTTTGATATATACATGCATATCTACATTAGCCAATCAATTAGTTATTTCTGACATTAAATGCATCTTAATACCAGTAACTTAACATAAATCATTTAGTCTTGCTATTTCTACATGTTATCCACTATTTTCAGTCTATACTTTCTTCTCATTTAATTTTTAAATATAAGAGTTCATGATAACATTCAAACAATATGCAACATATTACAGACCATACACACAACTGAAACCTCTATCCCCCACAAATTAAAACCTCTTTCCCACAGCTGTGCACTCTTCTCCATGACTTCCGATGCTGAAGGACTATTTTATTTATTTATTTATTTACTACATTTATACCCCGCCCTCTATGAGCCTTTAAGCTAATTTATCCTTGTTCATAGTAATCCTAAATTCCTAATGGAGCTCCTCTATGTTACTGACTCTCCATTCAGATATGCTATGGCCAACTTCTATTTTTACAAAAACTCCTCATTACTTTTGTTCCTCCTCCTATTGTGTGTGACCATTAGCATATATTCCTGCATTCTTTCTCCCCAACCTTTTTTAGTTAGACTTTTTTCTCCTTTCCAGTCTTTGGCTATGGTTAATCTTGCCACAGCAAAGCTATATTGGTATATTTCTTTGTCCTTTGGATTATTGGTTTCTCTATGTAAACCTAATATAAACAGCCCTGGGCTTTTCTTCATCTTATTATGTAACATTTTGTCTACTTAGTTACTTTATCCCAAAATGCTTGTATGGTCTCACAGGTCCACCACATATGGAAGAATGTCCCTTTCTATTTCCTTCCAGCAATAATAATAATAATAATAATAATAATAATAATAATAATAATAATATATTTTTATTTTTATATCCCGCTCCCATCTCCTCAAGGGGACTCGGGGCGGCTCACATGGGGACAAGCTCAGCATCATCAAACATTAAAACAGTCATAATTTATCATTTAAAACAATATAAAACAATAAAAACAACATAACAGCATAAAACAGCATAAACATATCCGTTCCTTCAAACCTAAGGGTGAGCGTGTGCAGACTTTATGTGAGACTTGAGAATAATAATATAGGGCGATCAGGGAAGATTACAAGATTAAAATCAACAAGAGTGAGGGACATTGATAAAGTGCAATAATTGTGACAAGTTAATATCTAACTGGAACTATTCATTCGAAGGTGCATTAATACAGCCATATTTTAAGGTCCTTATGAAAGGTGGACAAGGAAGGTGCCAATCTGATCTCCCTGGGGAGGGAGTTCCAGAGCCGAGGGGCCACCACCAAGAAGGCTCTCTCCTTTGTCCCCACCAACCGCACCTGAGACGGAGGCGGAAACGAGAGAAGGGCCTTCCAGGAGGATCTCAAGGTTTATAGGGGAGGAGGCAATCACAGAGATAAGCAGGTCCTGAGCCTGCTTATCTCCGCCTGCAAACACCTTATTGTCATTTATCTATTTTTGCCAATGTTGTTGGGGTGATACAGCATCTATAAAACATTTTGTATTGATTCTCCCTAATTGATCCAGATAGCGTAAATTTGAATTCTAAACGGTTTGAATCCTGCCTACCTTCGTGAAAACATTAGCGCGGACCCTAAGATCTGCCAGGGAGGCCCTTCTGTCGCTCCTGCCACCATCACAAGCACAGTTGGTGGGGATGAGGGAGAGCACCTTCTCAGTGGTGGCCCCTCGGCTCTGGAACTCCTTCCCCAGGGAGATTAAGCTAGCAGCCACTCTATCCACCTTCTTAATAGTTAGGCCCCTGTCAATGAAAGCTCATCCCAAACTGGCCATTACAGTGAGCTCAACATTTTACCCCAGCCCCAGTACTCTTTGCAGAAGCCCATGCCCAGCCCTCTCTGATTTCTGATCCAGCCCACGTTTGAGATGTTTGTTTGGATTTACTTTAATTGTTGTTTTTATATTCTGCTGTTTTTAATTGTTTAGATTGTTTACATGTGTATTATGTTTTAAATGATGTTTTTCGTTCTTAAATTTTGTTACTGGGCTTGGTCCCGTTTGTAAGTCACCCTGAGTCCCTTCGGGAAGATGGTGGCGAGATATAAAAATAAAGTTATTATTTATTATTATTCCATAGGTATTCCCAGTTATCCAATTCTGTTGTTATACCTAGATCCTTGTCCCAGGATATTATTATTGTCTTGACTCTATTGTCCTCCATGTTGTAAATTAATATATATTTGTATAATCTGGAGATTAACCCTTTGTTTTCCCTTTCCCATATTCTTTCCGATTTTGATTTTTTGGTTGCAAATCCCACTCTCACATCTTTTTTATATCTTTCATACAGTTGATGATAGCGAAACCAATAATTAATCTCCAATTCTTTCTGCCCTTTTAATTTCCACTTTTCATTTTCTCTAATAAGGTATTCTTTATATGGGTTGCTGTGAGTTTTTTGGATTGTATGGCCATGTTCCAGAAGCATTCCCTCCTGACATTTTGCTCACATCTATGGCAGGCATCCTCAGAGGCTGTGAGGTATACTGGAAACTAAGCAAGGGAGATTTATATATCTGTGGAAGGTCCAGGGGAAAATAAATAACTTGTCTGTTGGAAGCAAGTGTGGATGTTGTAATTAATCATCTTGATTAGCATTTCAATGGCCTTGAAGTTTCAAGGCCTGGCTGATTCTTGCCTGGGGAAATCCTTTGTTGGGAGGTGTTAGCTGGCCCTGATTGTTTCATGTCTGGAATTCCCCTGTTTTCTGAGCGTTGTTCTTTATTTACTGTCCTGATTTTGGAGCTTTTTAATACTGGTAGCCAGATTTTGTTCATTTTTGTGGTTTCCTTCTTTCTGTTGAAATTGTCCACATGCTTCTTGATTTCAATGGCTTCTCTGTGTAGTTTGACATGGTAGTTGTTTGAGTGGCTCAGCATTTCTGTGTTCTCAAATAATATACCGTATCCAGGTTGGTTCATCAAATGCTCTGCTAAGGCTAACTTCTCTTGTTGGGTTAGTCAGTAAATAAAGAACAAGACTCTGAACAAGGGAAATGCCAGACATGAAACAATCAGGGCCAGCTAACACCTCCCAGCAAAGGATTCCCCTGAGACAGGAATCAGCCAGGCCTTGAAACTGCAAGGCCATTAAATGCTAATCAAGGTGATTAATTACAACATTCACACCGGCATCCAACAGACAAGAGTTCTTTCTCCCACCCTGAACATTCCACTGATATATAAACCTCACTAGCTTAGTTTCCAACAGACCTCACAAACTCTGAGGTTGCCTGCCATAGATGTGGGCGAAACGTCAGGGGAGAATGCTTCTGGAACATGGCCATACAGCCCGGAAAATACCCAACAACCCAGTGATTTCGGCCATTAAAGCCTTCGACAACATATTTTTATATGTTTTTGCTCTTAGGGTTAGTCTTGTAAGCGCTTCTAGTGGCCTCAGCCAAAGGAGGGGGGGTTGATTCCATACTTTTTCAGTATTTCTTTCAAAGTTCCCTCTTCTTCTCCTTCTCCTTCTCCGGCCGGCTTCTCCTCGGGCGGCGCCTCTTCGCTCGGGGCGGCTTCCTCGGGGGGTTTCGGCTCCTCCTCCTTCACCTCCTCCTCCCCTCTTTCAGGCGCCGGCAGCTCCCCTTTCCCTTCCTGCTCTGGGCCTTCCAGTGCCCCTCCGCCTTCTGGGACTCCCTCCGCCTTTCCTTCCACGGCGGCCCCCTCTGCCTCCGCTTCTCCCTCGGCCGCTGGAGGGGGTTCTCCATCCGGGCCCTTTTCCACCGACGCCTCAGGGAGAGCTGCCTCTTGCTCCTCGGCCGGCGGAGGACTGGCCACCACCACCGCCACAGGCACCTCCGCCTCTGAGGAGGACTCGATAACGGCTTTGGCCTCCTCCGCCTTCTCCTCCTCTTTCTCCGGCTCGGGCCCAGTCAGAACCGCGGCCTCTCCCTCCGCCGCCGCCGCCTCCACCTCTTCCATGCCTGCCTTTCTCTCAATCTGACGGGCCTCGGCGCCTCTCCGTCGCTAGGCAACAGCGGCTCCGGCTCCGCGCGCGCGGTTGCGAGGGGAAACGCATCCCAAACCTCGACGCTGATTGGTCCTCTCCGCGCTCGGGCTCCTCATTGGCCGCGCGCCCTCCCTCCTTCCCCGTCGCCGCCCGGGACGTCACAGGTGCGCCGGGCCCCGTTTCCTCTGAGGGAGGGAAGGAAGGGGGGACGGCGAGCCAAGATGGCGGAGCTGGGCAAAAAGTATTGCGTGTATTGCTTGGCCGAGGTGAGCTCGCTCCGGTTCCGCTGCACCGAGTGCGTCGACATCGAGCTGTGCCCGGAGTGCTTCTCGGCGGGGGCCGAGATCGGGCCACACCGGCGTTGGCATGGTTACCAGCTGGTGGACGGTGGGCGCTTCACGCTCTGGGGCGCTGAGGCCGAGGGCGGGTGGAGCAGCCGCGAAGAGCAGCTCCTCCTGGACGCCATCGAGCAGTTCGGCTTCGGCAACTGGGTGAGAAGGAGGACGAGGAGGAGGAGGGCAGGGGAATGGGGAGGAGCCTGGGAGTATCGGCCTTCCTGGCGCCGGACGGGGCCTGCCCCTCGGCTCTCTGAGCTGCCCAGACTCTCAAACTTCATCCATAGCTAGGTTGCTGTGAGCTTTCCAGGCAGGCATTCTCGCCTAACGCTTCGCCCACATCTGTGGCAGGCATCCGCAGAGGTTGTGAGGTTCGCTGGAAACTAGTCAAGTGGAATGTTCAAGGTGGAAGAAAGAACCTGGACACAGCATATTATTTGAGAACACAGAAATGATAGGGTTGTTGTATGTCTTTCGGGCTGTGTGGCCATGTTCCACACAGCCCGAAAGACATACAACAACCCTGTGATCCCTGCCATGAAAACCTTCGACAACAGAAATGATAGTCCACTCTAACAACCACCTTGTCAGACTACACAGAGCAGCCACTGAAATCCACATATTATGCTGTGTCCAGGTTGGTTTATCAAGTGCTCTGCTATGGTTGACTTCTCTGGTTGGATTAGTCCGCAGTGTCTTTCATGTTCCTTGATTCGTATTTGGGCAACGCTGCCTTTGGTGGTTCCTATGTAGATTTGTCCACAGCTGCATGGTATACGGTAGACTCCTGCAGAGGTGAGAGGATCCCTCTTGTCTTTTGCTGATCGTTGCATTTGCTGAATTTTTTAAGAAGACAGAAATACTGGACTACTCTAACATCTACCATGCCAGATTACACAGAGAAGTCATTGAAATCCACAAGCATGTGGACAATTTCAACAGAAAGGAGGAAACCACGAAAATGAACAAAATCTGGCTACTGGTATTAAAAAACTCCAAAATCAGAACAGTAAATAATGAACAACACCTAGAAGAAAGGGGAATTCCAGACATGAAACAATCAGGGCTAGCAAACACCTCCCAACAAAGGATCCACCCAGGCAGGAAACAGCCAGACCTTGAAGCTGAATTGCTAATCAAGGTGGCCAATTGAAACATTCACAACAGACAAGAGTTCTTTCTCCCATCCTGAACATTCCATATGTGTGTGTAAGTCTCACTTATCCAAGCTAAACGGGCTGGCAGAAGCTTGGATAAGCGAATATCTTGGATAATAAGGAGGGATTAAGGAAAAGCCTATTAAACATCAAATTAGGTTATGATTTTAGAAACTAAGCACCAAAACTTCATGTTATACAACAAATTTGACAGAAAAAGTAGTTCAATACACAGTAATGTTATGTTGTAATTACTGTATTTACGAATTTAGCACCAAAACATCACGATATATTGAAAACATTGACTACAAAAATGGCTTGGATTATCCAGAGGCTTGGATAAGTGAGGCTTGGATAAGTGAGACTCTACTGTATATAGACCCCACTAGACTAGATTCCAACACACCTCACAACCTCTGAGTATGCCTGCCATAGATGCAGGCAAAACATCAGAAAAGAATGCTTCTGAAAGATGGCCATACAGCCCGGAAAACTCACAGGCAACGCAAAGACTTATGTGCTGGTGTCAACGCCTTTTTGGCATTAATCTTTTCACAGCATACTAATCCAGTTTTACTAGCAAAGCCGAGGTTAAACCAACCAATCCCTTATCAGAGAGCCGCACACATGCAGGAATTGTAATAACATCTCATGAAAACCTTTTCATTTATACATTTTAAAAAATACATTTATTAATTATTTATTTATTTGAAAAAGTTTTACACTGCCTTTCCCCACTTAAGGGCTCAAGGCAGCTTACAGCAGATAAAAACATACATAATAAAAGTTGAAACATATAAGAGCAAATATTAGTAGTTGCTGTCACACATCTTAAAACATACATTAGACTATAATAAAACCTTTAAACCACCCCTAAATACATCATACAGTCTAGGTTCTTCAGAATGTAGGACAATAAGATAATAACAGGAAAAACTGGCAATGATCCAGAGAGCAGTGGAAAGAATGATGTGTGGCGTGATAATAAGAAATAAAGTCAGCAATAAAGAGCTGCGTCAAAGAACTAGGGTGCATAACATGATCAATGAAATCTATGAGGCAAAAAGAAGGCGGGCAGGGCATAGAGCATGAACAAAAGACAGCTGATGGACATGTCGACTAATGAACTGGATACCAAGAGACCACAAGCGGCCTTTGGGCAGACCTAGTATTCGATGGGATGAACCAATGGTTAAGCTATTGTCCAAAAATGGAAAAGTAAAGCACAGGGTCATATATTTTGGCAGATGGTAGACTTGCTTGAAGCCCAAAGGAATGGATCGACAACAAAGGATAGGAAGATAATAACATACATTTCCAAGGTTTTGTTATTTGCACGACACATCTACAAACGGCAGTCGACACACTAATGTGTCATGACACACAGGATGGAAAACTGCATTAGAGTGTTGGCTGCTGTGTGGACCTGTCACACACATAATGAGTCTATGTGAAATACGCAATAAATCATATGTTTTAAACAATATAAATGAAAGATTTTCATGAGATCTGTCCCCATTCATTTAGTTATTACAGTTTATGTATGTGTCCATATCATTTTGATGGGTTGGTCTAGCCTCCTGTTTGCTAGGAAAAGCGAACTACTGTGTTACAAAATGATGCATGCACCAACGGGAAATTTTTGGAAAGTTCTGCTCTATTGTTGTTGGTTTTAACTTTCATTCCAAATTAAAACATTCAAAGAAGTTCCAGTTCCCACATCACTTTTCAGTTCTTTGCTCTATGAAGCTTCTAGTGAAAATGTGAAATCAGGCATTCTGTGTTGTCACAGCCAAGGGGTGGATTCCCCCTCTCCCCCTCCATGCTACCCTGTAGTCAAGAGAGCCATCTAGGCATCAGCTAGTTTTGTATTTGATTTGAATCATTCTATTGTAACTCTCTGGAGCTGATTGGGTTGGCTTTTTGTTGTATTTTGATGCCCTATATCTTAAGACAATTCTTTTTATTGTGGATTTTCTCGTCATGCATGACCTTATAGGATAGAAAAGCATCTAGCACATTTTAATGTACTTATGGTTTGTATAACCTTGTAATGAATTTTAATATTTTTAGTGTTTTAACTTTACAAGTTGCTTAATTGCTTTTTGGTTCAGTTCTATATTCATATTTTTATTACAGTTTTTTTACTGTATTTCTGTATTGTTTTAAAATATAGTTAGTCATCTTGAGTCTCATTATTGGGAGAAAGGTATCATCATCATCTTTTAGATACCCTAAGTAGAGTAAATTGCTGAAATAGGCTAGGGCTAGTTGTCTGCTGTGTTACATATCAGTAAATTGGGAGTCTTATGGTTTTTTAAATAGAGGACTTAGAAGTGTTTTTTCCAGGAATCTCTAGGTTTCAAGAATCTACAGACAATATATTTCATACATCTATGGAATGTTCTTGTCATACAAAACTTCGGAACCTATGGCTTTTCAGAGAACATAGTCTCCAAATGCTATCATCCTTGACTATTTGGGACATTAGCAAGAGATTGATGGAGTCTTAGAACAATCACAAATTCTCTTCTCCCCTTGTAAACAGTTGTCTTGAGGTCTCTCATATTAATAGTTCTGGTATTCTTTCATTCTATTTTAGGAAGATATGGCTGCTCATGTTGGAGCATCGCGGACACCCCAGGAAGTGATGGAACACTATGTGAGCATGTATATACATGGTAACCTTGGAAAAGCCTGCATCCCTGACATTATTCCAAACAGAGTGACAGATCATACCTGCCCAAGCGGTGGTCCACTTTCTCCTAGTCTAACAATGCCTTTGCCACCCCTGGACATATCAGTGGCTGAACAACAACAGCTGGGTTACATGCCACTTCGTGATGATTATGAGATTGAGTATGACCAAGATGCTGAGACTCTGATTAGTGGCCTTTCGGTTAATTATGATGACGACGATGTGGAAATTGAATTAAAAAGAGCCCATGTAGACATGTATGTAAGAAAACTGAAGGAAAGGCAGCGCCGAAAGAACATTGCCCGTGACTACAACCTGGTTCCTGCTTTTCTGGGGAAAGAAAGAAGAGACAAAGAAAAACCTTTGAAACGCAAAATTACTAAAGAAGAAAAAGAGCTGAGATTAAAACTACGGTCTCTCTATCAGTTTATGTCTTGCAAGGAGTTTGATGACTTTTTTGAAAACCTACACAAGGAGAAGATACTTCGAACCAAGATTAGGGAACTACAGCGGTATCGACGGAATGGTATAACCAAAATGGAAGAGTCTGCAGAATATGAAGCAGCCAGACACAAACGAGAAAAAAGGAAAGAAAATAAAAACATTAGTACTTCTAAAAGAGGAAAAGAAGATGGTAAAGATGGTGAATTTGCTACAATTGAAAATCTACCTGGTTTTGAATTATTATCTGACCGAGAGAAAGTACTTTGTAGTTCTATTAATCTGAGTCCTGCACGTTATGTGACTGTTAAAACTATCATCATTAAAGATCATCTTCAAAAAAGACAGGGCATTCCATCAAAAAGTCGTCTACCTAGTTACTTGGATAAAGTACTAAAGAAAAGGATTTTGAATTTCTTAACGGAAAGTGGTTGGATATCAAGGGATGCTTCCTGAATCTTGTCTGCTTTGGAATAGCATTATGAACTAAGGACCCATTGTTGTCAAGAATAGTCTGTTTACCTGCCTCTTTAAAACACAAACACACCTAGGCTATATCTTGTTTAATGCCAACTCCTCAACCAATAGATTTTTCTGAATTAGATCATGCAAATGGTAAATTCTACTTTGTGCCCTACACTTGGAAGTCATCTTGTAAAAAACATTATGATGAAATGGCTCATTGATCTGTTGACTAGTCTCTCAAATGTGAAACATGAAGCCCTAGCAATAGTTTTTGAGTATTTATGCCATACAAGCTATTTTTGTAGGGAGTGGGAGAACCTTCAGTTGTGGGCTTTTTGTTTTTGTTTTTGATGTAGTGCTGTCTGGGGATGCCATTTTCTGCACATTTACATTGGAAGCAAGACGCATTGAATCTTCTGGGTTCTTTGCTGGAATATCTGTGCATGTGCTGCATGTGCCTCTTAATCTTGGCTACTGAATTACAAAAGCACAACAAGATTAAGATTTGTTGATGAGCATCTTTAGTCGTGATGCCGCTTTGTTGATCATTGGCAAAGCATTGTATTCTGCTTTACTATTAGCAAAATATCAGGCAAGAGGGCATTAAAAACAAAGTATTTCATGAAGAACAGCTTTAATGCTAGATTGGCTTATTTTTCTAGGGATGGGCAAATTCCAGGGGTTAATTTTATCTCTTAGGGACTTGCCAAGTTCCTCACACACATCAAAATATGAGTTTTTTCTTTTTTGAGAAAACCACTGGAAACAGATCCCTCCCATCCTAAAGCAGAATTGAGAATCATATTGCCCTCCCATTGGTTGCCACTTTCTCATCATTCAAAATGCTAACTAGCACTTCTGGGAATTGCCATTAGGAAGGATTTGGAAGGCTATATAATTATATCATTCTCAACTATAGCAAGGATTCCATCATTAACAGCTCACCTTTTTCAGTTATTTGGCTTTGAGCAGGCTAAATGATTTCAACCCTTGATCTGGTTAAATATAGACTAACTCCCATTGGAAGACCTGGCAAATACGTTGTGTCCCAATGTACTACATGCAGTGGTGATGAGCCAAGATCTCTAGTGGGTTACTGCTTTTTTTACGAGTTTCATTTGATCCAAAGAAAAATGAGAGTCAGCCAAACTATTCTGTTTATTTTAAAACTTTTTACATAATAGATTTCAGGTAGTTTGCACCCAGTTATGATGACCAAAAAACACATCGCTCACCAGGCCTGAAAGTGACTAGGCAACCTCCTTCGTTTTTCAGATTTTGCAGACAATAAAATAGGAGACTATCTGAGCAACATTTGGGAATCAGTTGCAAGTAATGGAGGCTCAAATTGGGAATGATGCCGTATGCCATTGTAACGGGTGGTAGAGAGGACAAACTTGAAGATTAGTCAGGGCTGTTTTTGTATAGTGTTATATTCACTCATCCATTGCCATTTTATTGGCTGTTAGAGCAGACACAACTTTGGCCATTGTCCAGGAATCTGTAGACTTTACCCAGTGCCTTCTTTGTAAGAACAGTTCTGTTTGCACCTCTCCAAACAGCATATAAACCTGGGATGATGGTGGCTCTAGAAACAGTTTTGCTGTGTGATGTAGAAAGAAAATGTTGAAAGCAGTCGGGATTGGATGTATACAAGTTTTCCAACATCAGCAGAGGCCATACTAATTATGTCTGATACTCCAGTGATGCTGTCTATCTACTTAGTTTGCTAGAGATTGAACCTTGCTGCTTGCTACCTACTTTTATCTACATTCAGAACTTTCTGGGCCTTGAAAACACAGGTCTCTGTACAACATGGGCAGCACAATCATAAGTTTACAGCAGTCATTTTGATTTCAGTGGGACTTTGTCCACAGTGAATGTGCTTAAAATTACAGCCTTAAGGTTCCTGTTTTCTTAAAACTCTTTGTGAATACAGTGCTGTTATACACATGCAGAATTCTGGACTTTTCCATTTCAGACTTGAGTGGTGCATTGTACTTTAAATGTTCCTTCCATGTAATAAACTAGCAGAGTCAAGGGCAGCTTAGAGAAGCATTAAAATGACATACCACTTGCTGTCCATGGTCGCATAGTCTACCACCTCGATTTGCTGCAGATCTAGCCTGTCTGTTACAAGCAGTCTGTTATTGCATATTTTAATGTTTCATCATTAATGTATAGCTCTATATAGCTATTACGGGGTAATTTTGGCATATTCCAACTTCTAGCAATTGATGAACATACTAATGATATGAAGGCCACAGTCCCCCCCCGCCCAAAAGTTCAGTTTCCGTGCTTCTCATTATGTTCTTTCTCAAATTGTGAGTTTAATTACTATTTTGCCTTGAGAACTCTGCTCACAAGCTTTGAAGTTTTGTATCAGGAGCGGAAAGCATGTGACTCACCAGATGTCAAGCTCCCCAGCAGCCTTAACCAGAATAGGCAATAGTGAGGAATTCTGGAAGTAGTAGTCCAACAGATGGAGGACCATGTGATTCCCAGCCATGTCATATATTTGATACAGAGCTTTAGATTTTGGCCTTTATCGAGAGACAGTCCCATTGAAGACAATGGGGCTGAAGCACAAGTAACTCTCAGGAAGGGCACAGTTCTTCCAGGTGGTCCAGACCTTTTTAAAATTCCTAAACTTTCTTATACAGGTTCCATTATTTAGATGTTTATTAAGGTTTAGCAGATCCATAAGAAATTGACTGTTAGTCTGTATGCTATCCATACATCTGGTAGTTCATTACAAATAATTTCAGATAGGGAAGATTAAAGCCTTACATTTTATTAGCCTTTTACTGCTGCTTGAGAGAAGCAACTGGTGCTAAACGTAACTGATTGATATTCCAAACATGTTTTCAGTTTGTGCATTTATTACACATCTGCAAAGGTTTTACATTTTCACAAGAAACAAATCTTCCTGCAAAGCCTCTTCAAAAATTTACAAATAAACATTTTAATATCACTAATGTTTCATTAACATTATTTAGAAGTAAATTACTAAATGAAATCACTGAGCTAGTGCCTGAAATCTGAAATATGCATGGCAGAATTATTTCCTAACAAACAAACATGTAAATAGCATTGGGACTACTTTCATTGTCCAGGAAAGACGAATCAAACTATTTACTGCATGTTGTGTTGTTATAGAATCAACCAGATTTTGACAAAATTTTAGATCAATACTGCACTATCAGAGCACATTTGAGGGAAATCTAGTCAAGTAATTTTGTACTGCTGCACAAGTACAGGCAGTCCCCAACTTACAAACGGCTCATAGTTACAAATGGGGGTGAGGCAACAGGAAGTGAGAGAAATCTACTCCCAGGAAGAGAAATTCACTCCTGAAATCATAATTTAGGGGAAAATGCGTCTCAACCAAAGCTTTATCACCAAGCCTTGTTTCCACAGAATGCCAGATTTTTCAAAATCCAATTATCACAGGGATAGAAAGTGGGGTGAAATCTGAATGGGCACATACAGCAACACTAACACCACAGGGGTGTTAGCTTTTCCCTGTGCTATCCAAAGCTTTATATAGAGAGAGACAGAGAGGGAGAAAGAGAGAGAATATATATATGTATATGTATGTATGTATGGCTGGAGTTACATTTTAAAAAGTACCTGTCCAAACGTACATACAAATGAAACTTAAGAACAAACCTACAGAACCTATCTTGTTCAGAACATGGGGACTGCCTGTATAGTAATATCACTTTCCCTTTTCCATTAAAATGAAATTATTAAAAGCGCTCCACAATTTCATATGGCATCTTTCTAATGGTGCATACTGTGCTGTAGATACAGGTGGCTTGTCAATTCTACTAATCTCTAGAACTGCAGAAAGGGAAGTGGAACTACCCTACAAAACTTAGGATGTTTTGATTTTCTACTTGCCGATTACTCAGAGCACTTTTGCAAAACCAACAAAAGTCTTTCACGGTAAAGAAAGGTACAAAGCTATATCTACGTCTTCACACTTGGCAGGTATTCCAAGCACCTGAGAAGTGAAGACATACTTGCTCAGCAGCTTGGGAGAAAGGTTACTTTCATATTGCACAGGAAATGTCTTTAAGTATTGCTTTTGGGTTGGCCTTCAGCAGCAGCAATATGAAGGTATACTAGTACCCAATTCTGATGAACAACTGCTGTGAAGAGGAACATAATCAAACTTAACTAGTAGGATTTTGCCTGCATTAGGCTGTATAGTTGTTTAATATAAAGCCCTGCTGAGCAAAAACTACAAGGGGAAGGCATTTTCATTAGATGTACAAGTGGCAAATTGAGATTTAGTTGAGCACCATATGCTACATGGATCAATATGCAAATAGTTCCATAGACACAGAATACACCAGTCAATATAGCCAAATCAGTGTAAACAAAATTTCAAGAACAATGTAGAATCAATTCGGGGACATTTTAAAAAATAGTATCCACATTTACATATCCAAAAAAGTCAAGTTGGAGACCAGCACTTTCCTATGTTGAGCATTCTTTCTGTAATCACAAAAAAGAAACAATATTCTATATCAGGATGTCAAATCTAATTTTATCGAGGGCCACATCAGCCTTATGGTTGCCTTCAAAGGGCTGTTTGCAATCGTAAGATTGCATAAATGTTGCACTGGCATTGAAAGCCTCATGGACCACTAAAAATGACGCAGTGGGCTGGATTTGGCCAAGCCTTGCATTTGACACATGTGCTTACTTGAATTAAAATAATACGGAAATCCATAGCCATACTAAAAATGCCAGAGTGAGGACCTTATGTAGCATTTCAGTACAAGTGAACAAGGTAAGAAAAACATGTTGTCATGAACAGGTTCTATAAGTACTCAAGCGATTGGGGGGGGGGGGGAGGCTTCATCAAAATTAGATTTTGATATGAACAGTGGATAAGTTGAGGATCATTCTGCAGAGAAAAAAGTGCCAGTGCTGACTTTGGGTCAGCCATCCCACATTATTCCTACTTAGGCATTCAAAAAGTCCAGAAACAGCATTGCAGCCGATTAAAAAGGGGGTGCTTCTTTTATGGTCTTCCAGGATGAATACAGCTTGTTCCTTCTGCTACTCTACTTAGAGAGGGGGAGGATACCTTTTTGAAAATTAGATTTAAAGTATAGTACTTACATTGTGTTTTGAATCAATTTTGACAAGATTGCCTTTATGAGCCAACTTTTAAAAAAGGGTTGGGAAAGTATTATGGCTGGTTTTACATACTTAGTAAAACATCTAATTTACTCCTGAAAAAGTTAGAAAAAAATATCAGCCACTCAAGGATCTTAATGAGCTTAACAGTTTTGCTCTCGCCAAAACAACCTTTATTTTTATACTGTCAGGAACAGAAATCATGTGGCCCAGCTCCCACCACTGGAACCTCTAGTTCAACAACACCTGATGGCACGTGTCATTGCCAATCCAAGGTAAGAGACAGGTTTGTTTTGTTTTTTTTTTTAAAAAAAAACTTCCTCTCTCCTGTGGAAAGTGAAGCCAGGATGGTGTTGTGTAGATTTGCACTATTGTGAAGACTGAGGCTAGAAACAGGTATGTAAAAAACATTTTAAATAAGGCTGTTTCCTTATCAACGGCTACAAGGAACAACACCAACATTTTGAGTTTGATGTGTTTGTGCTAGCATTCTGATATGACAATATGGACTTAAAATGAGAGTATGCCTCCACTTCTGGGTTAAACATGACTTATCTAGAAATCCAAAATCCTCAAAAATACATTATTGTCCATGTGGGTGACTAAACATAGCAACACCTATTTCCTGATGGTTCAATTTACACAAAATTCTTTACTGTATAAAATTCCCTTCAGGCGATGGGTCTAAGGAATATATGAAATATAATATGTTTAGACTTGAGTCACATTTCCAAGATATTTCATTTAGCGTATGCAAATATGAGTGTTCCAAAATTCAAAAAGCTGCTCTAAAGCATTTCAAATAAAAGATACTCAATTGCTATGAAAAAAATGCTTCCAAAAAAGAGCTAAGCAGAAGATGTATAGGTTTAATCACCAAGGTTCCCTGGAAACACATTAGCAGCAGTCTTTTAGCCAAATGCACTTGTGGACAAGCATAATCTTTTTGCTCCTGACCTGCACAGTTGTTCATGTATCTACAGAACACTAAGTTTTACATCTGGAAAGCACAGGGCCCTGGCCCACTTGCTGTAGTAAAATTTGTTTACCAATAGATATTTCAAAATACTTAAGTGTTCACCACTAAGATACTATGGAAAAGATTTATTCCACTTGTTATTAGGTGCATCCCTTGAAACAGAGGAAATTAAGCAGATGTGAGACTGAAGTATAACTTTCTTTATAAAGGAATGAGCAAGAAACAGTGCTGCAAGATATAAATATAAAACGACACTGAGTGTTCCAAGATTTTCATCTTGGACAATGATTTACAGTGCATTATTTTTGTTGATAAGTTGCCTAATTACAATGCAGAATACTTCTAAATAATCACAAGAAGAATATGCATGACTTGTACTTGGAATTAATACCACCCATTAACGCATCTCTCCACATTATCAGTAGCCACTTTAAGAGCCACTTTGATCTGCACTGATGCTCCATCTATGACCTGGCTTAGCGTCCCACGTCTTGTATAGAGAAGCATTATTCAGGAATCATAACAGTTGTGAGATGCTTTGATTACTTCAGGAAATATTTCTAAGGATCTTTCACAACACCTACTAAAGCAGGCCGCAAAGTACGGCCATGCAGCTTGTATCCAACTTTAGATACTAAAGCAACAGTGCCAGGCTCTTTATCTTCCATGGGGACATGGAACAAAGCTTCATGTTCATAGGGGTCAAATTTGGCTCCAAGAGGATTCAGTTTAATCAAGCCATGCTTTTTGAATACTTTCTGAATCTGAGCTTCTGTCATGGCAAGACCCTCATAAAGGTTCTTCAGATGAGGATTGCCTTCCTTGAGTTCCTCTTTGGGAACGGATTCAGTGGCTTTTTCCAAAACATCGGCAACTTCCAGTAAGTCTTTGCAGAAACTTTGAATTCCTAAAATGGAAAACCACAGTAAATGTTCAGTCACTGTATAAAGATATACTGTTATTTTATCTGACTGTAAGATTTGTTTCTGATATTGAAAATGGAAAGTTTGTTCCAGCTACCTACTTCTCAAATGCCTGGGGCTCTGGGTTGCACTTTAAGCCAAGCGTGGGGGGGGGGGGGGACATGATTGGGGGGGGGGGGGACATGAACAACCACATACCATTTTTTTTAATGAAGTGGTGAGAAATCCATGCCTGGTTTAAGAAACAATTCATTTTATTAATTTATACACATACACACACAGATTTAAAAGGTGCCCCTCTCCCTCCGGAGGACAAATACAGAGCCAATGCCACAGTCTGAGTAGCTTGCATATCACTGATTTCACTGAATTACTCTGTACATATTTTCAAAAGCATAATATTTATAGCTGGAGCAATACCAACAACCCAGACTTCTTCAAACCCACATTTAAGCCTACCATGTAAGATTGCATAATATAGTTATTTTCATGTTCTCATTATCTCGAAACCAAGGAGACACTAAGAATCTCCTGTACATTTGACTTTGTACGAGTATTAGAATAGAACTTGTGACAACTGCAGTTTGTTATAAACGCAAAGGTTTATGCCTCTTTGAATTGTTTTTTATGGTGACTTAAGAAAAAGGAAGAGCCCATCTCTGCATCTGGCCTCAATGTTAACAAAATGTAAACAAAAAAAGTTATAGTTTACCAACTGAAAACCATCAACATCCTCAAAGCAGCACTGCAGTGTCTTTTCTGAGTTTCCAGGTTTCAGTTTTCACTTAGATAAGTAATAATGCTTTGATTTTAGTACCAACAAGCAAGTCCTAAACTCACCATATAACTTTGCTTCTTCTACCAATTTCTGAGTTCTCTGTCGTAGATTTTCAGCATCTGCCAAGGCACGTTTATATTTGTCCTGAAAAAGAAAAACATGAACATTAAAAATGTAAGGTTAGATGCTATGTGTTAAGCAGGCAAGCAAAACACATTATTCTACGCTTTCCTACTTCAACCTAAAGCACATAAACACGTAGAATTTGCATTCTGTTTAATCCTAAACCACCTGCCACATTTAGGACTGGTTTTTACTCCAAGCCTTTTCAACTCAAGCTTTATAGTATGAACATGTTATATAAGCAGTCTTTTTTAAAATGGAGAAGCTTTTTTGTGGCAAAAATTATATAAATACAACTTACACAATTGAAATTCACTTTGGAAGGCAAGTCTGTTTATTAATTAATGGCAAACCCTAAGCACTACATCCCTTTACACAATGAAGAGCTACAACTTCAAATGACGTATGGGGAGGAAATTGGGCCACATGTAAAGACTTCAGAATAGCTTTAATTGATTTTATATATGACATTATTTTATATCTTTGCTATGCTGTTGCTGTCACTTCAAGTTCTGATTCCTGAATCAATTATCAAAAAGTTACAGGAGTATTCCTATCCACTAAGTAATTTGCATCTTCCACATGTTATGCAGGCAAGAGCAATTCAGCATCTGGTGGGCCACAAGTTGCCCCCACTGGCACTAATTAGCTTAAGAACAGACAAACCAACATGATTCTTACATTAATTTCTTTTAATTGTTCTTCCAATTTGGTCTTTTCCTCCATTAATATCTTTGTGGCAGAATCAGAGTCAGGCTTTCGTTCAACATGGTTCTGGTTTGTGTCCTCGTCTACATTTGGTCCAGTATTTTTCTCCTGTGTCACTGTACACAGCAGCTGAGAAGTTCTGAAACAAAACAAGGTTCAATACAACTGAAGAAACTGGGACTAAAAGAGAGTACAGTATTTAATCTCATTTCAAGTACAGAATGATATATTATTCCAGGAAACCATTTAGTATAGTGAAAAATATGCTGGGGCCCCTTCCACACGGCTGAATAAAATCCCACATTGTCTGCTTTGAACTGGAATATATGACAGTGTGGACTCAGATAACCCAGTTTAAAGCAGATATTGTGAGATTTTCTGCCTTGATATTCTGGCTGTGTGGAAGAGCCCTTGACAGGCAGAAACAATAAAGAGTTCCTAAAGAGATGGAAATGGGCAATGACATATCAGGAAGGAGAGTCAAAGAAGTGAATGATAAATAGCCCTAAGAGTAATGTATGGGTAAACACGATAGAAGGGTAAATAAGCAATATTATAGGCACCACAGTGATTAGGGATGGAAGTCAAGAGGGGGGGTGCATGGGCATGTGGGATAAAGGTTAACTTTGTGTAGGATGTGGGCAAAAGGGATGTCTTACATGTTGTAGTGTGGATGTCATGTGTGTTATGTGTACTGTATGTATATCACGTTTGTAAATTATAATAAAATTTAATTTAAAAATAGTTCTGGTGGGTTCAGAAGCTCACTGAACTATGCTATTATCAATTAATTTGATCTTATTTCAGGCCTCAATCTACACTGCCATATAATACAGTGTGAAATTACATTATATGGCAGTACTGTATAAATGGGGCTTTAGATAGGCGAGACCATGGAAAATCATTTTAGGTGCTATATATAGCAGGTGCTATATATAGATATAGGAGCCCCGGTAGCAAAGTGCGTTAAAGCACTGAGCTGGAGACCGAAAGGTGCCAGGTTCAAACCCCGGGAGCGGTGTGAGCGGCCCCTGTTAGCTCCAGTTCCTGCCAACCTAGCAGTTCGAAAACATGCAAATGTGAGTAGATCAATAGGTACCGCTCCAGCGGGAAGGTAATGGCGCTCCATGCAGTCATGCCAGCCACATGACCTTGGAGGTGTCTACGGACAACGCCGGCTCTTCAGCTTAGAAATGGAGATGAGCACCAACCCCCAGAGTCAAACATGACTGGACTTAACGTCAGGGGAAACCTTTACCTTTTATATATATATATAGATAGATAGATAGATAGGCTCAGTGTCTCAAAATAATACAGCCAGTCAGAAACGTTAAATGTGTTGTTGAAGACTTTCATCGCTGGAATCACTGAGTTGCTGTGAGTTTTCCAGGCTGTATGGCCATGTTCCAGAAGCATTAGTTCCTGACATTTAGCCTGCATCTATGGTAAGCATCCTCAGAGATTCTGAGGTTTGTTCAGGGTGGGAGAAAGAACTGTTGTCTGAGGCAGGTGTGAATGTTTCAACTGTCCACGTTGATTAGCAATGAATAGCCTGTGAACAAGCATGTGGACAGAAAAGAGGAAACCATGAAAATGAACAAAATCTGGTTACTAGCATTGAAAAAACCCTCTAAAATCAGGACAATAAAGAACACCACTAAGAAAACAAAGGAATTCCAGACATGAATCAATCAGAGCCAGCTAATAATTTCCAACAAAGGATCCCCCTGGACAGTAAGCAGTCAGACCTTGAAACTGAAAGGTTGTTCAATGCTAATTAAATGGCCAATTGAAATATTGACACCTGCCTCCAACATATAAGGGTTCTTTCTCTCACCCTGGACATTCCACAGATAGTGGAATGCATGGTTTCCAGCAGACCTCACAACCTCTGAGGATGCCTGGCATAGATGTGGGCGAAACGTCAGGAAAGAATGCTTCTGGAATAAGGCCATACAGCCCAGAAAACTCAGAGCAACCCCGAACCGTTAAAGCAGCCCTGTGAGCGGGAAAGGTGGCTGCCTCGCTAGGATCCAGGAAAACACTGTATAGAGATTTTTAGGATCAAGCCCTGCTTCTATTGAGAGAGAGGCTGAGCAGAGAGGGGTTAACGAGGGAAAGAGGCAAATGAATGGCGCGAGAGAGAAAGGAATGACCTGAAGACAACGAAAGGGGACGGGAAAGGTTAGGTCCCCTCTCTCATTCAAACCAGTTTCCTCTATCTATGAACATGGTCTGCCCCCTCCCCTTCCCGTCCACAGACCGCCTGGGCCTCTCGCTGTAAGGCCGCAAAGGCACACAGCGGTCTTTACCCTCAGTGCGGCACGTTGGGGCCCAGTGGAGGCGTCAGCCAAAAAGGCCAAGCCTCAACTTCCCTTTGCGGCGTCCCCTGCCTCACCTCCACGGAGGTCCCGGGAAGAGAAAGACGTTCCTCCCGGCCAGGCCCACCAGCCGCTGCACACCTCGCACGGCCGCCGCCATCACGCTACTCTCAGCGTCGTCCCCCTCAGCGCTCGACGGAAGTCGCCTCTACCCAATCAGCGCGCAGGTCAAGCGAACAGGGGAGGGCGCAGCCAATCAGCGGCGCCGCTGGGGTGGGTCGTGCTTGGTGCTAGCAACGGGGCGTACTCCTTCCCCTAGCGGCAGAGCTCAACAGAGCATGCGCAGCCGGCTTTATTCGGGAGGGAAGATGCGCAGGCGCAAGGAAGCGATCTAAGGCTCAGTCCATAGAGAGCATAACTTTCCAAACTGTGTGTCCTGATGTATTAGTGTGTCAGTCAGCACCGGTGCATCGCAAACCTTTTGGGAAAAAAATGTTATGTTATAATCTTAGAAATCATGTACAGTAGAGTCACTTATCCAACATTCTGGATTAGCCAACGCATTTTTGTAGTCAATGTTTTCAATACATCGTGATATTTTGGTGCTAAATTCGTAAATACAGTAATTACTACATAGCATTACTGCTTATTGAACTACTTTTTCTGTCAAATTTGTTGTTAAACATGATGTTTTGGTGCTTAATTTGTAAAATCATAACCTAATTTGATGTGTAATAGGCTTTTCCTTAATCCCTCCTTATTTTCCAACATATTCGCTTATCCAACGTTCTGCCGGCCCGTTTATGTTGGATAAGTGAGACTCTAATGTATTTGTAAACATATACATGAAAGCTGCCTTGTTGTGAGTTTCCCAGGCTGTATGGCCATGTTCCAGAAGCATTCTCTCCTGACGCTTCGCCCACATCTCTGGCAGGCTTCCTCAGAGGTTGTGAGGTATATTGGAAGAAACGAAGCAAGAAGGTTTATATATCTGTGAAAGGTCCAGGGTGAGAGAAAGAACTCTTGTCTGTTGGAGGCCTGTGTGAATGTTTTAATTAAACACTTTGATTAGCATTAATGGCCTTGCTGAAGTCGAACATGACCCCCCCCCCCAGTAAAAGATTGTAACTTATAGTTTTGCTAAGGACAAAGACATCAAGCTGGATAATAATCAATTGATCAATTTGCAAAGGCAACAACAACAAGGACCCTTCCCATATTAGGTAGTGTGTACATTTAATCAAGGCTTTATGTCCTACATTTCATATATTTATAGCAGAAGGTACAAAATTTATTACTGGAAACTGGTATTTGACCTTTACCAAGCCCAGCCCTCCCCCCCCCCCCTCCCTCTTTTGCTAGCCTTTGGCCTAGAGGCCTAGAAATGTAGATTTCTCTTTTGTTTAAGAGCTATTGACTGGAGTAAGAAACAATTAACTGAGTCGTTAGTTCTCAGGCAGAAGGCCCTTTGTCAAAAGCTGGGAGGAGGAGGGTTTGCATTTCTGGGCTTTTGGTCTGAGACTAGCAAGAGAAACAAAAAAGCCCCGTGAACAATATATCTTATAATCTTGCCCTCATTTCTCAAAACTGAAATGTATCTTTCTGTCTCTCTGTATCACCTTGACACACATTTTTCTGTTCTTTTAGACTAGACTCTCCTGCCCATTTTGCTCCCTTTCCCTTGCCATTCATTTCCCCTTTTATGAATTTTTATGTATCAGGGACCCCCTTCCGCTTCCTCCCCACATGTACCCCTCTCCCCTTGCATTGTTCCAAGCCCCAGGGTACCCCAACCTGCCCCCTTCGCCTGCCTGGCCAGGAAAGGAAAATCCTGGGATTCCCTTCTAAGAAAAGCCCCATGAATACGCGTCCAGAGATAGGAGCCTGGATAAACGGTCATAAGGGAACCTGTGTTCGTTTCCCCAGTCCCATGGGATGTTGGGTCATTTTGGATTCTCCCCGGAATATTGGGTTCCTTGTATGTCACTATAATTTTATTATTATTATTTATCATTATTTCTTATTGCCTATATTATTCTTATTGCTGCAATGTCTTTCCCCACATAATTGGAACATGATAACCTCAACCTGAACTCTGGCCAGCACACCATCCTGCCCAAGCAACATCAGGATGCCTCAGGGCTATGTATGACAAACATGGGTTATCAGAAATCACCGTCTGCAAAGAAACAATGGATTTTTTTTCCTTCCTGGACTTCGGAGGGCAAGATGCCAGACTATCTAGGAAGAAAGGAACCTTTTGGACATTTAAATCACTCATCATAAAAGACTCATCTTCCTGGAAGGCAGAGGCAAGGCTTGACAAAAGCCACCTTTTCCTTGGACTTTGAGTCACAGATATTCCCATCACCGATCCTACGGACAAACCAGCAGGGGCCAGACTCCTATTCATGAATCTGGACAAATCAATCAATTAAACTAAGCCAGGTCCGGTTGGAACGCCACAGGCAGTCACTGGGCTATTTAGACAAAATATCATCACTGAGTCACCTATAATCTTGTCATTTCCACATGTGTACCCTTTGTTTCTCCTGTTGCCGCACCTCCATCTCCCCCATTGGCCAGCAAGAGAGTGAGGTCACAGATGGGGCTCACACTCTCATTGGAAGAGGCCCTTAGTGGCTCCCCCTCTATTCTGCCTTGGTCAGACCACACCTGGAATACTGCGTCCAATTCTGGGCACCGCAGTTGAAGGGAGATGTTGACAAGCTGGAAAGCGTCCAGAGGAGGGCAACTAAAATGATCAAAGGTCTGGAGA
The DNA here is from genome assembly GCF_035594765.1 of Anolis carolinensis. Taxonomy (NCBI): domain Eukaryota; kingdom Metazoa; phylum Chordata; class Lepidosauria; order Squamata; family Anolidae; genus Anolis; species Anolis carolinensis. The sequence goes on from NC_085844.1 coordinate 137,711,366, forward strand.
ACAAGCCCTATGAGGAGAGGCTTAAAGAACTGGGTATGTTTAGCCTGCAGAAGAGAAGGCTAAGAGGAGACATGATAGGCATGTACAAATACGTGAGGGGAAGTCATAGGGAGGAGGGAGCAAGCTTGTTTTCTGCTGCCCTGCAGACTAGGACACGGAACAATGGCTTCAAACTACAGGAAAGGAGATTCCACCTGAACATCAGGAAAAACTTCCTCACTGTGAGGGCTGTTCGGCAGTGGAACTCTCTGCCCCGGACTGTGGTGGAGGCTCGTTCTTTGGAGGCTTTTAAACAGAGGCTGGATGGCCATCTGTCGGGGGTGCTTTGAATGCAATTTCCTGCTTCTTTTGCAGGGGGCTGGACTGGATGGCCCATGAGGTCTCTTCCAACTCTACTATTCTATGATTCTATGACATCAGAGCCAATCAGCGCAGAGCTGGCCAGTGGGCGGGAGGTGGGAAATTCAAAACTAGAAATGTATAAAAAGTGCTGTATGCTGGTTTATTTCTGCATCATATTGCGACCATCATCTTGTACCAGCTGGACAGAATAAAGGCTTCGGTGCTCTCTGCTTCACAGAACTTGGGTGAAATAATCTTTTTGGACAGGGAAATTCTGATTTGCTTCTCGGAAGGCTCACCAGGTGTTGAGCAACCCTCCTTGCAGGATTCAGCATGGGTCTCCTTCGCTAGAAGAGACCCTAAATTTTGAATTCTATTTCATTGCCAGATTCATATCCTGGCTTCTTCCTGCCTGGGGGAATCTTTTATTCAGAGGTGTTAGCTGGCTCTGATTGATTAATGCCTGGAATTCCCTTGTTTTCAGAGTGCTGTTCCTTATTTACTGTTCTGATTTTAGAGTCTTTTTAAATACTGATAACCAGATTTTGTTCATTTTCATGGTTTCCTCCTTTCTGTTGAAATTGTCCACATGCTTGTGGATTTCAGTGGCTTTTCTATGTAGTCTGACATGGTGGTTGTTAGAGTGGTCCTGCATTTCTGTGTTCTCAAATAATATGCTGTGTCCAGGTTGGTTCATCAAGTACTCTGCTATGGCTGACTTTTCTGGTTGAGTTAGCCTGCACTGCCTTTCATGTTCCTTGATTCATGTCTGGGCAATGCTGCGTTTGGTGGTCCCTATGTAGACAGCTGCATGGTATACGGTAGACTCCTGCAGAGGTGAGAGGATCCCTCTTGTCCTTGGCTGAACGTAGCATTTGTTGGATTTTCTTAGTAGATCTGTAGATAGTTTGTAGGTTGTGTTTCTTCATCTTTCCTATGCAGTCAGTGGTTCCTTTGCTGTATGGTAAGAACACTTTTCCTCTGGGTGGGTCTTTGTCTTTACTCTCACTGCTTGTTCTTGGCCTTCTGATGTCTGTGGTGTATCCATTGGCCTGTAGAGCCCAGTTTAGGTGGTTTAGTTCACCTTGGAGGAGGTGAGGTTCGCAGATTCTTTGTGCATGGTCTGTCAGGGCTTTGATTGTGCTTCTTTTTTGACTTGGGTGATGGTTGGAGTTTTTATGAAGGTATCTATCTGTATGTGTAGGTTTTCTGTAAACTGTGTGGCCCAATTCTTGATTGGGTTTGCAGATGACCACAACAACTAGAAATGGCAGTTTTCCTTCATTTTCTTTTTCCATGGTGAATTGGATGTTTGGGTGGATACTGTTGAGGTGGTCCAGGAACTTGTTGAGTTCTTATTCTCGATGGCTCCAAATGGTGAAGGTGTCATCCACATGTCTGAACCATGTAGTAGGCCTTTTTAGTGCTATTTCTAGGGCTTGTTTTTCAAAGTGCTCCATGTAGAAATTTGCTATGACTGGACTGAGAGGGCTCCCCATGGCTACTCCATCAAAGAACTTTTGTCTTTTAGCAGGGAGGAAAAAGCGCCCTGAAAAACATGCCGGCGATCCAGTCAGAAAGGCGTCTATGAACAACAAAGCTCCTTGGCGTGGAAGAATGGAACAACAGCACTTCCTTATGGCCAAGTCTTTTGTCTTTTAGCGGGGAGGAAAAAGCGCCCTGGAAAACATGCCGGCGATCCAGTCAGAAAGGTGTCTATGAACAACAAAGCTCCTTGGCGTGGAAGAATGGAACAACAGCACTTCCTTATGGCCAAGTCGAGCACAGCATCCAGATTGCAGATACAGATAAAAGAGGGAAAGCCTGCCTCTGTTTATATACAGTTCTGTCTTTGTCTATTGCATAAAGGCATTAAATGTTTGCCACATATGTATTTGTAATCTACTCTGAGTCCCCTCGGCGAGATAGAGCGAAATATAAATAAAGTACTATATTATTATTATTATTATTATTATTATTATTATTATTATTATTATTTTATGATTACTGTATCGCGAAATGGTGCATGCCTAAAGCATGTGTCATCAACATTAAATATTTGGAAAGCTCTGTTATGAAAACTCATGTGAACGTAAAATTTCCAAGTTCTAGAGATGTTATGTTTTGTTCCTTCTGACAGAAGTGACAGTTGCAGATGGAAAACAACAGAAGAATTATGAAAAGGAGCAATCGAGCAGCTCCTTTAACCTTAAGATTAATTTACATCTACACTGTAGAATTAATTCAGCTTGACAACCCATAACTGCTCTGACTCAACGCCATGGAATCATGGGATTTTATAATTTGCACCAGGATTCTTCAACAGAGAAGGTTAAAGACCTTGTAAAACTACAACTAAAGTGGTGTCAAACTACATTAATTTTATAGTGTAGATGCACCATTACTTATTTTAGTTTGACCTTGTGTGGATTTTGGTACAGTTCTTCATTTGTACTGATTTCTGTGAGCATTTGGCTTCAAATCACCTGTCAATTATGGTGGCCTCATTGATTTCATAGGGTTGTTTCAGGCAATGAATCCTCAATTGTGGTTTTGCCAGTTCCTTCCTCCGACATGTGGCCTATGCCACCTGGTATTCATTGGTGAACTTCCACCCAGGTGCTAACCAAGGCTCACTCTGCTTAGCTTCTGGGATCATATGGGATCTGGTGCCTTCAGTGGACTTAGGCATGGTGCACTGATGGTATACAGTACTGAAGCTACAGATGTTAAAGAGAAGGTTAAAGACCTTGTAAAACTACAACTAAAGTGGTGTCAAACTAAATTAATTTTATAGTGTAGATGCACCATTACTTATTTTAGTTTGACCGTGTGTGGATTTTGGTACAGTTCTTCATTTGTACTGATTTCTGTGAGCATTTGGCTTCAAATCACCTGTCAATTATGGTGGCCTCATTGATTTCATAGAGTTATTTTAGGCAATGAATCCTCAATTGTGGTTTTGCCAGTTCCTTCCTCCGACATGTGGCCTATGCCACCTGGTATTCATTGGTGAACTTCCACCCAAGTGCTAACCAAGGCTAACTCTGCTTAGCTTCTGGGATCATATGGGATCTGGTGCCTTCAGTGGACTTAGGCATTGTGCGCTGATGGTATACAATACTGAAGCTACAGATGTTAAAGCACAGTTACGTAGTTGTGAAGTTGAATTAGAGTGCAATGACATGCACTTTGAAGCTAACACTGAATCAAAGGACGGTGAAAACAGCAAGTAAAGGGTTTTGGGAGAAGGCAGAGCCTCCCTTTCCCCTTTCAGAGGTGTTTCTTGGCTCCAACAGCCGACATTCTGCTTTTTGTCTTAAAAACTGCTGCTCCAAAGTCTCCTGTGCCGTAAGCACAGCTTTAACAATTCTGTGAATCTGTATCTCTGTTATTCTTCCCGCATTCCATGGCAGTAACTTTTTGGTATGCTGCTTTTCATAGAGTCCATTATCCAGAAAAATGCTATGAAAATGTGTCCTGTTTAGGGAAGTCTGTCAAAAAATTACTAAATTATATTGTAGGCCAGAGTTCCTCAACCGTTAGCCTTCCAATTGTTTGGAACTGCACTTCCCAAAAATCCCTGAAATTTGTGCACAATGGCTGGGGCTCTGGGAACTTCCATGAAATCTAAATGACAAAAGATTTGAGAATTAGTGCTGTAAGTTACAGACAAATTGAAAATGATTAAATGTAATGAGCTTTCAAAACCAAATTCATTTTTCTCATTCCTCCATGCTCCCTGGAGTATTTGAGGCCCAGGGGAGGCCCTTTTCAAACTAGAAGAAATTCTGCTTGGAACCAATAGTCCAAGACGACCTCTGAGCATAGCAACATTGTTCCCCAGATGTTGTTGAATGGCACCTTCCATCACCTCTTGGCCCCATCTATACTCCCATATAATGCAGTTTGCAATGACAATATATGGTTAGTGTAGATCCATATAATACAGTGTAATTCCAGATTGAACATCATTATATGAGTCTACACTGACCATAAAATGCAGTTTAAACCTTAACTATATGGCAGTGTAGATGGGGTCATAATTATCTATGCTGTTTATCCCCACCTGAATGATCTCATGATTTTCACCATCATGATGTGGGAATGATCTCAATCTTGTTGCACTGTTTCTGGGCACTAGAGCAGACATGGGCAAACTTCGCCCCTCCGGGCATTTTAGACTTCAACTCCCAAAATTCCTAACAGCCGTTACTGTTGCTACTTGGTCGTTATACAGATTCCTCAGGAGACAGACAAGGTGACTTGGTATCCTCATACCATCCAGAACTTGCCACAATTTATTACTATCCACATAGTCAATTAAACAAAAATATTATCCGGCGGATATTGGCAATTTGGTCTCTCCTCTCTTGTGTACTTAATGTTCATTATTGTATTATGTTTAGTTGTATGGTTTTAAGCTGTATGGTTTCTTCGCTATGTTGGAAACCGCCCTGAGTCTTTTGAGGAGATAGGGTGATACAGTATATAAATAAAGTTTTATTATTACAGTAGAGTCTCACTTATCCAAGACTCGCTTATCCAAGGTTCTGGATTATCCAATGCATTTTTGTAGTCAATGTTTTCAATATATCGTGTTTTTTTGGTGCTAAATTCGTAAATACAGTACAGTGGAGTCTCATTTATCCAACACTCGCTTATCCAAAGTTCTGGATTATCCAACGCATTTTTATAGTCAGTGTTTTCAATACATCGTGATATTTTGGTGCTAAATTCATAAATACAGTAATACTACATAGCATTACTGCGTATTGAACTACTTTTTCTGTCAAATTTGTTGTATAATATGATGTTTTGGTGCTTAATTTGTAAAATCATAACCTAATTTCATGTTTAATAGGCGTTTCCTTAATCCCTCCTTATTATCCAACATATTCGCTTATCCAACGTTCTGCCGGCCAGTTTATGTTGGATAAGTGAGACTCTATGGTAATTACAACATAACATTACTGTGTATTGAACTACTTTTTCTGTCAAATTTGCTGCATAACATGAAGTTTTGTTGCTTAATTTGTAAAATCATAACCTAATTTGATGTTTAATAGGCTTTTCCTTAATCCCTCCTTATTATCCAACATATTCGCTTAACCAAGGTTCTGCCGGCCGTTTAGCTTGGACAAGTGAGACTCTACTGTATTTATTAATGGCTTGGCGCGGCCAGGAGGGGGCGCTCCGAGCCTTCAGAGCAGTTTTTTTCCTAGCGAGGGGAAAGGAGCGGCACGCGGGTGGGCACAGTGACACCCTCAATGAGCGCGCGCGGAGCAAGCCCTTGCAGAGGAGGGAGGGGAGCCCCTTGCAGAAGGAAGGAGGGCGCGCGAGCGGCCGGCCGGCAGGGGGCGGCGCTGGGGCGCGCGGGCTGGGCTGGGCGGGGAAGACCCGGCGCGCTGTTTCCCACGCAGCGCAGGAACGCCACGCTCCCTCCCTCCCTCTCCTTGGCTGGCTCTCCTCCTGCTGCCAGCTTCGCATCCTCGCCTCGCGCTGTGGTGGACGGAGGCCCCCCGAGGATGGCGCGGCGCGTGGCCCCGCGGCTGCTCCTGCTCCTGCTGCTGGCGTTGGGAGCTTGCAGGGCGGGGCGCACCGGCAGAGAGACCCGGAGCGCTTCCGGGGGGCCCCTGCGGGAGGGCGCCTCCCTGCTCAGCACCTCCTTCGTCCTGAAAGGCGACGCCATCCACAACCAAGCGATGGTCCACTGGACGGGCGACAACAGCAGCGTGAGTGACAGGGGCGCGCGGTCACGTGGCCGAGGGGCGGGGAAGGCGGGGCAGGGCCCTCTCCTCTGGGAGCAAGCAAGTGGCGCGCGGCGGGGCGGATGGGGGCGGGGGTGCCTTGAAGGAGCGCCCCTCTCTGCTTTCCTGACACGCCTCCCTCCCTCCCTCCCACCCATCCATCCATCCATCCCTTGGAGCAGAGAGGAGCGCGGCAGTGCATGGACTTCTCAAGGCACAAAGAGGCTTCTTTCCTGTTGCCTCCTCCTCGGAGAAGTTGGGAGACAAGCCCCGGAGAGACAAGGCGGACAAGCCCTTTGTCAAACCGAAATGTCATGGGCCGAAGTGATGGCTCAGCTTCCCAGAGAGCGTCAGCGTGCGCCTTGCCCTGCTTGGTCTGAGTCCCGGCCGCAGTCTTCTGAAGAAAAAAGCTTTCCAGACATGTCTTGACACACTTTTTTAACCTGGTATGGGCAAACTTGGGCCCTCCAGGTGTTTTGGACTTCAACTCCCACCCCGCGACCCAGCAGTCTCTCTGTCCGAGCTAGCAGAAGTGGTCTCCAATTCGGCCCTGGTCTCCCAACAACTCATAGTTTTGGGGGACTTTAATATTCATGCCGAGACCTCTTTGACAGGTGCAGCTCAGGATTTCATGGTTGCCATGACGACCATGGGGCTGACTCAAGTTATATCTGGGCCCACACATCAGGCGGGACACACGCTGGACCTCGTCTTCATTGTGGACGGTGGGACAGTCAGAGTGGAAGAGCAAAATATTCTTCCATTGTCATGGTCTGACCATCATCTGATCTGTTTGAGTTTCGCCGTGTCTTCTAACCTCCGCAGGGGTGGTGGACCCATTAAGATGGTCCGCCCCAGGAGGCTGATGGATCCGGATGGACTCCTGAGGTCTCTTGGGGATCTTCCTGTTCTGGAGACTGGCGATCCTGTCGATGTCCTGGCTGATCGCTATAATAGTGAGCTGACAAGGGCACTTGACACGATCGCTCCCGAACGTCCTCTTTCGCTGCGTAGAGTCATGTCGACTCCTTGGTTCACTGAGGAGCTGGCTGTGATGAAGCGTGCGAGGAGGGGACTAGAGTGCATCTGGAGGAAATCTCGGGATGTGTCTGACCAAGCACGGGCTAAAGCCGCTATTAAGGCTTACTCCGTGGCTCTGCGAGCAGCCAGGAAAGCTTTCACGACTGCCCGCATAGCGTCTGCGGCCAACAGGCCATCGGAGTTGTTCCGAGTTGTTGGGGAGCTCCTGCGGCCTCCTGAGACCCAGGGGCTTCCTGATGACTTGGCAACTAGGTGCAGCGATTTTGCGCACCACTTTGCAGGCAAAGTTGCTCAGATACGCCATGAGTTGGACTCCAGCTTAATTGTAGTTCCAGCGGAGGTAACCGAGGCACCTGTCTGTCCGATTTTGTGGGATTCTTTCCGGCTTGTTCTTCCGGATGACGTGGAGGGGATTCTTGGGTCTGTGAGGGCGACCACTTGTGCTCTGGATCCTTGTCCCTCTTGGCTGGTTAAGCAGGCCAAAGAGGGGTTGTTGGATTGGTTTGTGGCTATAATAAATGCCTCCCTGGGTCAGGGGTCATTTCCATCTTGTTTTAAGCAAGCGGTGGTAAAACCGTTACTAAAAAAGACCTCGCTAGACCCATCTGTATGTAACAACTACAGACCAATTTCCAACCTCCCGTTTTTGGGCAAGGTTCTGGAGCGGGTGGTGGCCACGCAGCTCCAGGAGTTCCTCGATGACACTGATTTTCTGGACCGCTCGCAGTCTGGCTTCAGGCCTGGGCACAGCACTGAGACGGCTTTGGTCGCCTTGGTGGATGACCTCCGCAGGGAACTGGACAGGGGGAGTGTGACCCTGCTGGTTCTCCTGGACATCTCTGCGGCTTTCGATACCATCGACCATGGTATCCTTCTGGGGAGGCTCTCCGGGATGGGACTCGGTGGCACTGTTTTGCAGTGGCTCCAGTCCTTCCTGGAGGGCCGTTCCCAGATGGTGAAGCTGGGGGACACCTGCTCGGACCCCTGGCCTTTGACCTGTGGGGTCCCGCAAGGGTCTATTTTATCCCCCATGCTTTTTAACATCTACATGAAACCGCTGGGAGAGGTCATCCGGAGTTTTGGAGGGTGTTGCCATCTCTACGCAGATGACACACAAATCCACTACTCGTTCCCACCTGACTCCAAGGAAGCCCCTCGGGTGCTGAACCAGTGCCTGGCCGCTGTGGCGGACTGGATGAGGAGGAACAAGCTGAGGATCAATCCTGACAAGACAGAGGCCCTCCTGGTCAGTCGCTCGTCGGATCGGGGTATTGGGTGGCAACCTGTGCTGGACGGGGTTGCACTCCCCCTGAAATCACAGGTCCGCAGTTTGGGGGTCCTCCTGGATTCAGCGCTGACGCTTGAAGCGCAGGTGTCGGCGGTGGCCGGGAGGGCTTTTGCACAACTCAAACTTGTGCGCCAACTGCGACCATACCTCGTGAAGTCTGACTTGACCACGGTGGTGCATGCATTAGTTACCTCTAGACTGGACTACTGTAATGCGCTCTACGTGGGGCTTCCCTTGAAGACGGCCCGGAAGTTACAGCTGGTCCAACGTTCGGCAGCCAGACTAATAACGGGGGCGAGTTACAGGGAGAGATCTACTCCCCTGTTTAAGGAGCTCCACTGGCTGCCGTTCATCTTCCGGTCCCAATTCAAGGTGCAGACCATCATTTATAAAGCCCTAAACGGTTTGGGACCCGCCTACCTTCGTGACCGTATCTCCTATCATAAACCTGCCCGACCTCTCCGATCATCGGGGGAGGCCCTCCTGTCGCCACTACCTATATCTCAGGCTCGCCTTGTAGGAACAAGGGAGAGGGCCTTCTCTGCGGTGGCCCCTCGCTTGTGGAACTCGCTGCCCATTGAAATCAGGCAAGCCCCCACCCTTTTAGCCTTCAGGAAAGATTTAAAAACATGGCTCTTCCGGTGTGCTTTCGGAGAGTAAATGTTCTATGCTACTCCCCCCCGATATTTATCCTCTAGACTGGTTCACTATCTGATGTCCCGTCCCTCGAGGTTTTATTCTGATCCCTTTCTCACCCAGAGTTTTAATTTTTAATCTAGTTTTTAAATGTAGTATTCATGCGGCCCGCTCGTGTTATATTGCTGTTTTGATCTTATGTTGTACTGTTTATTTTATGTAATGTATTATTTAATTGTATTATGTTATGGTTTATTGTATTGTCTTGGGCATGGCCCCATGTAAGCCGCCCCGAGTCCCCGTTGGGGAGATGGTGGCGGGGTATAAATAAAGTTTTATTATTATTATTATTATTGCCCATGCCGGTTTAAAATCCTAGAGTTAGCAGAGACCCCAAGGGGCAGCCAGTCCAACCTCCTGCCATGCAAGAAAAACACAATCAAAACACCCTTGGCAGATGGCCATCCTGCCTCTGCTTAACATACGTCCAAAGTCCGAAGACCATGCCCTATGCGGAGTGTCTTAAAGAACTGGGGCCCCTTCCACACCACTGAATAAAGTCCCACATTGTCTGCTTTGAACTGGGATATATGGCAGTGTGGACTCAGATCCCCAGTTCAAAGCAGGTATTGTGGGATTTTCTGCCTTGATATTCTGGGTTTTATGGTTGTGTGGAAGGCCCTGGGTATGTTTAGCCTGCAGAAAAGAAGGTTGAGAAGAAACATGATACTCATGTATATAAGCGGAAGTCATAGAGAGGAGGGAGCAAGCTTTTTTTTCCTGCTGCCCTGGAGGCTAGGACACAGAGTAGTGGGTTCAAACTACAGGAAAGGAGATTCCACCTGAATATTAGGAAGCACCTCCTGACTGTAAGAGCTCTTCAGCCTCGGAGTCTGGTGGAAGCTCCTTCCTTGGAAGCTTTTAAACCAGTGGTTCCTAACCTTTTTTTTGTCCAGGGACCACTTTGATCAGGGACCACTCTCCAACATTAGTACCAGAAGGGTTGCAAATCAGTTTTTGGTTAACTTTGGAATCAATCTGGTTATTTGGGGTGCTGATTCAGAAAATTGCATTGGATACACCACATCAGCTCTAGTTTCTGATACAGAACATATGCCTTCCAGTAGTTGCCTTCTGCTTGCCTAGAGAAAACCATATTTAATAATCTAGAGGTGATGTGGTCTATCCAATGCAATTTTTTTGAATCAGCACCCCAAATAACCCCAGGAACAGGTCTAAAAACAAAGACACCTAAACATTGTTTTGGTTGGGCTGTGTTACTATCTATGGATTTTGTTAACATTCGTTAAAAAAAAAGAAGGGGATGGAGCGGAGGTTGACTAAAATACAAAAAGCGGAGCATGAGACCCAAGAAACTGTCTCTAACAGCTTTTATGATGATAACAACAACTTTGTGGGACTAAACAGGGTCTTACAAAGGGCTGCTTTTCCATTACAACTGTTTTGTGGCAATGGGAGCTAATAATAATAATAGTTACTTTGAGGGACTCTCCTTCTCTCTCTTGTGCCCTCAAACGTGCCAAAGGATGAGTATTCTTCACCAAGCTTCCCTTCCCTCTCTCTCTCTCCTTCTCTCTGTTGCTCTTCTCCAACAGCGGCACGCACCTCCGGTGTCATTTTCCCCGCATGACTCCTGGATCTTATTTTAGGTCTCGCAGCCCACAAGTTTGGAACCACTGTTTTAAACAAAGGCTGGATGGCCATCTGTCAGGGGTACTTTGATTGTGTTTTTCCTGCATGGCAGGGGGTTGGACTGGATGGCCCATGTGGTCTCTTCCAACTCTATTATTCTATGATTCTGTGATTTGAAAAGTTTCCAAGGAAGGAATTTCCGCCACATGTCAGGGCAGAGAGTTCCACTTCTGAACAGCTCTTACAGTCAGGAAGTTCTTCCTAACGTTCAGGTGGAATCTCCTTTGCTGTCATTTGCATCCACTGCTCCATTGTGGGCCCTTCCACACAGCCATATAACCCAAAATCTCAAAGCAGATAATCCACAATCATCTGATTCCACACTGCCATATAATCTGGCTCAGTGTGGATTTTATACAGCTGTGTGGAAGGGGCTTGAGTCTCCAGAGTAGCAGAAAATAAACTTGCTCCCTCTTCCTTAGGATATAAATGCAGACGTTCACATGACACACCTGCACACTGCAGCTGACACAAATGTGTTGTGATACACAGTTTCCTTCCCAGAGTGACTTGGGAGATTTCGCCTCCTAGAAGAAAAGGGACCAAGCAAAGAGTTTTGCTAGTTTCCCCCTGCAGAAAAACACTTCTCAGAGGAAAGCCTTGCCCTGAAAGTGCAGGAGAGGGTTCTGATAGTTCTCAGGGCTGTGAGGTCAGTGCATGATGTAGGGTGGGTCACCTGTTGCTTGGGCGGCCTGAGGCGCTTCCCTGAGATTTTGAAAATGCCTTCCCTGTCTTGACCCTCCTGTCAAGTCCCTCTGCTGAGTTCTCTCCGATTTCCTGCAGAAGAGAGAGAAAAGCAGATAGGCTAAGAACACTGATGGAGAAAGCATATTGGGATGTGCGCTCAGAAGGCAGACGGTATGGTCCAGTAATGTGGAAAGTCAGCAGCAATTCTCTGTTAGTTATAATGGAAATGCCATGCTTTATTTACATTAGAAACCATCTGTCTGGGGTCAAGAAGAGATGTCCACACCACATCTCTTTCTCCAAATTTCTGCTGGTGCAAAGGGAAAATGGGGCAGGAAAGTCTATACACAATTTTGTCCTGTTTGTGATAGGGCTGTACTGGGGAGACGCTGCTGCCATTGAGGTCGTTGTGAGTGCCCTGTGTTTGTGGTTGTAACGGCTACTGACAGCATTTTCTTCTCTGACCTCACTTTCAGCACCCCGTTCCCAGCCATGTATACTGAGTTAATACCTGAACTTTTACATTACATTCCACCTATTTGAGGAAATGGACTGTTATCTACTGCACTGCTTCTTAAACTGTGGGTCCTGACCCCAAACGTTGGGGTTACAATTTTTTTTCCAACAGTAAAATGTTTCTGAATGATACTCATTTACACCAATTTATTAGCAACAATATGCGTGTAGGTTTTACAGTGGACTCTGCAGAAAGTGCTTGAGGTGTACTCCTCAAAAAAGGAAAAAATCAGCCTGTTTAGCAAGTCTTGCAAATGCTAATTATCAGCAAACGTTTGGTTTTTATACCCATTTTATATAGCTATATACCTGGGGTCACACAAAAAATTCCCAGACTAAAAGGGGTCCTGAGAAGAAAAGGTTTAAGAAGCCTTGATCTATTGAAGGTTATGGTCTAATACATCTGTTAATTTTATAGCTGCTTTTTCTTGTTTTAATTGTGACAAACTAATATGGCTCCCTTTGGATTATGCTGCCAATTAAATATGCTTTCGTACTATCAAAAGTAGTTGAATATAAGCTCGTTGTTGCCTTTGGAAACTGATTCTCCAGCTTTTATCTTAAGGTGCCTGCTTTCCTTAGCAGGGGTTAGAGTGCTGATGGGCAGTTCCTGATTTTCAGAGACTCGTGCTATGTTTGCTATATTGCTTCCCATTTGCCTTTTGTTTGCGTCTCATTGTTGTCCCTCCCTCTTTGTGTCTGTATCGCTCAGGGTAGGGTTGATTTTAAATCACTAAGGAAGAATATTTAATCACTGATTCAAATTATTTTCCTTTTTAGTGAACCATGTATTGCCTGCGCAGATGTACATAACAGTATTAAATGTGCATAAGTAAAGCATAATACTTACAAACTTGAAAAAAACCACTGTATACTAAGAGGGTACTATAGTAGCTTTAGTCATGCAGCCCACATTCTTTTTTGTTGCTACAGAATTTTGCCTGCTTACAGACAGTGAAGATAATTGATGGATTTTTTTGGCAGCCTCTGAACACATGAAAAGAGTGAATAAACCAAATGATATGTGATTTTGGCAAGTAGTCATGTCATTAAATGCAGACCTAGCCTAATAATAGGGATTGCTGAGCTACATGGTGGGTGTAGAAATGAAAGGGATCTGAAACATTAAAATTATAATGAGGAGTAGGAAAGGGGTACTTGGCTATTCACCTGCCTACCAGTCTCTCTTGCAACAGTCACTTCTTCTTAGTGGCCACCCCCCCAAGCTTGTTGTAAACATGTCAGAGAGAAATGCAGTCAGGGCAGCAGGGAAGATGATGTTGGGACAATGATATGTCTCAGAACAATGATATGTCTCAGATGTTGGAACAATGATATGTCTCAATGAAATGTCTCATGGGGTTGCTTTAAATTGAGAGGTGACAAAAGTCTATACTTTGACTTTGCTTTGAATGCAAAAGGCCGCTGTCTGAAACCTTGGAGAGCTGTTGTCAGTCAGTATTCCAGAGGCTGAGTTAGATGAACCAGTAGTCGGTTAGTATAAACCAGCTTTCTATGAGAAATTGGCCAACTTAGATGTTACCATCCTCATCTGTACTTAAAGTTGCACCCCGTTTCTGTGCTATACATGTGGTTGGGCTAGTTCCACGTTTAAAGATATCTACATTCACATAAGCACTTTTAAAGTCATTTACATTTCTCAGTGTAAAACCCCTGGTGGCACAATGGGTTAAACCCTTGTGCTGGCAGGACTGCTTTCCGAAAGGTTGGCAGTTTGAATCCAGGGAGTGGGGCAAGCTCCTGACTGTCAGCTCCAGCTTCCCATGTGGGGACATGAGAGAAGTCTCCCACAGGATGATAAAACATCAAAAATCCCCTAGGCAGCGTCCTTGCAGATGGCCAGTTCTCTCACACCAGAAGCAACTTGCAGTTTCTCAAGTCGCTCCTGACATGAAAAAAAAATTACATTTACCTAAGTAAAGTCTGAACCCAGGCAAAGTTACACCAGTTGCTTCCTGCAAGTCCTGGGGTAAACTTTGGGGGAAAGGAGCTGAGGAATTTTCCAGAATTAATCTAAACCCCTGCCTCAAAAATCGGAGTGGTTTTTGTTTTCTGGATGCAGATACTTAGTTTACTCTATTCAGCAGTTTTATTTTGATCCCCTCTGGTCAGATCAGTTTCCTAGACTACTGAAGCAAATTCTTTGCTGAATATCTACTTTATAATTATTTAAGGAACCTAAATGGTATTAGTTCTGTGCAGCAACTCAGGGAGGCGTTTTACCTAAAATAACTCTCCTGAAGATTGAAATTAGCAGCTTCAAAAACTAGCCAATATATGGGAAAATATTATCATTTTTATTACACTTTGAATACACATGTTGGTGCTTCAAATGTTAGCCCTCTTTCTGGATATATTTGACCTTCTGACTCCAAAAATGGCACCCTATCACCTCTAGTTTTTTTTAATATGGAACATATGCTATATATGAGTCTTCATTTGCTCACCCATTAAAAAGCATGATAGCCATATCTAAGAAATTAGAGTGATGTGGTCTATCCAATGCAATTTTCTGAATCAGCACCACAAATAACCCCAGGAACAGGCCTAAAACCCAGGGTGCCAAGAAAAAAGAATTTTTTATTGGGCTGGGCTATCTGTGTGATAACTAGATACTTCCCCACACTGGAAATAACCCATTATTGGCCAATATTTTTTTTGCAGAACAGTTGAGGGCCCTTCCACACAGCCATATAACCCAGAATATCAAGGCAGAAAATCCCACTATAACTGCTTTGAACTGGGTTATCTGAGTCCACACTGCCATATATTCCAGTTCAAAGCAGATAATGTGAGATTCTATTCAGTTGTGTGGAAGGGTCCTCAGTAATTGGTTCAGATGTGGACATCTCATCGCTTTTTCTTCCATAGACAATTCGTGAGTGGCTGTGGTGTGGGTGGGATCACATTATTCTTGGTGTGGGTGGGATCACATTATTCCCTAACAGAGAAATCCTAGACCACTTCTGGTATTCAAGTGTGAAAGATGACATTTCTAGTACAGTAGAGTCTCACTTATCCAACACTCGCTTATCCAACATTCTGGATTATCCAACGCATTTTTGTAGTCAATGTTTTCAATATATCGTGATATTTTGGTGCTAAATTCAGAAATACAGTAATTACTACATAGCATTACTGTGTATTGAACTACTTTTTCTGCCAAATTTGTTGTCTAACATGATGTTTTGGTGCTTAATTTGTAAAATCATAACTTAATTTGATGTTTAATAGGCTTATCCTTAATCCCTCCTTATTATCCAACCTATTCGCTTATCCAACGTTCTGCCGGCCCGTTTATGTTGGATAAGTGAGACTCTACTGTATGTTTAAACCCTTTTTAATGTCTGATTTTTGGTTTGTTTGCTTATTATACCACATACTTCCATTATATATTTTTGCTATCATAGCATTATCACGGCCACAGTATTTTAAATAAAAAAAATAGATGAATCAAGTATGAAATGAGGGCTGGAGTATAGGAACCCACCCGTAATGGTGGCATTCATGTAGACAGCAAAATGTGCAAATGATACTGTTAAAGCGCAAATGTAACAAGGATGCAATAGGGCACATCACCAATCAGCTACACTCACAGAACTGACTGAAACCGTTTTGAAATGGAATAACATGGCACAAAAATGATGTGATCAAAAATGACGTGGACAAAGCGTGACCGTGGAGAAGCATGTGAATCCTAAGCAGAGCTGGCCCTAGGTATTTTTCAAGTGTAGGTGAACAGAACTTTGGCGCCCCCCCCCCCCCCAAAAAAACAATCACTGAAAAATAAAAGCGTTGGATAATAAGGAGGGATTAAGGAAAAACCTATTAATCATCAAATTACATTAAGATTTTACAAATTAAGCACCAAAACATCATGTTTTACAACAAATCAACAGAAAAAGCAGTCTCGACTGCGCCCCCGTATGTTTGGCACCCAAAGCGACTGCTTAATTCGCCTCATTGTTGGACCGGCTCTGATCCTAAGGCTGGCTTTGTGGCCCCATTCTCCCCAACTACCCTTGTTTCTAGCCAAAGAAAGGATGTGTATCCCCCCTCCCCCCGCCCAATCCCTGTATTAAACCTGCCTCAGGTTAGTTGTTTGCCTATTGTTTAACGGCAATTTAATCTTTAACATTTTTAAAAAGTAACACCGTGTGGATGTATCCTTTACCTTTCTTATTAAATACCAGTATCATTTTGTAACAAAGGCAGGAGGAAAGCCTTCTTGCCCTCTCACCTCTAACTACTGCTGAGCTATCCTAAGAGCTTAGTAAAGCTATTCCCACCAGTGACCAGCATTAAGTTTAATCACCTCTAAAGAGGATCATAAGCTGTCATTACATTAGTGGCAAAGACCACTGCCTGTGTAATGGGAATGGAGTTGGGCTACGAGCATGGGGAGCCAAATTGAAATCCTTATTCTGCTACGAAACGCACTGGGTAACTCTGAAATAATCAGACAATCTGGCCCTCTTGTTGTGAGGAATGAAGGAAGATTATTTATATTATGCTGAATTCCTTTTGGGAAAGACAGAGTGTAGAAATGAAATGAGCAATTATATTTTAACGTGACTGTTTCAGCTACCTGTTATATTTACTGTCGTTTATCTTTCTCGTAAATCCTTTAAAATACTCCATCATAGTTTTATCCATATCTAATTGTTCAGTTGTCTTTTCTTTTTAACAATCTACTTCCCAGTTATAGCATTTTCCTATTGCAGAGTCAGAAGGCTTAGCATGATGTTCTTGAGAAAGTTTGTATCTCACAACTTTGTAAAGGTAGTACACATATAGAAATACACATACCTTACTAGTTTGCTATTTTGGAATTTGGGGGTTCTGACATAATTACCAAATAGCACAATGAGTTTCCCCCATGTGATAGAAATTCAATGTGATGGATGAGTGACTTCTCAGGAATAGCAGTGACTGATGGGATACCAGAATAGAAGTTTAGTAATGGTGTAATACAGGCAACTGGGTGAGAATTAGGACTCTTCAGGATCACTTTTAGGTGGCTTGAAGAGGAAAGTAGGTACTAAGGTCTCCAGTTACCTCCTTTCTTCCTTCTTGCTGATGGATGATGTAGGGAGCTTCTGCACTGGCCACATAGTGCAGTTCAAAGATGACTCAGAGCTGCGGTGGGCACAAAATACACACCACCAAGGTGCACTGCAATGCACATTAAGAATGATATAGCACTTTTAAAAAAGTCCTGGAAAGCCTTAGTTCTGTCAAAAATGTGCTGCAACAGATGCCAGTATATTCCAGATCCAGGTCAAAATCGGCTCTGAAAAATGTGGGGTGCATTGTGGACACCTACCCCTGCTGAACCGCATTATAGACTTCAGAACAGATGCTGCTGAAAAGCACTCCACAGGTATGACTGGGTAGCAGGGGGCTAGTTAAACCCCTGAGAGGGGTAATTCATTGTTTCAGCTCCTATCTGTTATTTTTCCTATTTTTCACCTGCATGCTTCTGGTGCACTGATGCGCATCTCCCCAGAAATGGGGGGGGGGGGGAGGAATCCTGCAAAGCAGTTAGAGACCAGTTTCTGTAGTAAATGTAATCACTTTCCTGGCCTCAAACTTGTTCCAGGCACGACAGTCTGATCAACATGTGGGGGCCCGGTTCCTTTTGAACTTGTTCCAAGATGGATTATATTTTCAGTGTAGAGGCACTCTCAGTCACATTTTATGTGGAGTACAGCAGTTCTGTTTCCTGGTTATGAGAGTGTCAATATCAATTATCATAACTCCTTTGCTGTATAAAATTTATTTGAAAAAACTGAGAGATGTCTGTCAAATGGATTATTTATTTTTACAACATTTTACCTCCTTTTTAGGCTGCAAAAGCTTTAAGAGCTCAATAATGACAGTTCCCGTTCTTGGGCTAATTAGTTTCTTGCAAGGAATTTAGTATAGTCAGTAATTATTGCTATTCCCTTAAGACATCGAAACTGTAAAAAAAAAACTACAGAGAGGATGGAAGGGACTTACTGCAGAAATCAACGTGTAGAGGTTATCTATAGTTACTGCAGTTTTAAGTATTACTGTTCTAATAATGATAAAGATGATGATACAGAGACCTGTGTTTTCACTTTTTAGTATAATTTGTTTTAAACTACAGTGTTCCCTCACTTATTGTGGGGGTTACGTTCCAGGGCCACCCGCGAAAAGTGAAAATCCGTAAAGTAGGGACGCTAAATTTGTGTTGTTTGCAAGTAGTGTCTCTGCCCCTTCCTCGCCTCTCAAGCATGCGTATGCACGCTCCCGCCGCTGCCTTGTGAGGTGAAAACAAAGCTGCTTCAGCCTCCTTTTCTCTCCCTTAGGCTTCTTCCTTCCTTCCTTAGGCTTCTCCTTAGGAAGGAAATAGAAAGAGGGATTAATATTATTTTATGATTTATACTATTATTTTAGTGTATATTGAAAACCCACAAATAGCGAGGGCGCGAAAAGTGAACCGCGAAGTAGCGAGGGAACACTGTATAGCTATATTACTTGTACATGTTGATCTCTTATAACAGTCGAGGACAGATTTTGGGATCAAAATATGGCATTTGATATAACCCCTGGATAAATTGGTGGTAGTACCAGTAGTTAGGGAGAGTACGGATGAGCTTCCTCTATCAGCTACAGCTCCCACAAGGATGGTAAAAACATCAAAATATCCAGGCATCCCCTAGGCAATGTCCTTGCATAAGGCTTATTCTCTCACACCAGAAACAACTTGCAATTTCTCAAGTAGCTCCTGACACATAAAAAAAAAACACTAGTAGTGCATCAGGGGGCCATTGGCCATGGCCATTTTCCTACACAAATGTTCAAAACCACCTGATGTAATGCCAGTAATATGTATTACTTTTCTTGTTTCACTTGTGTCTTTGCATCATTTTTTTCCCTCCCAAGTCAGGTAAAGTTGTTTAGCTTAGCCAGCGAGACTACATGCTCATGCTCTTCTTCCTGCTTGGGCATGATCCTGTGTCTTGGCTCCTGGTCAGCAGGATGGCCACAGCAGGCCCAAGAGTCACTGGTGTACGTGGATGTTTTACTTAGCAGCAGTCGCTCCAGAGCAATATTACTGGCAACCCAGGAGCTGGAGTAAGGTAGTACAGTGTTCCCTCACTTATCGCGGGGGTTACGTTCCAGGATCACCCACAATAAGTGAAAATCCGTGAAGTAGGGACACTATATTTTAATATTTATACATTATTTTAGTAGTTATATACTATTTAAGTTTTTATCAACCAATCGTGTGTTGATAAATCGCCTCCTTCTCATCCCGTTGCCGCTTGGGCTCCTTTTCTTTCCCTTTGGCTTCTCCTTCCTCCCTTCCTTAAGCTGTAAATAGTAAATTTTTATGATTTATAATATTCTTTTAGAGTTTATTGAAAAACCGTGGAACAGCAAATCCGTGAAAAGTGAACCGTGAAGTATTGAGGGAAACTAAAACTAGAGAAGGAGCTGTAATGGAAGCAGGAGCATGGGGACACAGCACAACAGGTGAGATGAAAGAAAAGGGGTGAAGCTTGATCTTCCTCTTACTAATAAGTAAACAGCCCCTTCCTGATCTTAGCAACCCAGATAGGAAGGTGCTTAGTCTATTCCAAATACCTATTAGAAGTACTGACATCCCCATTGCTCCCCTTGCTGTCACGGGAGCATGAAACAGACTAAGCGCTGCTACCATTTTTTCAAGTTGGCATTACAAAAGGTAGAAGTGGCACTACATGGCCAGAGGCAATGCAATAACCCATGGAGATGTCATCCTGGGTTTCGGCTTATACACAAGTATATACAATCCTTTTTATAAAGGGGACCGGGAGGAGTTCGCCTTGCTTTACCTTAATATGGTTAGTGTGACAACTAAACGAAGATTGTTCCAAAAGCCCATAAATATCTGAAGACTAGATTCTGGGAGCAAGCAACAAGCAGAACTGTTTCCTTAATGTCCTGTTTATGAGTTTTCCAGAAACCACTGGAAAAAGATGCTCAGCTAGATGGATATTTGGCTTAATATAGAGTGGCTGCTATTATCATTTTGAAATGCTATGCATTGTGATGATGAATGCTTATTTACAAAAGAAGCCATCAGAAAAGCTGATTTTTTTTCCTTTGTAATTAATTACTGACCTCATTATATTTTCAAATTTGCTTTTTAATGTGGCCTTTTCATTGTATAGATGGTTTGATGAGGTAATTTAAAAGCAGCAAGAAGAAAAACAAGTTTTCTCAGTGCACATTAAAAAGCACCCCACACATACTTTCAGGACTTTGTAAGCCCCTTTTTAAAAACTTTTTTCCTGGCAGGTTTGCCTAGATTTCTCTGTGCTTCTTCAGTGTAGCAAAATAGCAGACCCAGCATTCTTTCTCTTTCAAAGTAAAAGGATTAATGGGTTGGTTGGTGTAAAAGTACATATTGAATGAAGAATTCCCACCAGAAAATCAGGCATTGAATCAAAGAAAACAGCTTGCAGAGAAAATGAAGGATAAAAATTATGTTGTAGTAGTTGCTGTTTCCTTAAGAATTATAGCTTGTAGAAGTATAGTATTACAGTGACTTCAGTATTAAGTTGTGTAGCTCTTTTCTCCAGATATTTCAGAGTCAGAAGCCCAGTTTGGATGTCATGATAAGTCTGGGTTCCAAGAGAACCCAGGGATATTGTTCACGAGCCGTATCCTGGCAATGGCCATAAACAGAAAAGGCTGTTTCCTTAGCATGGGTGAGTAACTAGCCCAGTTCTGAGAGCTGCACTTATTCACACATTGGACTTTGACAATCTGTACCTCTCTCACAGGCCTTAAATCCCACATTTTTCAAGTTGTTGTTGCTGAAATATATGTTCCCACATATATTTTTTTAGAAATGTGTGCATGTGTGAAAATTTGACGTAGTTCAAGGGGCCCTATCCTGTTTTAGGCTCAATAGAGGCATTTTCTTCCCATCAGGAGGTGAATGGAGATTAGTAGTGGTTTGGGAAGAAGTTCTACCTCAGCCTAAATCAGACCAACCATGCTTAGTTATGGTGACATTATTTGCCCCATGACAGGTGCTGAGTGTGTTTTGGGGTGGGTGGGTGAGCAATTTTAAAAGCTTAACAAAAATGACTTCCGGTGGAGCTTTCATGGCGGCAGGACAGACTTGCTTAGGGCTCTCAGCAAGCCTCCGCTATCTGGCGATCGGGTAGAGCTGTGGGCTCCCCTCTTCTCACGGATCGAAGTGAGAAGGGACGCAAGGCCCGGAAAGCACCGTTTGATCCGACCCTTGAGACAAACCGAAGGGAACGGGTCCGGTAGCTGAGGGAGCGCGGATCGCGACAGCGGCAGCAGGCGTTGAGCCTGCACTAACTGCCAGCCTACCTCCAATTTTAACTATCCCAAGGAAAAGACAGATGGCAGAAGAACGGACGGGAACTGTGAGTAACATAAAGTAATAAAACGATTCACAGCAAATTATTTCTTCGAACTTATAAAAAAAAAAAAGCAACGAGGACTACTGAAAATCTAAAATACTAACTGGGTGTTTCCGAGTGAGCTCCGTAGAGCCGACCCAAGGGGTAACCCGAGGAGAACGGATCCGGTAGCTGAGGAGAGCCCAGAGTGCGATAAAAAGAAGAAACCTATGACGATTTAAGGAAATAAATGGATGTAAAGGACGTAAGATTATAAGTAAATTAACTTACAAATTTATAATTAAAGCGTTCCTCCCTTTCGAAACTTAGAGGGGGCTGGAGATCAAAAAACAAAGAAAGATCAAATTTGGATGTAAAAATCGCCCTCCTGTTTAGTTGGTTTTGCCTAAGCTAAAGTGATTAAGGTGAAAAACTATCTTTAATTTGAAATTTGAATTAAACCAAGAGTAAAGTAGAATAAAAGGAACTCACTGACCTTGGATGGCGGACTGTTATGACTACGGCTGTTTCTGGTAAATAATCCATTGTCTGGAAAACGACGGAAGGCGAGCGGACCCAAAACTCCTTAGAAAGGCAAAAGAAAGGGCGGAAAGAGCTCAAAGAACTATAACCGCCCAAAGGTGGTGTATCAGATATTTGAATCCGTAGTGAAACAAAACTCAGGACGCTAAGCAAGGAACTGTGAAGGAGGCAACACTTCCGGCCCTAGAGGGAACATATTCTGGGAAGCTCGAGAGAGAAAGGACAACAACGTGGAGCCCGGAACTGCAGACGGGGTCAAAGACGAATAACAGAGAAGAAAAGGAAGACACCGCGAATAGGAGCGAATTTGAGGAGAGCGCCGTGAGTCAACGAAGGAGCCCAAATAGCAACAGAATATTTTGGCCCCATCTTGTGGTCAAATAATTAAATGCAGGGTTTGGCTGTTAAATAGCAACAGAATATTTTGGCTCCATCTTCTGGTCAAATAATTAAAGGCAGAGTTTGGCTGTTAATTAACCAGATAATTAATTTAACCCTTACTAAGAGAAGAATTGAACCAACCAGTGACTAATACAACGGTGAAAAACATATCCAATTAAATACGTTAAGTGATCTCTAATAATATATATTAAACTGATCATATACTAAAATTGGAAAAGTTAATAAAATGAAATAAATCATTGAAAATATAAAACATAAAATCAGATGACAAACTAATCCTAGAATAAATTAATATTTAAATAAACTGATTAATTAAGTAATCAATTGATTATTTAATTAACCCATATAAATTAGATTTGGAAGTAGGAAAAAAGAGAAGAAAATTGTCTGAACCCAAAAGATGGCAGGAGTTAAGCAAAAAAATGATAGAGACCTTAGAGATGGCAGAGGAATAGGTATAGGAAGGAGACCGTCACAAGTGGAGGAGGTGAATCTTAAAGATATACTGCGGGAGATCCAGAAATTGGCAGAGCAGCAGGCCGAGTTTCAGAAAGAATCACAACTGAAACTAGATAAACAATCCTTACAACAAAGAGAAATCTGCCAGGAGTTAATAGAAATGAAGAAAGAAATTAAAGAGGAAATTGGATTTTTGAAAAAGGAGATGGCAAGAACATATAAAGATATCAATGACTTAAAATCTGAAAACTTAAAACTTTCTAAATCTCATAATAAATTACAAAAGAAAGTAGATGGTCTAGAGGAGAAAAATATTAAGTTGGAGAAATTGCAGGAAAAATTAGAAATAAATGAGAAAGAATCCCAATTAAGATTTCGAAACATACAAGAAGAATCAGGAGAAAATATAAGAAAAATTGTAATAAAATTGATTGCAGATACCCTTCAAAAGGAGGAAGAATTCGTAGAAAGCGAAGTAGACAAAGTGTACAGAATACAAACAAATTTTTCTAGAAGAAATAGGGCAACTAGGGATACTATTGTACACTTTGTGAAGAAAAAAATTAGAGACGATGTTTTGATAAATAACAACAGAAACCCAATCTATTTCAAAGACAAAAAAATAATAGTGTTAAAAGAATTTCCCCAAACAATTCTAAACAAAAGAAGAAAGTACTTTTTTTAACAGATGAATTGAAAAGACAAAAAATAAGATTCAGGTGGGAGAGGAATGAAGGGGTAATGGCGACGTGGTACGGAGAAAAGTATTGGCTCACATCAGAGGACAAAGCTAAAGATTTTTATCAAAAATTAATGAAAGAGAGGAAAACGAACCCGCCTGAGACAACACCTCCTTCATCCGTGAAAAGGAAGAAACCTAAGAGAGCCAGACTTCGATCTCCAAAGGATATAAAAGGATCTAAAGGGGATATTCCTATAACTACATCGGACTCATCAGATGTAGGTGATGATGATGAAGAAGAAGAAAGTATGGTGGAAGAGGAAGACTTAGCTACGGAGGATGAAGGAAAAATGGAAAGAGGAGAAGACCAACGGAAAGAGAAAGGAGAGGAAGAAGCTACATATGGATAGAGGTAACTTTAGCAGACAATTAAAGTTTTATTCTAATAATGTAAATGGACTAAATTCACCAAATAAGAGGAAAGAAATAATATCACAATTAAAAAAGGGAAAATTTGATATAATTGCTCAGCAAGAAACCCATATTTCACAAAAACATGGCTCCCATTTGACTAATAAAGCATTGGGTAAAGAATTTTATTCATCAGATTTAAATAAGAAAAGAGGCGTGGTAATATATGTAGCTGACTGTATCCCACCATCATTGCAATTTAAGGATCAGGAAGGTAGAATCATAGCGGTTCAAATCACACTCGACCAACAAAAGATACTGATTTGCAATATATACGTCCCTAATGGGCCACAAACTAAATTTATAAAGGAGTTAAGGAAACGGATTACAGAAGTAGATTTTGACCACTTAATCATCTTAGGAGATTTTAATGGAATAATGGAAATGAAAATGGATACCAGCAAGATAATAAAAACAAGGAAAACTGAGAAAGCCAGATTAATTCCACAAAACTTCAGGAAATTGAAAGAAGAATTTGATTTAAAAGACATTTGGCGTATTAGCAATCCGGAGGTAAAAGACTACACTTTTTACTCCCACAGACACAAAACATGGTCGAGGATAGATATGATATGGCTGTCAAATACATTATGCACCAAAGTAGAGGAAATAAATATTTTACCGAAGGACAAATCTGATCACAACCCAATAACGATGAGAATTAACCATAAAAAAGTAGTTGGAAATGGAGATTCGACAATAATTTGCTTAAAAAAGAAGAAGATATTAATAAGAATAAAAAATTAACAAAAGAATACTTTGAACTAAATGCCTCACCCGAAATCAAAGATCAAGTACTATGGGACGCCTACAAGGCGGTAATTAGAGGATATCTAATCCAACAAAAAGCAGAGAAAAATAAACTAAAATTCCAAAAATTAAACAAGATCAATAATGATATAAATAAGTATGAAAAAAAGTTAAAAGAAGAACCACACAATAACCTCCTAGTAAAACACCTGAGAACTTTGCAAAACAATAAGAAAAATTTGGAACTAGAACAAACCGCGAACCAGCTGAAATACATAAAACAGTATAATTTCGAAAATGCTAACAAACCAGGAGCATGGCTTGCGAGAAAGTTGAGAAAGAAAAAACAACAGCAACCAATTACAAAAATAGAAAAGGTAATGAGGTCCTTGTGAAAGACAAAGAAATACTTCTGGCATTTGAAGAGTTCTATACCAATCTGTATAAAGAAGAGAATATAAATTTAGAAAAAATTCAAGAGTATCTGGGAATACAAAAACTACAAAAAATCACAGAAACACAGAGAGAACAACTAAATAAGGAGATAACAGAAGAAGAAATTAGGAAAATTATGAAAACAATGAAAGTGAACAAAGCGCCAGGTCCAGATGGCTTCCCTATATACTTTTATAGAATTCTAGAGGAGGAACTGTTACCTTGGCTAAAGAGAATTATGAATGCGGTACTGAAAGAGAAAATAGTACCTAATTCATGGACACAGGCGGATATAATAATGATCCCCAAAGAAAAAGGTGATGAATTGGATGTAGGTAATTACAGACCTATTTCCCTCCTTAATACGGACTACAAAATTTTTACGGCAATAATGTCAAATAGATTCAAACTGTTTTTGAATGAGTGGATTGGGAAAGAACAAAATGGCTTTTTACCCGAAAGAAATATAAAGGAAAATGTTAGATGTGTGGTTGATGCTATTGAATTTTATGAACATCATCATCAAAAAGAAGTAGTTTTGCTTGCCCTAGATGCCGAAAAGGCTTTTGACAAATTAAATTGGAACTTTTTTAAACTATTAGGCAAAGAACTTGATTTAGGCTATTATTTCTTGAATGCCTTAGAAGCAATTTATAATAAACAATCTGCTAGATTACTGATAAACGGCCAACAATCGAAAGAACTCAGTATTGATAAAGGTACAAGGCAAGGGTGCCCCCTCTCACCTTTAATTTTTATATTTGCAATAGAAATATTAATTAGAAATATAAGACAAGATGAGCAACTGAGAGGGTTAAGAATAAGAAACCATGATTTTAAAATTCGGGTTTTCGCGGATGATATAATCTGCATAATTGAAGAGCCAACAACTCGGATAAGAAAATGGATCCAGAAAATTGAAGAATTTGGCCAATTAGCAGGTTTTTATATAAACAAAAACAAAACAAAAATGCTCGCAAAGAATATAAGCAAGAAAAACCAAGAGAAAATACAAGAGCTGACAGGAATAAAAGTGGTTTCAAAATTGAAATATTTAGGAATTTGGGTTACAACGAAAAATGCTAAATTATTGGAGAACAATTACTTACTGAAATGGAAAGAGATTAAGAAAGATCTACAACAGTGGCAATATTTAAATATCTCACTTCTAGGCCGAATCGCAATTATAAAGATGAATGTGCTTCCTAAGCTACTATATTTGTTTCAGAACCTACCGATAATTAGGAACAATAATATCTTTAAAGAATGGAATAAAGAGATACAAAAATTTATTTGAAGAAATAAAAAGCCAAGAGTGAAATATGTTATTATGACTGATTTAATCAAAAGAGGAGGTTTCGGATTACCAAACTTGCAATTATATTTTGAGGCAAGTGCACTACTTTGGATAAAGGAGTGGGCAACTTTGGAAAACGAGAGCACGCTAGCATTAGAGGGAATGGACCTACGCCGTGGATGGCATGCATATATTGGTTATGGAAAAAGAAAAATAGAAAAGAGCTTTGGGAATCATTTTATTAGATCAGCTTTAATAAAAATTTGGGAAAAATACAAGTACCGATTTTATGGTAATAAGATACCACTCTGGATCTCACCTCTCAAAGCAGAACAAAGAAATATATTAGGCTGGTCTAAATGGCCAAAATATAAGGACATTTTACTTATAAAGAAAGATGGATGTGTATTAAAATCACAAGAAGAAATAAAAAAGAAATTCCCGGGGACCTCTTGGTTCCAATATGCTCAAATAAAAGAACAGTATAATAAAGATAATATAATTGGCTTTGGTAGAAACGATAATATATGGGACAAAATAATAACAAGTAAAAAGAAAATAGTTTCAAATATCTATATTAAACTATTAGAGTGGGCAACAGAAACGGAAGAAGTTAAAAAATGTATGATAAAATGGGCTATGAATATAGGCCATCCTATTAAATTAGCAGATTGGGAAGAGGTTTGGAATAAAAAGTTGAACTATACTTATGCTTCTGATTTAAAAGAAAATTGGCTAAAAATTTTCCATAGATGGTACATGACACCAAAAAAATTAGGCTCAATGTATAAAAAATATGATAAGAGATGCTGGAAGTGTAAAACTCAAGAGGGTTCATTTTACCATCTCTGGTGGTCGTGTGAAAAATCAAAAAAATATTGGAAAATGATACATTATGAAACACAATCAATCTTACAGCCGAATTTTCCATTAAAACCAGAATATTATCTATTAGGAATTTTAGATAACGAAGCTGAATTTACTAAAAATGATGATGTTCTATTTACATATTGCGCTACAGCCGCCAGGATGTCTTTTGCGAAGCAATGGAAAATGGAGGAAATTCCGAAAAAAGAACTATGGCTATACAAATTAGAAGAGATAAAAAACATGGACAAACTTACGTTCCTTCTGAAAGAAACCAAAGGAAAATACACTAGAAGCACAAATTGGAACAAATTGGAAGAATATCTTAAGAAATGAACTGAAACATACTTGAAAACGATATAAATAGACATTAGAAATTTGAATACAGTGTTAAAATGACTAGAAGGCAAAAAAATGGAAGATTACTTCCCTTGTTGTTAACGTTCCCTGAATTTTGTTACTACCCTTGATGTGACCCCCGATACCCCTTCCCTCACCTCCCCCCCCCTTTTTTTAGCTTTCCTCCCTCACTCCCCCCGCCCTTGGTTCTTAGGTTCTTATTTTCTTTCCTTATATTGTGATCCTTATGTCTCTCACTTGTATCCCCGTTTTTAAAAGTGTGCACTGTATTTTAAAAACTATAAATAAAAATTTAAAAAATAAAATAAAAGCTTAACAAAAATTAGGAGCATGGGGTTTTTGATGGCTTTATTTATCTGCGCAGCCTATAGGTCACTTTTCCCACCCGTTTCAGCAATTCATGCTTGCACTAAAAGTTATTCACTGGCATGTATCAACACACTGACCCAGAACAATGGATTTGCCAACATACTGGCTTCTTCTTAATGGCATCAAGTTGTGTTTAAGTAGCTTCTTAAAAAACAAACAAACACTGTCACATCAACAAAGGCCAACTACTAAAATGCTAAACTTCATATACATAAAAATAAAGTGTATGCATTAAAAGAAGCCCAAGCTCTCCCACATAAGGTCATTCTGAACATTGTGAGCTTGTTGGAGAGAAAACATTTGTCATTTTTTAAAGTGAGAGCGGATCATTTCCATGTTTTTTTTTCTGTGTTTTACAATTTTTCCTGTATATTCTAAGCTCAGAGCTGAAAAAGATCATTGTGAGAAGAGGGAATAAGAACAGCAATGAGAAATCAGTCGAGAGTGTACTGACATTTTCCACAAAGAGCCTTGAGTGGAAGTGGAAAAGCCTAAGGACCTCATCCCATGAACGGGGGAAAGTGGAGGGGAAATCGTCTTCAGGACCTTACACACTAGAGCAGTGGTTCTCAACCTGTGGGTCCCAAGATGTTTTGACCTTCAACTCCCAGAAATTCTAATATTTGCTAAACTGGCTGGGATTTCTGGGAGCTGTAGGTCAAAACACCTGGGGACCCACAGGTTGAGAACCATGACACAAGAGCATCTATCCACTTTAAATCTTGTGGCTGCCTCCTGCCGAGTTCTGGGACTGGTAGTTTAGTGAAGGGGCCTTTAAAATCCTGCAAGAGGCAGCAACCAGATTTTAAGTGGTTAGATTGCTCTTGTGTGATGGTCCTAAGTGTGGCATTCAGTGGCCTTCCATTTCCAAAGGAAACAAATAATTTTACCATAGTTCCCATCCCACCTTAAAATACAACAGTTGCCATCCTATCTTAAGATGCCCAGCTCAGCTTTTTGTGTGCACATTGAAAGCAGTTAAGTTGATTGTTCCCTGACTTCACAAGGCTCTGTCTCTCTTCACTTTGAAGACATAATCCACTGGTAGCAGTCCGTGTGTTCCTGTGACTACATTTTTTAAAGTGGAGAGAAACAATAAGGAGACGACTCCCCCAGCTTCTCTCTACCCCCATGGGAAAAGTCCTCCTAAGGGCCCTTCTACACAGCCTTATAGCCCAGAATCTCAAGGCAGAACATACCACAATATCTGCTTTGACCTGGTTATCTAAGTCCACACTGCCATATTTTCCAGTTCAAAGCAGAAGGTGTGGGATTTTATTCAGATATGTGGAAGGGGCCTAAGTGTCAGACTTGGGTGATCATGCCTCATACATAGGCCCTATCAACTTTGCCATATAATCCAGTTTCATATTGCATTATATGGTCAGTGTAGACTGCATTGAACAGCAGTATATGAGTCTACACTGTCCATATACAGTAATGCAGTTTCAAACTGCATTATTTGGCAGAGAAGATATATATAGATTCCAAGCAGGAAGAGCTTCTCGATAAAATATATAACTGCATTTATTTTGCTCACGAGTAATTGGAGTTCAGGTCTTTGTGGCCAAGGGCTGACATATTAATTCACTTCTCCACAAAATGATTTACGTGATAACAATATTGTAAAACACTAAATATTGCTGTCGGCTAACAGAGCAACTTAATAGATACACTACACAGAAGTATAAATCAAGAAATGTAGACAAGAGGAAGCAACGTCTGCAGGGAGAGCTAACCAGTCACTAAGCAACTAGCAGCAAGGCGCAAGCCTTCCCCCCAAAGCACAGCTGCTGGGAAGCAAATTGGTGTTGAGGGGAAGTGACACAGTCACGGAAGCAGCTGTGTGTGGAGGGCAGGGGGGATTTTAAAAGCTCTAGGAAATAGTGACGTCATATAGATGATCTTTTGCAAAGGCTCATCATATTTCAGACGGTCTTCCCAAAAGATCGATTCTACTCCTCCAAAGTGTTACTTCCAGCTGCTTAGAGTTTAACTACATGTAATGAACCTCACATGACCTCTTTTCCCGAGCAAAGCAAATTGGGACGAGGTTACCTTGCAAGAGAGAAAAAATATGAGAGAAAGAAGTGTTTGACCCTGCCCCTGATGGCTTATTTTTCTTTCTCCAAGTCAGGTTAGTTGGGATATAGATTTGCCCTTCACATGAAAGTCAATATGGAGGCTAATGAAACGTCCTATTGCATTTTTAAATAAAGACTATTGTCAGTTTGAAAAAATTGACCAAAATTTGCTGTGATGCCTCAAGGATAGGGGCTGGCTCTACACTTCTATTTAAAATCCAGATCGTCTGCTTTGAACCGAGTATAGACTCAGATCAAAGCAGATAATGTGGATTATCTGATTTGATAATCTGGATTATATGGTAGTATAGATTTTTCCAGGTGGAATATTTCCAGATTAGGGTTGGCAAATAGAAACAGGAAAGAGCCTGTGTACCCTGAACGGCTGTATAGGTAAAAGTAGAGGTCTTCCTCTGACATTAAGTCTAGTTGTGTCCAACTCTGGGGGTTGGTGCTCATCTCCTTTTCTAAGACAAAGAACCAGCATTGTCCGTAGACACCTCCAAGGTCATGTGGCCGGCATGACTGCATGGAGCGCCGTCACCTTTCCGCCAGAATGGTACCTATTGATCTACTCACATTTGCATGTTTTGAACTGCTAGGTTGGCAGAAGCTGGGTCCAGCTTATCCCGCTCCCTGGATTCAAATCGCCAACCTTTTAGTTAGCAAGTTCAGCAGCTCAGCAATTTAACCCGCTGTGCCATCAGGGACTCCTTGGTTGTATAGAAGAGGGAAATTCAGCAGGTGTTGTTTATAACACAAGCAGACTGCAAGCAACACCTGCTAACATTTCTTCATTTAAGCACACGTTAAAGGTATAGAAGGAACTTTCTCCAGCAACTCTATTCCAGATTTAACAAGCACGGTTCTTAACATCTGCTGAGGCGCTGAGTAAAGAGCTAGAACAGGTAAAAGTGCATTGAAAAGTCCTGTTCAAAATTATTAGTTACTAGCTTGGGGACCCGGCGATGCTCGGGTCATTTGAGAATGGTATTATTTGTGTTTTAATGTTATGTATTCTGTTTGGAGTGGGTGGACTACAATTCCCAGAATCGTGTGGTGCAGTACTCTGTGGATGGGGGTGAACTACTGCAATTTCCAGATTCCCTATCTGTCAGTAGTCACAGCAGGCAATATTCAGTCTGTGTGCCAAGTTCAGTCTGTGTGGCAAGTCTAGATTCGTCATTGGCTGGGTTCAGTGGTCTTTGGATGGAGGTGAACGACAACTCCCAAAATCAAGACCGCTTCCCACAAATACCTGCAGTATGTTCAGTAGGTCATGAGGCTTCTCTGTGTGAAGTGTGCTCCTAGTGCATTGTCAGTGGGGGTCAGTGTTTATCTGGTTGCAGGTGAACTATAACTCCATTTCCCCCAAACTTATCCAATATGTTGTATTGGTTATGGGGGCTCTGTGTGCCAAGTGTGATGCTCATTCATTGCAGGTGAACTATAAATCTTAGTACTCCTGAACTTCCAGTCCAGTTCCCCTCCAAACCCACCAGTAGTCAAATCTGGGCAAATCGGGTCTGCATGGTAAGTTTGGCCCAGACCCATCCTTGTTTGGGTTCATAGCGTTCTGGGTGTAGGTGAACTACAACTCCTGTATATTCCCCAGTAGGAGTGACAGTGCTCTGACTTGATGCAGGGTGAACTACAACTTCCACCATGTGGAGTCAATCCCTAAACTCCTCCAGTAAGTTTAGTTGCAGCTCAGTTGTGCTCTGTTTGTTATGCAGAGATTGGAAAGGAAAGGGCAGTGGGCGGGGCCATGCAAATGCCACAGCAATGGAGAACCCTGGGATGCCTGCCTGTGGTGAAAGAAAAAGCAAAATCTAGGAGGAAATTGTCCCCAAATGAAAGCATTCCTTGGGTGGTGGGCTGTAGTGTTTGGGAAGGACATTGGCAGGGTTTGGGCTGCATTTTCATGGCGCTTGCTGTAACGACAATGTCAGTGGAAAAGAGTGACTTGCTAGATTTTTAACCCTGGGAAGTATAGCTTGTTTGTGGAGGCCGGAGGTTGTCTGTGTGAGCAGATATCCGTGCCACATACGGGTTTTTTGCTTTTATTATGGATTTAGATTAGATTAAGATTTAGATTAAGATTTAGATTAAGATTTAGATTTAGATTTAGATTTAGATTTAGATTTAGATTTAGATTTAGATTTAGATTTAGATTTAGATTTAGATTTAGATAGATAGATAGATAGATAGATTAGATTTAGATTTAGATCATCCACAATTCCCATCTTTTCCCCTGCCTCTGACAGCTAAGCAAGAGGAAACAAATGAACTTGTTTGGTCTTTCATATATTTATACCATACATTTGAGTTCAAGGTGCTATATAATGAAAGAAACATTTATGGCCTGTGTCATGTGAATCACCCCATTTGTCCCTGACAACAGAGCTGGTGGCAGCATGCTTGCAGTGAAAAGGAAGGGATGGAGGCTTATTTATGCTTTTCTTTTTTCTTCTTCTCTCTATTCACTTTAGCTTCACAGCTTGTCTCTGCCTGTATATTACTGCTTCTGTAGGACTTATTTTCATTCCCAGCTTTCCCATTTCCAATCTACCAACTGCCTTAAATTCTGTGAACAACCTTGCTCACTTAGAGTGCATCTACACCAGGGGTCCTCAAACTTTTAAAGCAGAGGGCCGGTCCACAATCCTTCAGACTGTTGAGGGGCCGAATTATCATTTGGAAAAAAAAAACTGAACAAATTCCTATGCACACTGCACATGTCTTATTTGTAGTGCAAAACAACAACAACAATGAAAGTATAATGCAATATTTAAAAATGAAAACAATTTTAACCAACATAAACCTATCAGGATTTCAATGGGAAGTGTGGGCCTGCTTCTGGCCAATGAGATAGTCAAGTGAATTCGAATTGTTGTTGTTGTGTGCCTTCAAGTCATTTCAGACTTTGGCCGAGCCTAAGTCTAAAATTATTTATTTATTCATTTATTACATTTATTTATTACATTTATATCCTGCCCTTCTCACCCCAAAGGGGACTCAGAGCAGCTGTATGCACATACAATATATTATATTATTAGCATAGCACAATATTAGCATTATATATTACTATATTGAACTATACCACTATACTGTAATATTATATGTAATATATATCATATAATTAATATTATTATATGGTATTATTAGTATTATATTGTATAACATTATATTATTATCAATATTATATGTATATACAACATAGTATATTATTTTAAATGATATAAAATATTATATTATAGAACTGAGGGCAGGGGCCAGGTAAATGACCTTGGAGGGCCGCATCCGGCCCCCGGGCCTTAGTTTGGGGACCCCTGATCTACACTGTAGAACAATGTTTCCCAACCTTATTTTGATCGGGGTCCACTTTACCAGGGACCACTTTCCAACATTAGTACCAAAAGGGTTACGAATCAGTTTTTGATCAACTTTAGATTCGGTTTGGTTATCTGGGGAGCTGATTGAGAAAATTGCATTGGATAGACCACATCGGCTCTAGTTTCTGATACAGAAAATATGCCATCCAGTAGTCGCCATCTGCTCGCCCACAGAAAACCATATTTAATAATCTAGAGCCAATGTGATCTATCCAGTGCAGTTTTCTGAATCAGTACCCCAAATAACCCCAGGAACAGGCTTAAAAACTAAGATACCAAGGCACCCCTACTTCTAGGCACTACATGGAACAGCTCTGCTCAGGGGGAGGGAGGGAGGAGGAAAAGCAATAGTAAGGAGGCTTGTTGTCATGCCTTTTGTGGGTAGTCAGCCTCTCCCCTCCCGACATCCCCATTTCCTCGGCACTAAAAGAGGGTTTCGTGAGACCAGACGCTCTGGTGTAGTAATGATGAGGCCTCAGACCATATTTTAGTTCTTGGGGACCGCTGGTGGTCCACAGACCACAGGTTGGGAACCATGGCTATAGAATGAATACAGTTTGACGTCACTTTAACTGTCATGGCTTGATGTTGTGGTATCATGAGTTTTGTAGTTGGGAGAGACAACAGTACTCTCTGGTAGAAAAGGCTTCTAAAATGACATCCCCCATAATTCCATAGCATTGAGCCATGGCAGTTAAAGTGGTGTCAAACTGCTTTCATTTTATTGTCGAAGGCTTTCTTGGCCAGAATCACTGGGTTGTTGTGAGTTTTTCGAACTATATGGCCCTGTTCCAGAAGCATTCTCTCCTGGCATTTCACCTGCATCTATGGCAGGCATCAAAAAGGCACGGGATGTGGACATGGCAGAAGTGGCCCTTAAAGGAATGTTCAATTAGAATAATTATCTAGACTGTGTTAGGTATTACAGTAGAGTCTCACTTGTCCAACACTCACTTATCCAACATTCTGGATTATCCAACACATTTTTGTAGTCAATGTTTTCAATATATCATGATATTTTGGTGCTAAATTCGTAAATACAGTAATTACTACATAGCATTAATGTGTAATGAACTACTTTTTCTGTCAAATTTGTTGTATAACATAATACTTTGGTGCTTAATTTGTAAAATCATAACCTATTTTGATGTTTAATAGGCTTTTTCTTAATCTCTCATTATCCAACATATTCACTTATCCAACATTCTGCCAGCCCGTTTATGTTGGATAAGTGAGACTCTGCTGTATTGGTCAAGATGTGCTCATAGTTTCCTGGGGCCCCTTCTACACTGATATATAATCCAGATTATCAACGTAGATAATCCCACTTGCCTAGTTTCCAACAGACTTCACAACCTCTCAGCATGCATGCCATAGATGCAGGTGAAACGTCAGGAGAGAATGCTTCTGGAATATGGCCATACAGCCCGAAAAACTCACAGCAACCTGCTTTCATTTTACAGTGTAGATGCACCCTTAGAAGCCCACAGCTATGAACTGGGCTGCTGCTCTGCAATTGCTAGGTCCGATATTTATTCTGCTCTCTCAATCATAAAGGCTTTTACCCACCAGCATCGTCAGTCAAACAGTATTATGAGCATGAAGCAGTGATTTAACGATAAAACGATAAATGGCTTCAAATTACTCAGTGTGCAGAAGCATATGGTTTCAGTCAAGCACTTTCTTTTATGTCTCTGTTATTCAAATAAACACCTACCTGCCTATCCTGCCCACCTAAGTATACCTAATCTAAATCCAGCCTTCTAATCAAAACAACAACCAAAGCTGATCCTATTTTCTCTGACTGCCACCTCCAGCTCTCATTCCCATTCCGACTGCTTTCTTTCATACTTCAGTTTTTAACAGCTTCCTTTCAAACTCTCAACAAATTACCAATCACCTCCGATGTTCCAATAGAACTAGAGCTTAGGCACCCAAAGAAAAGGGGTAGTCAGTTGCCAAGGAAATGCAAGCACAGCAAATATGGGTTTTAGCTGTGAACAATGTTCAGTTTCTCTCTGTAGTGCTGGAAATGTTGGCATTGAAGAAGTTTATTTTGAGGGGTAGAACCTTATAAGGAGGGGCAGTGCTTTTATCCCCTCCAACAACATT
Source organism: Anolis carolinensis (assembly GCF_035594765.1). Lineage (NCBI taxonomy): Eukaryota > Metazoa > Chordata > Lepidosauria > Squamata > Anolidae > Anolis > Anolis carolinensis. Next base: position 137,746,981 of record NC_085844.1, read on the forward strand.
TTAATCAAGCAATAATGTTCATACGGATTACAAAATGTCAGTCAACCTTAAAATAAACAAGTTGTTAACAAGGGATCAAGATAATAATAATAATAATAATAATAATAATAATAATAACAACAACAACAACAACTTTATTTCTATTCAGCCCTATCTCTCCAAAGGGACTCAAGGCAGATTCCAACAAACAATGACATACATTTAATGCCTTCAAAAAACAGATACATATTGGCATAAAATCCCAACAAGACCCCCACATATGAATACCGTGTTAAAAACCTAACATCAAATTAAACCTAATATCAGTGAATTGAAAATAGCATCAATAACCTAAATCAAGATCCCAATCCAGATCAAATATCTGCATCACCCCTACAGTATATTCTAAATAGGATTTAGAGTTGCTAGATTAAAAACTGGATAGTGCTACCATATCTTTAATGGTTTTGTAGATGAGAGAATTTTAGTAGGTGTTGCTTGTCATACAAGCAAGTAACAAGCAACTTCTGTTGAAAGTCATCTTCTGTATAGTCCCTAATGGTACAAGAGCCTTTTCCAGTTGTTAGTATTATGGCAACCATACTAAGAATATGTTGCCCATTGAGGGATTATACAGTAATGGCATGATATTGTCATTGAAAGCTACTAGCAAAGAGTTGCTCATGTTGGAATCAGGTATCTGAGGCAAGGCTTCATAGGCCCCTTCTACACTGCCCTATATCCCAGGATCCGATCTCGGATTTTCTGCTTATCCCAGATTTATACAGAAGTGGAGACTCATATAATCCAGTTCAAAGCAGATAACCGGGTATCAAATCCTGGGATATATGGCAGTGTAGATCCTGCCTAAAGGCCATATAACCAGCCATACAGCCATATAACCAGAATATCAAGGCAGATAATCCACAATATCTGATTTGAACTGAATTATCTGAGTCCACACTGCCAAAGTCTAAAGCTGTGTGGAAGGGGCCATAAATTTCCCCACAGCATTTCAGTAGTTTTAAAAGTTGGACTTCTTTCTGTTGAAGCTCTTCAGTGCCAAAGCTGCAGTTCTGAATTGTAGTGTAGTTGTGGATGGCATGTTTTGAAGAATGCATTAAGAGTCTGTTGTGGAGGAATCATAAGCGATACCATTTCATTTTTTCTGCATTTACTGTTTCACTGTATTTTTATTATTAGCTTATGTATGATGCATTTTTGTTAGACTAAATACTGATATCATTCATTGAAATCACATGCAATCACTATTATTTTTAAAATACGACTGTCTTGTTTTTGAACTAGTTCAAATGGAAGAGTTCAAAAACTGAAATGTATTACTAACTGGCTGCTGGTTATATTTCAGATGAAGGATTTGGCAAAAACACCTCAGCCTGTTCCTCTGTGAAATTCATGGGGTTGCCAGAAATCAATAATGGATTTGAAGGCATATGCACAATTGTAATATCATAAGGGTGTTCTTAGCTGAATTTGTTCAGAGGACGTTGCTCTTGTCTTCTTCTGGGGCTGAGAGACTGCAGTTTTCCCAAGGCAGGTTTCCGTGGTTGAGCAGGAGTACGAACTCTGGTCTTCCAGAGCCCTAGTACATCTCTCAAACCACTGTACCACACTGGCTCTTGCCAAACCAGCTACGCTGCATTAACAACAACAACAGCAACACAATCCCATCAAACTAAACATTATGTATGCCCCATTGCCAGTATGTCAAGTCAGAGTATCTCAGTTACCCTCCCAAATTTGGTAAAACTCTGCCCATTTGTTTACATCAATGTAGTGACAGAGAGAAATATATATATATGTGTGTGTGTGTGTGTGTGTCTATGAGGATATTTTGAAAAATGTATTTTTTGTTCTCCAACCCACCTAAATATACCTGCAAATTAGGTGAAAAGGAAATGGAAATGCAATAGAGGTATCACAGAGGCCCTCAGAAAATAAATTTTGGGTATATTATATAACATATACAATATATTTAAGTCACATCGTCTTAAACATATGCTCCAAATTGGCTGGAAAATCATCTATCTGTTTTTGCATGCTGCATTAGTGAACAGACAAAGAGTTAGAAGCTTCATTTTATTTATATGCATGGACATTAATACCGCAAATTTGGACTCGAAAAGGTAGGCAGAAATCTGATTATTTTATTGCCTGTGATCACATATTTGAAAACTAAAGCTATGAACGGCGACAGGAGAGATAAGTATATAAAAAGCAGAAAGCCAGATCTTCTCAGGCAATTCATTACATGATTATAATGAATTGCCTGAGAAGATCTGGCTTTCTGGTCTTTTTTAAAGCTGAGAGGAACTAAATGAAAGTGAACAACCAGGAATGTTAACTGAAATTATAATAGTTTCTGTTATTTGCAAGAAGGAGCAGGGAGGTCTATTATTCTTTTCTTATTAGCTGTTATAAAAACTCAATAAAATATTATAATACTAAATGGGATATGCATACATCCCTAAGGAACAATGACTACAGTATTCCCTAGAAAAAAATTCCTCTGCCTGATTATTCTGTAGTGTTTGAACATAGACCAAAAGGCAAACATGTATAATATGTGGCTCATGGACTAAAACATAAATAGTCCATAAACAAAGCTTATGAAATGAAAAGTACCATTTGCCCCAGAAATATTACTGCAGCTGAAACATTACTCAGTACAATACCTGAATTTGATTAGATAGAAGGGAATATAATATATGGTGCATAAGCTAATATGTAAAAAAAAAATTAACCACATCTGAAATCTGAAAACAAATGTACAGTATTTTCATCATGGTGGCTTGGAAGAACAAGACCTTTAACAAGGTGTAAAGATCAGTATTAGATCTCTTTGTCTGAAAACATCCTGTTAAAAACTGCCTAGGACATCTGATCTAAGAGCAGTAGGTTGAAAGCTATCAAATGATGAGAAAGAAGGGTTGGTTTTGCTTTCTAACATGTGTAAAGAATGTTTATTTAATGCATTAGTGGGGCAAGCAAACATCTTATTAAAATTCATTTAACAAACTTTTGTTTTAATATTATTTACATCACTTTTAATATGTTTTATTAAAGGATTTTCATGTTTATGCAAGCTCCAAAATGTTGGGAAACGCTTCCCACGCTCTTAAAATGTGCATGCCAATACATATGGATAACTATGATATTCTTAGGTTGTGGTTAGTTTTATGATCATCCCTTTTGGTGCTCGGTGGCAATTGGTAAAAAAAGCATCTTTCTGAATCCAGAGGTTGTGTGTTCCTTAGAATAGATCTAAGGAGTCTATGTAGCTGAAACTGTCGTGTGAGTAAAGCTACATTACTAAAAACCTTAGAGAGAGGATGTTGCTGTGCATTAACTTCTGGCAGTAAAGCAAAGGAAGTGCACACAGATCAGTGTTAGAAGCTGTTTACAAGAAACATAGTAGTCCTTTTTCTTTATGGTTGGAAAGTAGCAAAGGCAACACCAAGATTTAGCAGTTTGTTGTTAAATAAGCAGTGTAGGAAGCAACACTTCTAGATATTTATTTTATTTATTAACTGTTTTTTTACCCTCCTCTATCTCATCCCTGAAGGGGACTCAGAGCAGCTTCTAAACTGGTAATAATTCAATGCCACAACAATCATAAACATACAAATACAATATACACCATGCATAAAAATCAGTTAAAAATCATAAAAATCATAACATATCAATACATTAAAATGAACTGTTACAACAACACAAGACCTGAAATCATAATCTAGGAGCCATTCCAATTGTGTTACAATTACTTCTTAGCTGCCTATTGCACTGTACTACTTCCCAAATGCTTGATTCCACAGCTAGGTTTATAGTTTCTTTATAAAAGTCAGGAGGGAGGGAGCCAATCTAATTTCACTGGGAAGGGAGATCCATAGCTGAGAGGCCACCACTGAGAAGGCCCTGTCTCTCATCCCCGCCAGCCCCACCTGTGAAGGAGGTGGGACCGAGATAAGCCCCCCCTCCCTGAAAATCTTAACATCCAAGGTGGTTCAGGGGGAAAAGATACGTTTGGACAGGTAAAGCTGGGCCAAAACCATTTAGGGTTATATAGGCCAAAGCCGGCACTTTAAATTGTGCTCAGTAGCAGATTGGAAGCAGTGGAGCTGACGGAGCAGGGGGGTTGTATGCTCCCTTGGACTACTTGAAGCTTCCAAAACAGTCTTCAAAGGTAACCTCACCTAGAGTGCGTTGGAGTAGTCTATTTGAGATGTAACAAGAGTGTGGACCACCGTGGCCAAGTCTGTCTTCTCAAGGTACTGGCACAACTGGTGCACAAGTTTTAATTGTGCAAAAACTCCCCTGGTCACTGCCAAGACTTGGGGTTCCAGCCTCAGTGATGAATCCAGGATCACTCCCAAGCTGCGAACCTGTGATTTCAGGGGGAGTGTAACCCCATCAAGCACAGGCTGTAACCCTATATCCTGTTTGGCTTTTCGACTGACCTGGAGCACCTCTGTTTGGCTGGATTCAATTTCGACTTGTTTGCTCTCATCCAGATTGTCACAGCTGCCAGGCATGGGTTCAGGACCTGGACAGCCTCCTTAGTGGTAGGTGGAAAGGAGTGATAGAGTTGGATGTCATCTGCGTACACACAGGACCGGCCCGAGGAAATTCTCAGGGGTACGCAAAAAAATTTTTGCGCCCCCTCCCACCGCGCTGCGGGAGGCGTGGCCAGACCTGCCCCTGCCCCCCACGCCATGCGCGGGCGCCCTGACCCCGCCCCCCACATTGTGGGGGGCACGGGAGGCGGGGCAAGGGCGCGCGGGGCGGGAGGCGGGGCCAGAGCTAGCCACGCCTCCCACCCGCACGCCCTGTCCCGGCCATGCTGCGGTTGGAATCCGGTCCTTCCAGGACGCGGCGAAGGTCCAGCCACGGCCTGGAAGGACTGGACTCCCGCCACGGTCGGACTGGGACAGGGTGCCCATCATGGGAAGCAGGGCCGGCCACGCCTCCCGCGGCGGGCACCCTGTCCCAGCCAAGCTATGGCGGGAGTGCGCTGCGGGAGGCATGGCCGGCCCCATCTCCCGCGGCGACCACCCTGTCCCAGCCAGGTTGCGGCGGGCGCCGGGGGAGGCAGGGCCAGACTTGGCCACGCCTCCCGCAGCGCGGGAGGCAGGGCCAGGGCGCCGGAGGCAGGGCCAAGTGTGGCCCCGCCTCCCAGGGGGCTCAATAGCGCCCCTGGGAACCTGGCGCCCAACGCGGGGGCGTGGCTAGTGTCCCGTGTTGGGCCGGGCCTGCGTACACATGGCATATTCTGCCTTTTGAATGTCATAAAAGGGGCAACCCCCAAGCCTGATTTTAGGGCTGCTCAAGCTCTCTGCTTTCATATTCCAGGATCCCTTAGTGTACAGAAGTGTTTGAACAAAGTCTCTAGTTATTTTAACTTCTGGTGATAGTTTGGGCTTGGTTCACTCTGAGACCCATTTATTTATTTATTTTGTCCCCATCTACACTGCTATTTTAATGCAGATTGAACTGGATTGTGTAGTCAGTGTAGACTCCCATAATGCATCTTAACTACATTGAGCTAGATTATATGACTATATAATCCAGATCAGTCAGTATTATAGTGGCAGTGTAGATGTAGCCTTTGTGGTATCGCTAGAACTCCTTTCCTGCACTACATTTCAAATGGCTTGTTTTTAATTCCTTTCATCTTTTCTCTTTCTCCAGCTTTCATAACCATGCACGGAAACTAGAAATACTGTGGAATGGAATATTCTGAATTTGGTATTCTATAATCTAGTTTTGCATTTAAATATTTTGTTTCTTTCTAGCTGACCTTCCAAGTTTTAGTATACTTCTTTATTCACTAGTCACATCTTGTCAGTCACTGAATTAATCAATTCAAGTGCATTTGTCATCTTTTACTTCTGATAGTTTTCTTCTGCCTTGAGAGGGGAGGGGTGGTTTCAAATTTTTCCAGTTGTCACCAGCTATGACAAAAGTCCTGCTTACCTTTTCCAAGACTATATTATAAGTGTCAGATGTAGCGTCTACTATATCTTCTGTTTTTTCCAGATTATGCTGTTGCTTAGTAACAAAGATTTGTGCTGAGCATATGCCATGGCATAGTGTGTCATCCACTATAGACTAAAATGGGTCCCAAATTGTATCTTTAGTAAAAACTACAAGCAGGTACCAGTACTATAATGATGAAGCAACAGCTAGACAATCCGCTTCATGTAACTCAAAAATGTTCTCCCAAAAGAAGTGATACAACCAGAGAAATCAAATAGCAAAGTCTGCCAAACAAAGGTATGACCTCCCAGATTACCTCCTATATAAGCCATTACTTAACTCTTTTTCTTATAAAAGAGGTATGGAGCGTCTGTAGACCTATCCTTGACCCCCAACTCTCATATTAATACGTGAGAATATGGTTGTGGTGTGTTTTCAAGTTGTTTTCAACCAATGGGAAACCTATCACAGAGTTTTGTTGGCAAGATTTGTTCAGAAGAGGTCTACCATTGCCTTTCTCTGAGACTGAAAGAGTTTGACTTCTCAAAGTTCATCCATTGGGTTTCCTTGTCAAGTGAAGATTCGATCTATGATCTTCATAGTAATAATCCCGTACTCAAACCATTATACCATGGGAACTTTCTACTTTAAATGAATTCAAGTCTTCAGAGCCAGAAGAGCTGCATTGAAGAGTATTAAATGACCTTTCTTAAGTAATCATAAAGCCACTGTCAATAATCTTTGAGAATTCATATGGGACAAGAAAAGTTCTAGTGGCTTGTGTGAGGACAAATGTCATCTATATCTTCATAAAGAAAGAGCAAAAGAAATGACCTGAGCATCAACCAAGCAGTTAGCATGATGCTGATACCAAGAAATGTTCTAGAACAGACCATTAAAATCAGTCTGTTCACAATAAGAAAGTAGTATTATGATTGCTTAGAGCCAGATTGGATTTCTCAAAAATAGCTCGCCTATATTTTTTTGTTTGTTTGACAGAGTTGCAGACTTGGTAAATTATGGAAATACATACTGTGAGTATGTGTTGCTATTGTGTGCCTTCAAGTCATTTCCATCTGATCATCATATGATTCCCACCTTTGAGAACAGCATTGTACTTCATTGTAAATTTTAAATTGTGTGCTAATGTTTTTATGTTAAGCCGCTTTGAGTCTCCCTCTGGAGAGAGAAAGTGGGTTATAAATATAATAATAATAATAATAATAATAATAATAATAATAATAATAATAATAATAATAATAATAATACGTTTATTTATTTATCATGTCAGAAGTGAATTGAGAATACAGTTATAATGTATAGAAAAACAGCTCGGCATGATACTAAATATCCTTTGACCAGAAGCTGGCCACTTCAAGTGCCTGTGGTGTTGCTGAAAGAAGGTCCTCCATTGTGCACATGGCAGGGCTCAGACTGCATTGTAGTACGTAAGTGGTTTGTGGTTTGCTCTTCTCCACACTCACATGCCATGGACTTCACTTGGTAGCCCCATTTCTTAAGGTTAGCTCTACATCTCATGGTACCAGAGCGCAGTCTGTTCAGTGCCTTCCAAGTTGCCCAGTATTCTGTGTGCTCAGGAGGGAGTTTCTCATCTGGTATCAGCCACAAATTGAGGTTCCGGGTTTTAACTTGCCACTTTTGGATGCTTGCTTGTTGAAGTGTTTCTGCGAGTATCTCTGTAAAGCTTAGGAAGCTATTTCTTGATTTAAGGTGTTGACTTGCTGGCTGATACCTGAACAAAGGATGGGCCGGAGATGTCAGGTGGTTCAATACCGGCCAAATAGTATAATTTCTCCAGTGGTGTAGGTCATAGACATCCTGTGATAATGTGCCATGTCTCATTAAGAGCCATGTCCACTGCTTTAATGTGGTGAGATATATTCCACACTGTGTATTCAGCAGCGGAGTAGCAAAGCCCAAGCGCAGATGTCTTCACAGTGTCTGGTTGTGATCCTCAGGTTGTGCCAGTCAGCTTTCATATTATATTACTTCTGGCACCCAGTTTTTGCTTGATTTATAAGTCAGAGCACGGTCCAGAGTAACTCCTAGGTATTTTGGTGTGTTGCAATGCTCCAGTGGGATTCTTTCCCAGGTGATCTTCAAAGCTCGAGATTCTTGTCTGTTCTTAAGATGAAAAGCCTCCCCCTAGGATAGTAACACATACGGGCATCCTCTGGGCAACATCTTTGTAGATGCCTGATTCTCTGGCACCAGAAGCGATTTGTAGTATGCAACCAATCAAACTAACAAACCAACAGACTTTTTAAAGACCAACAATACCTTGAACAATAACAACAGCAGCAATCTTTTAAGGAGAGGGTGAACTACTTTGTTATTCTCTGCATATTATCCCATCAAAGATTTTTAGTGAGATGATTTAAGAAAGATTTGGCACAGTGGGCTGCTATCAGTGAAAGGATCGTGTGTTTTTAAAGTTATTTCTGGGATAAAATATCAAGGAATTGCATTCATTATTGGTATTATTCCAGAAGGGGAAGACTGCTGTTATGAAGTGTATATTCTTTACCAAGATATCACAGTGAACTGCTGAACAGTAAGGCAATTTTAAATAAAAACACACTCTGTCATGTATCAATAAAATATCAGGATATACTATTCTTGGGCACTGTTGCCAGGTTTTCCACCTTCATGTCAACAGTAGAGGATTGCTTTGGGGATTGGGTTGGACATGGAAATATATTAGAAGCACTGTGTGTTTGGGCTCCACCACTTCTTGTCTGCGTTTCTGCACAATAGTTTACCAGATATGACATCTGCCAGCAAAAATGAAGATAGAGTGATATTTGTTGATAAAATGAGAATCCATACATAAGACTCTCCTTCTTCAAGCTAAAAAAGCTGTTTATGAATTAGATTAAAATCTCCATCAAGGTATATGCCTGGTGTTTTCTTGATCTAAGTCTTCATTTAGGGCATTCACGTACATTTTCTAAATTTGGGGGAGCCTACACACCTTTCTCTCTCTCCCAGACATTTTTATGGGGGAAGGGTTAGAGACCCACAAACAGTATTATACTTGTGAATCCTTGGATTACATTGCTATTGTTTCTTTTATGTCAACTGTTTGAAGCTGTCAGCAATGGTAGCAAATATTATAACAGTGGCAGGCATTGCCTAATGAATACGTGTAGCCAGGCATCTGATCATTTACTTGTTAGCAGTCTGGGAAGAGAGATGGGATGAAAGGGGAAATGAACAGCTGCCGAGGCCTAATGAGAGTCGGGGAGCTGCTGGTGGTAGGGAGAGGAAGAATGCCATCTTGAGCAATCTGATGTGTCAAAGGACTGAAGCTTTTCCCACTGAACAGTGTTTTATTATTTTATGCGAGCTGTCTTGAATCCTTCTGGACTGAAAGGTGAAGACAAATAAACTATGCCGATAATAGGTGTCTAAGAGAGCTGGGGTGTGGTGTAGTACTGTTACATTTTCATTATAGAACTGGGAAGACCTAGCTTCAGCACTTACTTCACCAGCAAGTTCAGTAGGTATCTTTGGGTTACTGTTTCTTAGCATATCCTATCTCACAGTATTATTATGATGATAAAATTAGGATATGCAATAATCTTTATGCCAGGAATAGACAAGATATTTCTTAAAACATGTAATGGCAAATTCTTTTATTTGTTAAAAAAACAGAAATAAGACTTACACATACATAAAAAGTACAAAATATATGGAATTTATTTTAGAGTTTTATCCTACATTTATTAATTACTAGCTTGGGTATTCGGTGTTGCCCGGGTTGTTTGAAAAAGTCAATTTTTTAATTGTACAAAATGCATAAGCTTGTGGATTAACTACAACTGACATCATGCCAGGTTAACCCCGAGAAACTCCACCAGTACTTAAAGTTTGTTTTGTTGGACAAGTTTGCTCTAGATGCATCATGAATGGGGTTCTATCTGCTCTCTGGCTGTAGGGTAAACTACAACTCCCCCTATGGTGAGTCAGTCCCCTCAAACCCCTCCAATAGGTTGAGTTAGTCATGTGGGTTTTGTGTGCCAAGTTTGGTCCAGGTCCATCATTGGTGGGGGTCACAGTTGTGGGTGAACTACAACTCCCAGAAAAGGAATGTCAGTTCCCCCCAAACTCCTCCAGTAAACCAATTTGGGTGTATTGGGTATGCGTGCCAAGTTTGGTCCAGATCTATCACTGTTTGGGTTTACAGCGCTCTCTGGATATAGGTGAACTAAAACTTCCCCAAATCAAGGTGAATTTTCCCAAAGACCTCCAGTATTTTTTGTTAGTCATGGAGGCTCTATGTGCCATGTTTAGTCTAATTCCATCTTTCGTAGAGTTTAGAGTGCTCATTGATTGTAGGTGAACTATACATCCCAGTACCTACAACTCCAAAATGTCCAGACCAATTCCCTCAAAACCCACCAAATTTGGGCATATCAGGTATGCATGCCAAGTTTGGTGCAGATCCATAATTGTTTGGGTTCATAGTGTGCTTTGGATGTAGGTGAACTACAACTCCTTTAAATCCCTCAAAATACCTTTTTGTTGATCATGAGGGTTCTGTGTACCAAGTTAGTTCCAGGTCCATCGTTGGTGGAGTTAAGCGTGCTCTTAGATTGCAGGTGAACTATACATCCCAGTACCTACAACTCCTATAAATCATGGTGAATTCCCCCCAAACCTCTCTAGTATGTTCAGTTACTGATCAGTTCCTCTGTTTGCTGTGTGCCATAGAAAAGAATAGGAAAGAGTTATGGGAGCGGCAGTGGGCGGGGTCATGCAAATTCCACACCAGTGGAGAGAGTCAGAAACACTGGGATGTCTGTGGTAGAGGAAAAGCAGAAAATCTAGGATGAAATTGTCCCTGTATGAAAGTCTTCACTTGGGTGGTAGGCAGTATGGTGTTGGTGGAGGACATTGGTAGGGCTCGTGGACATGTTCACGCGCTCACTATAACATGCAATGTCATTGGAGGGAGGGCCTTTGGTGTCTCCTGAGATGTGGGAGCTATAGGTATTTGTAGAAGTGGGAGCCTGTCTATGTAAGTAAATACCCAGTCACACACATACATACATATTTTCACTTTTGTTATATGTATAGATTTGTAAGACCAATAGTCCATGAAACAGGTCCTTTAAGCATCAAAGAGTTTTATTAATATAAAAAGAATGACATAATAAAATCATTGATCTAAAAATTCAGCAGTCTAACACCAACAAAATAAAAAGAGAGATGTAAATCCAAAAGCTTGCATAATTAGATTGCAAAACATTATGATGACTATAGTAGTAAATATGATTTCTTGGAGTCACAAGAAAAATTCTTAAGGATAGGAAAGCCAGAAAAGGAAGGTCAGCATTTTTAGAATGTGCAGAATTCAAGGCTCTGGTGGAACAACATTCCTCCTCCTTCCTTGCTGGCCCTTTAAGCTGTTCACCACCTGATTTTTAAAGTGTGGGTTAGTTGGAAAATTGAGAGATTCATTGCTAACAAGCAGAATATGCAGCACTGTTGGAATTAACCATGTTAATGATCCTTCAATTTCATCTTCTCTGGAAGATGAGTGATTATCTCGGATGTCACTCACGTTCCTCATCAGTCTCAGCTGCCCTTGAGATACTCTTTTGATGGCTTCCTGAGCACACTACTTGGTGTTAATGATTTTCAAAAAAATCCTGCTTAGTTACTTCATACTGGCCAATAATATCTTATTCTGGTTACATGGCTTCAAGCCAACTCTGACTCTATCCTACATTTTTCTTGGCAAAAAAATATTCTGAGAAAGTGTGCCATTGCTTTCCCATTAGGTGTAGAAAGTGGGACATGTCCAAGGTGTCCTAGTGGATTTCCTTGTCTGAACAGGGATTTGAACCCTGGTACTCAGAGTTGTATTCGAACACTCAGTCATACTGACTCTAACGTTGGACTATAATGCTACAACTCTAGAATCCATTTTGCCAAATAAGATGTACATTTATCAATAAATCCTCAGATTCATTTTTAAATAATTATTTTTATTAAACAAAACTTACATGATAGCATTCTGAGGATAAGGCCAATTATTTTTCCAAAAATACCTGTATTTTTATTGGTAGTAAGAGGTTTTGTGGGAGCTCCCAGTGGCGCAGTAGGTTAAACAACCAAGTATCAAGCAACTTATATGGAAATTCCTCTTCTGTATACTCATTAATGGTACAAGAGCCTTTTCCAGTTGTTAATATTATGGCAACCCTACTAGCCACTGGTGGCACAGCGGGTTAAACCGCTGAGCAGCTGAATTTGCTGACCGAAAGGTCGGTGGTTCGAATCTGAGGAGAGGGGTGAGCTCTCTCTGTTAGCCCCAGCTTCTACCAACCTAGCCATTTGAAAACATGCAAATGTAAGTAGATCAATAGGTACCGCTCCGGCGGGAAGGTAACGGCTCTCCATGCAATCATGCCAGCCACATGACCTTGGAGGCATCTACGGACAATGCCGGTTCTTTGGCTTAGAAATGGAGATGATTGAGCACCATTCCCCAGAGCTGGACACGGCTAGACTTAATGTCAAGGGGAAAACTTTTCCTTTTCCTTTAAGAAGTTTTGTAGAATGCTTTTCATGATGCAATATGTTGTGAAAGGCTTAAGTCTTCAAAAACTATTTTACTAATGGATTAGGCTCAGGGCACATAATGCAGCTTAGAATTGGCATGAATAATGCCGGTTCCTAGATGGATTGAGGCCACACAAGAGTGTCCTGAACTACTTTGGTGGACACCAGCCCAACAGCCAGCAGGGCTAGGCATGAGCTCAGTTTCCACTCTCTTCACCCATGATTTCCCCCCAGAGATGAAAGATGTTTCCATGAATATAATCTCCCAAATTTTAATCCATTAGCATTTCATATTTACATTTTCCAAGCATTATCAGATTTTCCTAATTACTGCTCTAGGTGCATATAAAAAAATTGTATTTTTCGTATTATAGGTTTGGATTTGTTTTGGTGAATATTGACACAACAGTGATTTCTCACAAAATGTCATATTTTGATTTATGGCTATCTTCCTCATTGTTACTATAGTGGAGTCTCGCTTATCTAACCTTCGCTTATCTAAAGTTCTGGGTTATCCAATGTAGTCTTCCTCCCACCCAGATCCACACCTCTTTCTTTGGGCAGCAAGGACTGAACTTCTTACAGATTTAACTTCTGACAATGTTGTTACTGCAAGTTCATTTTATGCAATTCTAACTTTATTTGTAGTTAATGTGTTAGTAGCCAATGTTTTTTGTAGTCAATGTTTTAAATGTATTGCGATGTTTCGGTGCTAAATTCATAAATACAGTAATTACTACATAATGTTACTGTGTTTTGGAATGCTTTTTCTGTCGATTTGTTGTAAAGCATGATGTTTTTTGTGCTTAACTTGTAAACTCATAAAGTAATTGGCATTTAATAGGCATTTCCTTAATCCCTCCTCATTATCCAACATTTTCACTTATCCAACATTCTGTAGGCCCATTTATGTTGGATAAGTGAGACTCTACTGTACCAAATTTCCCCAGAATTTCTGAACTGCCAGACACTCTAGAAAAAGATGAATACAAGTCCCTTTTTGTCCACATTTCCTCCATTGAGAAGAGCACAAGGGAGGTAGTTAGTAATGTTTATATTATGTAAATAGTTTTGGTATGTTTTTCTCGTTAAGCTGAAATGGATTTCAGGACAGAAGATAATGAACTGTTTTTGTCCATTCTTCCTTATTTATGGACAATCCAATATCAGCCTATCCAATAGCGATTGAATGTTTGTTAGTTTGCCAAATATTTCTGTTATAAATTCTTCATATGATTTTGCTACTAAGTTAATGTGATATTTCCCCTCATTATAATGTATATGTTCAAAGAATGTTATGAACCTCATATTATCTGCATCTTACATAATTTCTTTACATAAAGCCAAAATATGCTCTATCAATTGATATTTATATTTTGTAATTTATCAACTGTTTGATCTATTATGGTGGATTTGCTGGAAATTTTCATGTCTCTTATTTGTAATAAGCTCATTGAAGCCCATTGCTTTAAATAGCTGAGGTTTTCAGAACTATTGATTTGTGGCATTAGGAGAGTCTCAGTGGAGAGGCGAAGGAGCTAATATTTTATACTCTTACACTATGTTTTCAGTAATTCTCCCAAGAAGAGGTTATTTTATTGTTCAGTTGCCTGTTGTTTATCTTTTTGTGAGAAATAATAATGTCTGTGGGATCCATTATTCTCATTTCTGCCCTGCCCAGTTAACGTTATTTTGAAATTTAATGAAGTTTGTAAATAGTGGACACAAGGGTGACTTGGAAAGCACAATAATAATAATAATAATAATAATAATAATAATAATAATAATAATAATAATAATAATAATATGTGGTATTGCCAGATCTCTTCCTTCTGCTCTTTGTTATTTTTAGCTGTTTCAACAGTTTTTATCCATTTATTATAAAATTATCAATCAATTTTATGTTTATTTGTCCCCCTGTATAAATATGGTAGATACTGTTGGGATTGTTTGAAATTTTAAAAATTGAAATTAAAAATATTTGTACAAGCCTTTGCAGGTGCTCTTATACCCAAGAGGAACAATTTAAGAATGGACCAAATTTTAATTTTCCAATGAAGTCATTGCATAAGAAATTATAATTACTAATAATAAATCAATTGAGAGACTTGCCCAATATTAGGCCCAAATATTTGAAACCCGTTGGTCATAGGATTGTATCTATATTTTTATTAGTAAACAGACAGTTGCTTTTTTGAAGTGAATTATAATGCAGTGTGCATTTAACATTTAATTCCTTGGATGTTTGTTACATATTTGCTAGAGTCTGTGCTGTTACAGCAAACAGAAAAGGCTATTAGGATTTTCATGTTAGGGAAACTCCCAAAAAATACAGCAGAGCATCCAAAATAAAAAACAGGATACTTCTAGTTGAGCATTCAGCTCACAGCAAGCAGAGCGTTAAGTGCCATGTGGCTGTAAAGAATTTAGAGCTTAGGAGGCAAAGATCCAGAGTTCAGTCTTTAAGATTACAAATGGTTCATTTATAAAAGAAATAGCTACATTTCTAGATATTAAATAACTGGGTCTGAGCTACTCTAACTCCATCTCTCTTGGGTTCAAAAGAGATGGAAAAATCTCTAATCATCACATCTCTCCTGACACACAAGTAGAGAGAGGTCTCCATGCACTCAGCACACACTAAGTTGTGAAAGTAGAAGTCAGAAGTTAAGGCTTGCAGTAGAAAAGTATCCATTCTACACAACCAATCAAAATGAGAGCAGAAACAGAGAGAAGAAATCGATACATTCCAACTGTCATTCAGGAGTCATGGGGAAAGAGATTTCGAGGCTATTCTAAGCTAACTAACTACTCCTCATTGAGGACTACAAACTTGGGCAGTGTGGGGTTGAACACCAAAGCGGGCAGTGGACACCATCTTCTCTGTTAATAATATTCATTTGGAATTAATGTTATTAACATTAATTAAGGATGTTGAATTTTGATTCAACCTTAAAATCAATGAAGTAATTTTAAAATTTTCTTGTAATAATCTAAATATGTAATACAATTCAACCCGATCTAAAGTTTTAAAGGTATCTTGTGGCAATAGAGTCTATTGAGTGTATTAGTGTAAAGAAGTGTGATGACAGGGATGGAATCTTTTTGGATCCCACCGCTGCCACCAAATTGCGAAGGATTCACCTTCTACCTCTATGTATTCCACTTTTCAATGTTGTCGCTGCCACCACCTTTGAAAGATGCTTTGCTCAAATAATAAGCAACATTTGAAGAAACAGTAACTTGTTTATTTATAGCACAAAGCTTGATGGTTGCAAGAATGTTATATCTTGAGGTGAACGATGTTACTTCTGTACAGTAAATGTTGCAAGATTTCTCAATAGTTTCACTGAGCTTAGTATGGTATCAGCTTTATATTACTTGTTTCTTTCAGTTAGGAATACTGTCCTTCTTGAACTTAGTTGACCTGTACCCGATCAAACTTGGATTGGGGAGTTTAACTGGTTAACCCTAGTCCTCCTTGACTTAGGGATATAGCCTCAGCTCTTTAGTTATTCCTACTAAAGACTCAGCAACTTTAATTTTAGCCCTTCTCCGCTAAAACTCTCTAGCTGCTCAACTTCCTCCCACAATCTCTTTTTTTCGATCACCCTCCTTTCTCACTGAACAGAACCAACTGCTCTGCTCAACCGACAAACTCCAACTGCCGAATTCCAACTGCTAAATTTTTGAATTCTAAGGCTTCCACCAGCAAGGTGAAGCCACGCCCCTTTTCCTGGCCATGCCTTAGAGGCTCCCAGCTTCTGTATAAGAATAGCTGAAATATATAACCTTAAACAGTCAACCCTAACATAGCAATCATGAATAAAACACAATGATCATGACATCTTTACAATTAGTATCTTATTACACCTGATAAATCCTTTTCTGACATAAACTCAATTTAATTATCTGAAATATTGTTTGCTATGACAGAGTTTATTCTTTTGGACAGTATTTTTTTATGCTGCTGTACATTATTTTGGTTGTCTGGCATGTATAACTGAGTTTTCTTGTTCATTTGTTTTCTTTAGGTTATTCTGATCCTCACCAAGTACTACCACTCTGATATGGGCAAAGTATTGGAGAGTTCTTTGTGGAGGTATGTTTATTGATACAAATGTATGTACATTGCTTTGAATATGAAGAAATTGGGACTATCTTGTTGTTCTTTTGAAGTGTTGCAGTGCCAAATTGTAAAGGATAAGCCAGTTTATGGCCTGTTTTCACAGAAGATACTATGGGTTGTGCGTCTAAATGTTGAGTGAATTAAAACTTAAACAGATTTTAAAGCGTCAGGGCAAAAGTTGCAGTTTGCCCAGGACTGTACAGTGAAGTAGGAGAAACTGCGGGATTTGATTATGATGATGATATTTATTTCTTACCTGCCTCTTTCTGTGCAAGTAAATACAGTGACAAATAGATACATGGCACAGTTAAAAATATGAAAAGTAATTAAACATACTGGCCACCAGTATTAAAAACCTCTAAAATCAGGGTGGTAAATAAAGAATAACACTTAGAAAATGGGAATACCAGAAAGGAAACAATCAGGGCCAGCTAGTACCCCCAACAAAGGATTCCCCTTGCAGGAAGCAGCCAGACTTTGAAACTGCAAAGCTATTCAACAGAAATCAATCTGGTCAGTTGCAACATTCACTCTTGCCTCAAATGGACATAAGTTCTTTCTTCCACCCTGGAGATTCCACAGATATATAAACCCCACTTGCCTAGTTTCTAACAGACCTCACAACCTCTGAAGATGCCTGCCATAGATGTGGGCGAAACGTCAGGAGAGAATGCTTCTGGAACATGGCCATACAGCCCGGAAAACTCACAGCAATGCAGTGATTCTGGCCATAAAAACCTTCGACAATACATAATGTTAAAAGGGCATACCAGTTTTAAAAGCATAAATATTAAAAACAACCAATTCATAATTTAAAAATTTGTGTTTTAAACCCATCTGGACAGATCTACTGAAGAGAATGATCTTTAATGCTGTTTTAAATGCAGACAGGATTTCTGTTCCACAATCTGGGGGCAGCTGATGAAAAGGTCCTCTGGTTAATAGTTGTCAGCTTAATTCTGGCTGACTTAAGTTAATGTCCTGCAGAAGACTTGAGTGTCTAGGGCACGTTATATGGAGAAGGCTATATTCTAGGTAACCTGGACCCAAAGCACGTAGGACATTTAAGCTCCTACAAAACCAACACTTTGTATCTTGCTTAGAAACTAATTCGTAAAATGTTAACTCCTAGACATACCAGGAAGCAATCTGGCTGCCATGTTTTGCACTAATTGAAGTTTTCAAACATGTTACAGAGGTACCCCTATGCCCAGCTTTGAAGTTACCAGTGGATGCGCTACCATCTTTAGATCCTCTAGCTCTCAGAAGGCACACAGTTGGCGTACTCCTGATCATCATATATATGGAGATATGGGCTGTCATTTCTACCCAGAATTTTTGAACTTGTTTCAGCAGTTTTTATGGGAAATTTTAATGATACATTAACATTTTATGGCATCTATAAATTGAAAGTTTCTTGGCTGGATTTGTAGGTAGTTTTTAAATTGATGTATCTAGTGATGAAAGTTCAATGTGGTGAATGTGATGTTACTGGAAGAAGATATTTAGCTCTTCTCAGTATAGTATGATCTTTGTATCCATGCGGACATATGTTCTAAGACACACACACACACACACCATGGCTACCTAAAATCACAGATAATAGCAGACCCATTTTTTTTACTGTGCTTGGGTTGGAAGCTTGGTGTGGAATCACACTGGCAAGAATAGAGAGACCCAGAAAGACTTTCAACCTCATGAGACGGGGTAGTTTTCAGTGGCATGCTCTGGTTCCTCTATAGTTTTACAACAGAGCCTGCCTGCTCCCAATCCATGATGCAAAACTACTTCCGGCGGGGCTCCTTTGTAAAATTGGTGCATGCCACCGCAGCACAGGGCCGGTTGTTACTACGAGGCCGCTGACGCGGCCGCCTCGGGCGCTGGCCGCTAGGGGCGCTGTCGAGGCGTCGACAGCGACCCGTAGCGCCACCGACGCCTCCGGTGTTGGCGCGGGCCCGCGGGGCTTCAATCCCCGCGCCCGCGCCAAACCGCGACAAGCAGCTAGGCCATTTTGCCCTTAGTCAACAAACTAAGGGCAAAAATGGCCTATCTGTGCTGTGCGCATGCGCACAGCCAGATAAGCCATTTTTGCCCTTAGTTTGTTGACTAAGGGCAAAATGGCCTTACTTCCTGGTCGCGGCCGGCGATCGCCCGGGCGATCGCCGGCCGCGACCAGGAAGTAAGGCCCAAATGGGCTATCTGCGCTGTGCCCGTGCGCACAGCGCAGATAGCCCATTTGGGCCTTACTTCCTGGTCGCGGCCGGCGATTGCCCGGGCGATCGCCGGCCGCGACCAGGAAGTAAGGCCCAATGGCCTAGGTGTGCTGTGCGCGTGCGCACAGCACACCTAGGCCATTTTGCCCTTAGTCAACAAACTAAGGGCAAAAATGGCCTATCTGGCAGTGCGCATGCGATCGCCGGCCGCGACCAGGAAGTAAGGCCCAAATGGGCTATCTGCGCTGTGCGCACAGCGCAGATAGCCCATTCGGGCCTTACTTCCTGGTCGCGGCCGGCGATCGCCCGGGCGATCGCCGGCCGCGACCAGGAAGTAAGGCCCAATGGCCTAGGTGTGCTGTGCGCGTGCGCACAGCACACCTAGGCCATTTTGCCCTTAGTCAACAAACTAAGGGCAAAAATGGCTTAGCGTGGGAGGCGGGGCCAGGGCATGCTGGGCGGGGCCAGGGCGTGGGAGGCGGGGCCGGTGGCGGGGGCGCTTTTTAGCACCCCCGCTTAACATTTAAAAATATCTCCGGCCGGCCCTGCCGCAGCAGCAATATGGGAGCCTTCCCATGTTGCATTGGAGTCAACAGGGGGAAGCCAGGCAGCAGATGCTTCCCCCAAGAGATGTGGTAGGGGGGAAGTTGGGCAATATATTATTATTATTATTATTAATTATTGTATGATACAGCAAACAAGATAGATATGCTGGATTTCGTTTCACAAAATCACAAGTCAAACACTTCCCAAGTGTCTAGGACTGTGTGATGTATTTTCAGATGATGTGCTCAGATCCCAGTAGGGTGGCCTTTTGCAGTTGGCAGATCGTAATTTTGTCAATGTCTATTGTTTCCAAATGCCGGCTGAGATCTTTTGGCACGGCACCCAATGTGCCGATCACCACATTGGATCACCTGCACTGGTTTCTGCCAGAGTCTTTGAAGTTCCATCTTGAGGTCCTGATAGCGGCTGAGTTTTTCCTGTTGTTTTTCGTCAATGCGACTGTCACCTGGGATGGCAACATCAATGATCCAAACCTTTTTCTTTTCCACAACTGTGATGTCTGGTGCGTTGTGTTCCAGAACTTTGTCAGTCTGGATTCGGAAGTCCCACAGTATCTTTGCGTGCTCATTTTCCAATACTTTTGCAGGTTTATGATCCTACCAGTTCTTTACTGCAGGGAGGTGGTACTTGAGGCATAAGTTCCAATGAATCGTTTGGACCACATAGTTGTGCCTCTGTTTGTAGTCTGCCTGTGCGATTTTCTTACAGCAGCTGAGGATATGATCAATTGTTTCGTCGGTTTCCTTGCACAGTCTACATTTTGGGTCCTCAGCTGATTTTTCGATCTTGGCCTTAATTGCATTTGTTCTGATGGCTTGCTCCTGGGCTGCAAGGATCAGACCTTCTGTCTCCTTCTTTAGTGTCCCATTCGTGAGCCATAACCAGGTCTTCTCATCATCATCATCATCATTATTATTATTATTATTATTATTATTATTATTATTATTATTATTATTATTATTATTATTATTTTATGTCGCAGCATGGAATGCTTGCCGTATATATGTTGTGCTTTGCCCTGAGTCCCCTTCGGGGTGAGATAGGTGTAATATAAATGTTTTAAATAAATAAATAATATTGTGTTCGTGTGGGTAAGTGAAACCATGGATATTGAATCTATGAATCAGGTCATATTGTATAACAAATGCATTATCATTTCTGTCATATTTATTTATCCCCTCAACTGAGAGTTATTTGTCTTGGGGCATAGTCTTGTGGGAATTTAAATCTGAACCCCATGAGACCAGTTTTCAGTGCTAGGGCCATGTCATGGGACATGGGAGGAAAAAGACACATTTCTTCTTAAGATAAACCAAATGCTTTCTGACTGAAAGTGGAAACTCTTGTTCAGTGACTGGAAATAGCAAATTTGCAATGGAACATATTTCTAGATTCATATGGATAGACCTGCTGTTAACATTTGGAGTCTAGGAGACTTCTGAAAGTATCAGTGTTGTATTGTTGTTTTTTGTTTCTGTTTTGTGGGAATTTAAATCTTACTGATTGATTACGATATAGACAAATATTGTTTGTTTGGAAGAATTGATACTGTATTTCTGTCTTCTGTTTTACTTTTTACCCTTTTCTTTCTTCTCCTCTTCTTGTTTTCTTGTAAAATTGTTCAGGGGCTGAGACTGTAGCCATTTCAGCATTAATTGATTTGTATCAAGGTGGTATTATATGCTATCTAGTGATCTGGAAAGTTTTCTCGGCTCTTTGAACAGGAGTGGATAAAGGGTAGCCTGTGGGCCATATTAGGACCCTGGACCCCACTTTTGTAGGCTTTGAAGCTCTCTGTCAGCCCTCCAAAACTGAATCTGCCATTTAAAAAAAGTTGGCATGGGTTTTTTTTTTTGGTGATTTTTTAACCTGAAAGCATCATTCAGAAATCCCCACTTATCCCCACCAAATATTCCTATTTTTGCCCCTCTCAAAGTGGCAATTGCAATTGATATGGTGTTACCTCACCATTTTGAGAGAGACTCTGAAGAAAAATGAAGGTATTTTGGCACACTGAAAAAGATGTGTTGGAGTCTGAGAAGAAATTGGCTCCTGGACCTTGTGTTCCTCAGAAAAACATTCAATTATCTCATTTTTAAATTTCAAAAATGAGGATTTAAATTATTTAAGTTATTTTTTCCTCCAAACTTCAAAGCGAATGGATTACACAAGCACTCCGTAGATGCAGAATTGATGTTAGACCTATTCAAGATGATGCCATGGTGATAAACCAATGTTGGAAATGGAGAGATCTAAAGGAAACAAAATCTAAGCATTTTGTTAAGCTTCTGTTGATTTAGCCAGCTGCAATTAAATGCTATGGTAATAAGCAAATTGAAAAAGCCACAGAGTAAAAAAAACAAAGGTCAAAATCTTGGTGAAATTGTCAAAGTTATCGCTAACACCACGTACTTAATTAAAAACCAACTGCAAAATGAAATTAGTTTTTACAAGGAAGATGACCTCAATTTAAATCTGTATTGAAATATGGCTTTAATGATAGGTTGCAAGCAAGGTGAAACATAGAAAGCTGCTTTACATTGATTTAAAACACCGGTTCCTTTAACTCAATATTCCTGATTCTGATTGAGAGCTGTTCTTCAGGGTTTCAGGCAGGGTTTCCTTTTGGAGATCTCAGGGACTGACTCCAAGTCCTTCCACATGCAAAGCATGTGCCCTGTGTCCATCCCTGAATTTGAGTGACTGGTAGACCCATCCTCTGACTGGGGCTAGCTATAGGAAGCTTACCACACCCCTACTAAAGCAGCTGTACTGGCTGCCTATAAGTTTCCAATACCAATTCAAAATGCAGGGTATCACCTACGGCCATCCAGGATTTAATCCTGGATGAAAAAGTGGATCTGGCATGCATCACCGAAACCTGGTTGGATGAGTTGGGAGGGGTCAACCTCACCCAGCTGTGTCCTCTGGGTTTCAGGGTGCACCAGCAGTCCAGGTCTGGAGGGCGGGGAGGTGGGGTTGCGGTGGTCTATCGAGATTCCATCTCTCTGACCAGGTGCCCCGTTCCACAATCTTCTGGGTTTGATTGTGTCTATCTGAGAGTTGGAAACCAAGACAGGTTGGGGATTCTGCTTGTGTACTGACCACCCCGCAACACAGCAGTCTTGCTGCCTGAGCTCGCTGAGGTGGTCTCCAGCTTGGTGTTGGAGCCTCAGCACCTTGTGGTGCTGGGAGACTTCAATATCCATACGGAGTCCATCCTTTCTGGCGCAGCACAGGATTTCGTGGTTGCCATGACGACCATGGGCCTGTCCCAAATGATTTCTGGACCAACTCATCAGGCAGGACACACGTTAGACCTAGTTTTTGTTGTGGACAGAGGAAAAATCAGTGTGGAAGAGCAAAATATTCTTCCATTGTCATGGACTGATCATCATCTGGTCAGTTTTAGATTAACCACAGTTCAAACCCTCTGCAGGGGTGGTGGACCGATTAAGATGGTCCGCCCCAGGAGATTTATAGATCCAAATGGATTCCTGATGTCTCTTGGGGATTTTCCCGTCATGGCGGCTGGTGATCCTGTCGAAGTCTTGGTTCATCTCTATAACACCGAGATGGCCAGGGCAGTAGACACGATCGCCCCTGAACGTCCCCTATCGTCTCACAGAGTCAGGTCAGCTGCTTGGTTTTCTGAGGAGCTGGCTGTGATGAAGCGAACGAGACGGAGATTGGAGTGCATCTGGCACAGATCTCAGGATGTATCCGACCGAGCACGGGCTAGAGCCTCTCTTAGGGCCCACTCCGCGGCATTACGGGCAGCCAGGAAAGTTATCTCGACTGCCCGCATTGCGTCTGCAACAAACAGACCAGCTGAGTTGTTTCGGGTGGTGGGAGAGCTCCTCCACCCTTGTGATGGGGGGGCTGCCCCTTGCCACCTGACAACTCGATGTGGCGAGTTCGCCCATCACTTTGCAGACAAAGTCGCTCGGATACGCTCTGACTTAGACACCAGCTTTAACGCAGTATCTGTGGAGGTGACCGAGGCACCTGCTTGTCCAGTGTTAATGGATTCGTTTCAGATTGTTCACCCTGATGACGTCGAGGGGATCCTTGGAGCTGTGAGAGCGACCACATGCGTTTCAGACCCTTGCCCATCTTGGCTAATAAAACTTGCCAGTGGGGGGTTGGCAAATTGGTTCGTGGGGATAATAAACGCCTCACTGGATCAGGGACTTTTTCCATCTACCTTAAAGCAGGCATTGGTTAAACCGATCCTGAAAAAGGCGTCCCTTGACCCGTCGGTTCTTAACAACTACCAGCCAATTTCTAACTTTCCCTTTTTGGGCAAGGTTCTGGAGCGGGTGGTTGCCTTGCAGCTCCAGGGGTTCCTGATAGAGACCGACTATCTGGATCCATCACAGTCTGGTTTCAGACCCGGTCATGGTACGGAGACGGCTTTGGTCGGCTTGGTGGATGACCTCCGCAGAGAACTTGACAGGGGGAGTGTGACCCTGTTGATTCTCTTGTACATCTCAGCGGCTTTCGATACCATCGAACATGGTATCCTTCTGGGACGGCTCTCCGGAATGGGTATCGGGGGCGTTGCTTTGCAACGGCTCCGCTCCTTCTTGGAGGGCCATTCCCAGTTGGTGAAGCTGGGAGACTCCTGCTCGGACCCCTGGCCATTGTCCTGTGGGGTCCCGCAAGCTTCTATTCTGTCTCCCATGCTTTTTAACATCCACATGAAACCGCCGGGAGAGGTCATCCGGAGTTTTGGAGTAGGGTGCCATCTCTATGCAGATGACACTCTACTACTTCTTTCCACCAAACTCCAAGGAAGCCCCTCAGATCCTTGACCGGTGCCTGGCCACTGTGATGGACTGGATGCATTGTGACTATAACAACACAACTAAACGCCCCAGAAATACAAAACTTGGCAACACAACGCAAAAGCCTTCCCTCTCGGTTGTAACTACACAACCACACAACAAAACCACAATCCGGACCCACAAAACTCACAACAACGCATTGTGACTATAACAACACAACTAAACCGGATGGCCATCTCTCTGAGGAGTTTGGTGGGGTCTTACTCCATGACAGAAAGAAAGAAAGGGGTTGGACTGGATGCAAACTACAAATCCCAGCACCCCTTGGCATGGAGTCCATGCATTTCAATTAGAGGCCTCTTCCTTCTCCCTTTCCCTGCCATTCAACCCACTGACCCAGTTCCATGGCTCCGCAGGCAGGAAAGGCTGGGACGGATAGAGGAAGGAGGGAGGGAGGGAAGGGAAGCGAAGGAACGCCAAGGACAAGAGCCCTCCCTCTCTGCCTGGAAGGCCAAGAGCAAAAGGGAGTGAAAGACCATTGATCCGGTTATATTTACCCTCCTTCCTGACCAGTGTGTTCTTATCAGTGAGCTCAGGATCGGAGCAGAGAAAGGGAACAGCATAGGAATAAAGGAAACAAGGAGAGCACCCACTCTATCTATCCATCCACTCATTTATCCATCCACTCACCCACTAATAATAAACACCTACACAGACAAGAATCAGCCATGCACTGAGTCTACAAGGCCATTCAGTGCTCATCCACCTCCCCAATCCCTACATTCACACTTGGCCTCCAAAAAAACAATTACAATAATAACAATGACAACAGCAACAATAAAAATCAACACCATCACAGGCAAGAAGCAGCCAGGCACTGAGGCTGAGAAGCCAGTCAGTGCTACACTGGGCCTCCAAAAAATAAATAAATACAGTAGCATCTAACTTATCCAACCTTCATGACCACAACAACAACAACAATAATAAACACCTACACAGGCAAAAAAAAAAGATTATTGTACCACAATAAAAATATAAACCGCACTCAGCAGAATCAGACATCACGATTAACAACAAACCAAAGACAGCAGGGATCTCAAGCAATTATCAATCAACACAAAAACTGAAGAAGGTAACAGACTTCAAATACTACAGTAGAGTCTCACTTATCCAACACTCGCTTATCCAACGTTCTGGATTATCCAACACATTTTTGTAGTCAATGTTTTCAATATATCGTGATATTTTGGTGCTAAATTCATAAATACAGTAATTACTACATAGCATTACTGCGTATTGAACTACTTTTTCTGCCAAATTTGTTGTATAACATGATGTTTTGGTGCTTCATTTGTAAAATCATAACCTAATTTGATGTTTAATAGGCTTTTCCTCAATGCCTCCTTCTTATCCAACATATTCGCTTATCCAACGTTCTGCCGGCCCGTTTATGTTGGATAAGTGAGACTCTACTGTACTAATGTGAGTATAAAGAAGGGCGGAGGTCACAGCATAAATACAACCTAATGTAGACTGACCAACACCACCAGACTAAGCCACAGCAACTCGTGGCCGGGCACAGCTAGTTAATATACAGTAGAGTCTCACTTATCCAAGCTTCGCTTATCCAAGCCTCTGGATAATCCAAGCCATTTTTGTAGTCAATGTTTTCAATATATCGTGATATTTTGGTGCTAAATTCGTAAATACAGTAATTACAACATAACATTACTGCGCATTGAACTACTTTTTCTGTCAAATTTGTTGTATAACATGAAGTTTTGATGCTTAATTTGTAAAATCATAACCTAATTTGATCTTTAATAGGCTTTTCCTTAATCCCTCCTTATTATCCAAGATATTCGCTTATCCAAGCTTCTGCCGGCCCGTTTAGCTTGGATAAGTGAGACTCTACTGTATATACATTTGAGGGAGACGCAACTGATGAAAGAAGAGGGAAATTCTCACAAACTTTGTGACTTACAGTTCATGCCTGAAATACACTATCTCTGCCTCTGTCACCTTTGCTTTTATATGTTTGTTACAGGATTCAATTTGTAAATGTTTGTATATTTCTCTTTGATGTGAAACTTAATCCTGGAGTCAATAAGTAGCTTCCAACTTCTCCTCACAGGGTACATCAATATAATCTCCGGCCAACTTTCAGATATGTAACTTCAGTCCTGTAACTTGACACGAGACCTTAATATATGAGTTGAAATAAAGAAATGTTTATTTATGAAATAAATGCACATAAAGCATTACAAAGTACTTCGCTTCAGTTCCACTTGGTATTACTGCTATTGTCTTTCACTCTTTTGAATACCCAAAACTATTATTATATAACTTTCAGAACAGTTTAACTTATTTCAACTTGGTTATGCAACTTTCTTCTCTTTCTAATGTATATATCTCCTCAGCATTCCGACTGAATAACTTATATCTTATAGTCGCTCTTTTCCATTGATAGTCTGCCTGAAAACTTGATCACATAAGACACTCTGTCTCTTAGTTTCACCTGACTGAAGGCGTAGACTTAAATTAGTCTCTTTTTCCTACAGTACTACAACTGAAGCCACAGTCTTAAACAGAGATCCTCTCAAGCTCCCTGGTTAGAGACTGTCTAATTTTCAAACTGTTCCCTCTTTTTCCTCCCGGCTAGCTCCGCCCCTTTTTCTTGCTAGCCACTCTAACATGGATACATTTTTACTGCAAAGGTTGCATAGCCATGGTGATGCATTGACCAATCAGATATAGCCAACTCCTGCCTTCCCTTGCCATAATATCAACATTACTAAATCTAGACAAAATCCCCATTATAATTAGCTTTTCCATTCCAGAGATTCTTTCTTCACATTCTCCACATCCTATACAGTTTAATAACTACCACATGTACACTCCTAGTTAGTTTATCCCCTCTTCATGGTAATTACTTTGCACTTTTTGCTTTTTTGTTGCATTGCTACCTATTTTGGAGAAGCTTTTTTGGAGTGCTCTACAGTCCTCTCTTCTTCTTTATAATTCTGAAATATTTGCTGTCATCCGGAAACCTGATCACTTCATTAATTCATCTATAAACAAACTGAAAAGCAGTGGTTTCTAGTACAGGCCCTTGGTTACTCCAATTCTTTAATTCCTCCATCATGAGAACTGTCAGTTTGTTCTTAGCCTCCTATTCGTGCCCTCTTGTCTTGTAAAATAAATTTCTACAAGGGCCTTTGATGAAGAACCTTGTCAAAACCTTTTTGAAAATCCAGGTATACAGTGTGCAAATTCATGCAATATGACAAGCTAGGGATCTGTGGGAACCTAGGCTTGTTGAGAATGGGCTGATGCTGTGTGATAAAATGTGTTTCTATCCCAATAAGCCAGACATAGAAACCTGATTTTGTTCTCCTCCCACCCCCTTTGTTATATGACAGATAAACCATGGAGAAATTTAGCCACTTCCATTGCCCAGGAGCACCACCGGGGGGGGGGGGTGCAGCAGATTAAACCGCTGAACTTGCTAACCGAAAGGTTGGTGGTTTGAATCTGGGGAGTGGGGTGAGCTCACGCTGTTAGCCCCAGCTTCTGCCAACCTAGCAGTTCGAAAACATGCCAATGTGATTAAATCCTGCTCCGGCGGGAAGGTACGGCACTCCATGCAGTCATTCCAGCCACATAACCTTGGAGGTGTCTACGGACAACACTGGCTCTTCGGCTTAGAAATAGAGATGAGCCCCAACCCCCAGAGTCAGGCATGACTAGACTTAATGTCAGGGGAAAACCTTTACCTTTACCTATTGCCTAATCATTATGTCGTCGAAAAATCAATCCCCCCTCCCAAAAGATAAACTCAGTACAAGTCTTTGAACAAAAATATGAATATATTAAATATATTTTTCATTTTAATACAAGTTTCACAATATTGAAAAAGATCTTTTCTGATGGTCCACAATAAGACTTTGCCTTCACTGACCTGTCCGGAAGCTGCTCATTTCTTGCGGGGGGGGGGGGGGATTAGTTAATCTTTGCCGGACTAAACCACTTGGGGGAGTGAAGAAATGCTTGCAAACCCCAGTAAAGCTATTATAAATCCCTTTAAACTATATTCTTTGGTTTCTTATGAAATATCATTTGTATCATACACATGGTTATAATCTTTGTGGACTCCTGCATATGGTTTTTGTATATGGGCTGGAGCCGGATGCGCAAAATGTTAAAATGTAATCCAGCACATGAGGAATAAACTTTGTATATGTACCTGAGGGGTATTTGCCAGCTACCCACCTACCATGATGTAAGTCCATCAAGAAGCAACAATGCTGGCCAGAATTCCCAGATTCTGTCAAAAGAATTTTCCATCTTCAGAGGGAATCCATTGATGAGTGACTGCCAGACTCCAAAAACATACAGATAAAATCTATATGTTTTTCATTAAACTAATCGTGTTGTGTTCTGAGGTCCAACCTTTGTGTAAATTGCACTTGGTCAATAATCCTATCCTGGTATGTGTTTCTCCATCCGCCTCCTTGCTGGGCAGGCACTTCCAAATGACTCTTGCACCAAATCTACCAATGAATGTTGCTTGATTTTTCCGCTGCAGAGCAGACTCTGTCTACCACTGACATCACGTTTCCCCAGCCAATGGGGACCTGAATTGAAACTGGGGCAATTTCTAGCCAATCAGGAGCGTGCGTGGGGGGCTTTGAATTGTTATCAAAGGAATGTCTTGTACTGTATTGCATGGTTATCTCCAATTACCTTTGAGGAGGCTCTGTACCAGACATCCTTTCAGGTCTGAAAGTAAATAAATCTCTGTTCTTTTGCCTTCAACCCAGTCTGTGTGTTTTCATCTGACTGGCATTGTAGCAGGGCACACTGAGCATTGGACCCTCCTCATTCCCCTTGGTGGGTAGCTCCACTTTGGCTTCAATACAGGCCACACTTTCTGGCTGGTTGTGTTGTGCTAATTCATCAAGTGTCCCTTGGTTACTCGTACCCACATGCTTACTAAAGATCTCAAAGGACTTTTAAAGATATAACTGAAATTGAAATTCCCTTTATGGGAGCTATACTGATATTTATTTTGCAGTATCTTTTGCTTCCACATTTTTACCTAATGCTTTCCATCAGTTTCAGAAATCAAGGTAACTATCCTGTACTTTTCTGTGTCCCCCTAGATCTTTTTTAAAAGATTCATGTTATTCTGGCTGCTTTCCCAGTCCCTGTACAGAGACCAGTTTTAGGAACAAATTACATATTTTTTGTTATAAGATCAGCAATTCTGAGTCTCTTTACAGAGAAACTCACTTGGCTCCTGCTCTTGCTTTATTTCAGTATCAAGCAAAGACTTTTCAGAACCCTTTTGAATAAGTACTGTTTTACTGCTACTATTTTGTGCTCTTAACTATTGTGTTATTTTTCTGGTAGTTTGTGTTTAACTGGTATATTGGATTCTTTAGCAGTTCAGGGAATGATATTACAACAAAGCAGAATGCAGTGTAAAAATAAATAAGAACAGCAACCACAAGACAGGGTTTGGTCTCCTATAAAGAACTGAAAGGTATATTTTGAGGGAAATTCATGACTTGTGCTGTATTTATGTAACATGTTTTGTGGCTGCAGTTGTGTGTCCTCTCCCTTTTTCTTGTTGAGCTTGATGCACTCCAAGTACCCTTTGCCTCATTTGCCATGTCATTTAGGAATGGGAAGATCTGAATCTGTTAGATGAAAATCTGAATCTGTTAGAACAAAGCTTTTATGTATGATGGAGTATGGACCAGAGTTTCCCTGTAGTTATTTTTTTCATCCAGAATTTTTTCTTAGATACCAAAGTGCTTTCCAAAATGATATGCGTAAAATGTGCATGCTTGTTCTCTCTGTTGCTGCCATATAAATGCCATAGCTCATATGTTTAGAAAAATACATAAATATAGAGAATAACTTGATATTGTGTGGGAAACATTTATAGTAAGAGTATCATTGGCTTATCTTCTATAAAGATTTCAGTCTTTTGGAAATGTTGAGGGAAACATAATATTTGTTGGCTGCTTTTTGTGTTCGCTCTTTCTTAATTTCAAGATGGTAATTTGAAGCCTTACAGATTTCATACCCTTTCAATAACTTTCCAGTTGGAAATGAATTTCTTATCAAGTGTGTCTGTTGTTGGATAATGACATCTGTGATCTGACTGTTCTGTGAACTTGGTAAGAATTCTATTCCTTTTTTCTGCTTCATTCGATATACAGCAGTGGTATGCCACAAAACTAGACACTTAGTAACACTGTTCACAAAACGTTTTGGAGGGATTTTATACTCTTTTATTGTATCTGTACATAAAACAATGGCAACTGCTGCAGTGTTAGCTGCCTCATATAATATTCCAATTTAAAATTGAAGTAAAATATGTTTTTGGGAAAATAAATTACTTTTAGCATGTCAAAGGTGAGGAGCTAAACATAATTTTTAAAATTAAAATATTAATTAGACTTTATTTCTAAATGAACATGTACAGTTGGCCCTCCACATTTGCCAGTTTAACTTTTGCAGATTTAATTATTCTTGGATTTGATTAATATATTCTATTTAGGAATATCTAGAGCCAAATCTGTGCTGGTGTAGAGGATCAACCGGGTGGTGTCCAACCGTGCACTTAGCTGATCTAGGGTAAGTGGGGCAAGCCTTGTCCTTCATTAGTCAAAGTTGTGAGGAAGTCTGATTTCTGACACAGAATTTGGACTATCTCCCTACTTTGGGCTTGTGGGAACAGTTGGTCCGGTTCTGAAATGGAACTTGCCACAGCTTCCCCCGTTTCCATCTTGTATTTCCTGGACTCAGGTGACGCAGAGACATGGGTTGGCAGTCACCTTTCCCACACCCTCCATCTCTCTGTGACATGGAAGTCTCTACCCATGACATGGGCCTTAACTGTCTGTCATTATATGCAGTGATATTGGTCAAGGCGGTGGGGCGCTCTGGGAAGGGAGGGGGAAGAGTAGTAGAGATTCCTTCCCTCCCTCTCCCAACACCACTGCATGTGATGTTGGCCAAATAAGGCCTGTGCCATGGCCAAAGACCGCCACAACCTTGTGTGTGTTGGGAGGGGGATGGGGGACAGCATGGGTGGCCACCCAGTGTTTGGCACTGCTGATTGGTGAGGACTCCCTTCCACCTCCACAGTGGCTACGGGGAGGGTCCCAGTGTGGACCATACCTTGAGCCAATATGGCATTGGGCATGGTTATCCCCAACTGTGGATCTGTGTAGATCTGGCCTAGGCCCTCCAAGATGATTCCTTAGTTAATTCACAGTTTTTCCATTTTTACAGGGAACCTGGGACTCTAACCTGCGCATGAGTAGAAGGCTTACTGTGTGTACAATTCGGTGAATGTATTATACTGGAGAAGTAATGCAGTTCAACACCACATTAACTGCCTTTTTTTTACTATATCAATGCTGTGGAATCATGAGAGTTTTGCATAGTCTTTAGCCTCCGCTGCCAAAGAATGCAGGTACCTCATCTAACTACAACTCCCACAATTCCATAGCATTGAGCCATTGACCCATTACTCTCTCCCTTGGCATAATTGCATATCTCCAAATATTTCTAATTTATACATACTGATACATGTGAATTAGAAATGGGAACTTCTGTCCTTGGGATAAATTTGACCCTTTCAGTCACAGAAGAACCTCTACCATGAAACATTCCCTACAAAGTAGAAACAGCAGAGCAAGTAAGCCATGGCTTCAAGTTGTGAATCTAGATCAGTTTCCCATCTGTTGGGATTTCTGGGAGCTGAAGGCCAAAACATCGGAGGACCCACAGGTTGAGAACCATTGATCTAGATTAATCTACTTCAATTGTCCATTGCTCCCATCTTCAAATGGGACAAGGAACAGCAGACAAAGCAGAGGTATAACTTAGTTGGCAGCTGAAGGAGTTACTCCTGATTGGGATGGTGACAGGTAGGAATACCTGATAGGCAACTTGAATGCTACCTGAAGGAGTTTTTCCTTTAAGCTTTAGTCAAGTCTGTTGTGCACAAGTTCTGTCCTGGATGTCAAATAGAAATTAAACACTTTCCTTCATACACAGAGAGGCATGGAGAAAGTAAAAATGATGTGGGTGACCTCAGGAGGAGATCTGATTTTCTGGATTGATCCGAGCGGTCCAAGTCTTGGTGTAAATGTTGCCTTCAGCCTCTTTGCAGTTACATTAAATGGCTGGTTTTGTTAAGTGAATAGCCAGTATCCCAAGAACATTTTCATCTTTCCTTTCCCTAACTATTAATAAAAATTAAATCCTTTTCCTGTACATTATTTTTGCATTAACTATATGTAGTTTTAGTCATCTAACTTGTGCTGTTTTTTATATTTTGTATAAATAGTCCTACAACCTGTTGCACGTTTTTATGAAAGCCATTCCCCCTCCCCCAACCCGCGGTCATTTAATGAATTTTAATGGTTTAAGTCTATGGGCTATGTAATTCCTTTTAAACTATTTCATATATTTTAAAGTTTCTGTGTTTTTGTAATCTGTTGTGATTGTAATATGTTGCAAGCCACCTTGAATCCCAATATTGGGTAAAAGGTAGGATATAAATGATGGTGGTGATGATGATAATGATAGTCCAGATTCTTATAAAAGATGAACATTAATCAAATGAGCTCTGCTACTGATTTTATATTTATTTTTGTCTCCTTTTGGAGTATTGGCTTATAATCAAAATCCACTGAATTATTCACTCTAACTGGGCTCTTTAATTTATGCAACTTTTGCATTTGGTTCCCTTACAGCATTCTTTACTTAGCCACTTAATTCTTGTTCGTTTGGACGAATTTCACTTTATATGGCAATCTAGTTACTTTCTCAATAAAAAATACATCAGATAAGGCTGATGTGTCCTAGCTTTAATAACTCCTTGCAGCTGTTTTGGCTTTTCTTCCTTGGGCCTGATTCAAAAACGCTCATTTGCATAAGCCACCCACAGCAACACAGTTTCTGGACATGGTTCGATTGATATCTCCACTGAGAGATTAATGAGAACCTATCTTTTGCCTCAATGAGCGGGATAGGGATTTCTGCTACTCAACATGCATATGTTTTATATATCTGTAGAATGCAGTTTAGGATTACTATTCTTTTTTGCAGGTTCATTATGAGTTGTTGTTGTTATGTGCCTTCAAGACAACCCCCAAGGGACCCTTTCCTAGGGTTTTCTTGGCGAGATTTGGTTAGAGGAGGTTTGCCATTGTTTTCCTCTGAAACTGAGAGAGTGGGACTTGCCCAGTGTCACCCAGTGAGTTTCCATGCCTGAGCAGGCATTTGAATATCTGTCTCCCAGACCCTTAATCCCATATTAAAAGCACTACAGTATGCTAGCTAAAAACCCATAATCAAATTCAGTGCTTATCTTAAACTGGGGACTATCCTGATTGATCACATATAGGGACGTAATTCTTCATTAATCTCCTTCTCAAAGGAAGCACTGAGTAATTTTAGCAATTGCCTTCCCACTGTGAGAGTCTTTAAAAAACCGACTGTCTGGATTTCAGGATTTATTCTAGGAAAAACTTCACACATGAATCACATGCTGCACAGAAAGCAGCATTTTCTGTGAAGGAAATAATATTTCTTGTGTACAAATTTGCTATTCAATATTATTATACTCTATTTGGATAATATATTATTTTTGTGCATAAAATACACTATCCCCACCCCAGACTACTATTTGAAGACATAGAACTATGTATGTAGTTCACATTCAGATCAACAAAATAAAAACATGATCTCTCCCATCTACTAGTTTCCCTCTTTTTTGGAGTAGATTTGGGACAGATTGAAGTAACTGGGTTGTTTATTTATTTATCATGCCACTACAAATTGAGAATATAGTTATAATGTATAGAAAAACCACAAACAAAGTTAAAAACTTGGCTTTATACCAAATGTCCTTTGACCAGAAGCTGGCCACTTGGCGTGCCTCTGGTGTTGCCATAAGAAGGTCCTCCATTGTCCATGTGGCAGGGCTCAGACTGCATTGTAATAGGTAGTCTGTGGTTTGCTCCTCTCCACACTTGCATGTGGTGGACTTCACTTGATAGCCCCATTGCCTAAGTTTGGCTCTGCATCTCGTGGTACCAGAATGCTGTCTGTTCAGCGCCTTCCAGGATGCCCAGTCTTCTGTGTGCCCAAGAGGGAGTTTCTCATCCAGTATCAGCCATGGATTGAGGTTCCGAGTTTTAACCTGCCACTTTTGGACTCTCACTTGTGGAGGTGTTCCTGCGAGTATTTCTGTAGATCTTAGGAAGCCATTTTTTGATTTAAGGCATTGGCTTGCTGGCTGATATCCAAAAAGAGAATGGGCCGGAGATGTCGATGCCTTTGTCCTTACCATTACAGGCTGCTACTTCCCGAAGGATATTAGGTGGCACAATCCCAGCCAAACAGTACAATTTCTCCAGTGGTGTAGGGCGTAGACATCCTGTGATAATGTGGCATGTCTCATTAAGAGTCATGTCCACTGCTTTAATGTAGTTAGATGTAGTCCACACTGGGCATGCATATTCAGTAGCAAAGCGCAAGTGCAGATTTGCCTGCTGCAAGTCGCTTCTGGTGTGAGAGAATCAGCCATCTACAAAGACGTTGCCTAGACAAAGATGACGCCTGGATGTGTTACTATCCTATGGGGAGGCTTCTCTTATGTCCTTCAAATGAGTTGTTGAGCCTTTATGTTGTTTTTGAAGTTCAGAGAGTCACCTGTTTGCAGCATTAACATCCCTTTCTGATCATCCTTTTTACTAGTAGGATATAGTAACATGGCTACATGACCAACTGTCATCAGTGATCTTGTACATGAATTCTGAATCAAGAACTGCAGAGATAGAGAACCCATTCATACTACACAAATGTAATGCTGTATTCCACTGTAGCTTCTTTCACATAACACTATACCAGAGCTTTCCAAATGTTTCATGTTGGTGACATACTTTGTAGACATGCATCATTTTGTGACATAGTAATTCAGTTTTACTAGCAAACTGGAGGTTAAACCAACTCTTTATAAGAGATACGAACATACAGTATATATAAATTGTAATAACGAAACCGTGAGTGTAGCAGAACCTTTGTGCTACGGTCCTTGCAAGCGCAGTGGGAGGAATTGAAGACTGACAACTGGAGTCTTTCCAAGAAAACACCTGGGCACTACTGATTTTTCGGCACCTGTGTCCACTAAAAAGTCCAATTGTTGGTCCCCGATTTCAAGTGTGACCATCGGCTCCCCGGGGTCCAACAAAACAAGAGCCTGGCTTCCTCATTCCTCTCCTCCATCCATATCTTCCCATTCTTCTTCCATCACAGCTGCTGCAGCTATCACCTCTCTCGCAGGAAAAGGTACGCAGTTTCCACGTCCTCTTCCCCTTCCTGGGTTTCTTCCTCTCTCAGGCCTTCCTCTTCCTCTCGGTCCTTCCTGACTTCCTTCTTTTCCTTCTGGGCATTCACCTTTCCAGTGTCCAAACTTCTTACATTTAGCACATTGGTCTCGACCTAACCTCCGAGGGGGCCCTCTTCTTCCTCCTTGTCCCCCTCTGGCATATCCTCCTCTTCCTCTCTGTCCACTTGCACTCTGTTCCATCATGGTAACTAATGCTTGGTATTCCTGCTTCTTCTTCCTGTCCTTCTTCTCCTCTTCTACCTGGTCCCTTGCCATATAAACCTGATCTGCGAGTGCTAACAATTCATTCATAGTCTTTCCTAGAAATCCTGGTTGCTTTTGAATCTTTCTCCGGATGTCAGGAGCTGCTTGACTGATAAAAGACTGTTGAATCGCCCTCCTACCGTTTTCATCCTCCAAATTATACGGGCTATACTTTCTATATGCTGCCTCCAGCCTTTCCAAAAAGGCTGTTGGTGACTCAGATTTTTCCTGTACCACTCCCTGAATTTTTATAATGTTGACGGGTCGCGGCGGGCCCCTCTTTACCGCTTCTACCAATATACGCTGGAATCCTTTCAGTCTCTGCAAATGTCCTTCTTGCTCGATGTTCCATTGGGGATCTATTTCCACAGGAAACCTCTGTGCTCCCCACTCGGCTGCATCACCATCTTGTGGGGCCCCAACCTGGGCTATGGCTACTCCATTATTCAACACTGCTCTTCTCTCTTCTGATGTGAACAACATATTCAACAATTGTCTGCAATCTTGCCAGGTGGGATTATGGGTTGCCATAATCCCTTCCAATAGCCTAGCCATAGCTTGGGGTTCTTCACTATAAGGTGGAGTATTATTCTTCCAATTCAGAATATCACTACTACTGAAAGGCACTACCTGGTATGCTTGGACTATCTCATTCCTGTTGTTCATCACAGGCACCGTCCTCAAGGGCATCTGGAGGGCCGGTCCGGTCGGTGAATCACTAGGCCACACCGGAGCCCCATGTCTCTGAGTTTGTGCCGGAGAAGCATCACTGGGCATCCATTGTGACTTCTTCTTTTCCTTTGTTTCCTCCTGATATTTTTCTAGGCTAGGATAGTGTTTCTTGGCTGCTTCGGTTGACTCTGGAGAGTAGGGTGGGGGTCCCGTTCCTAGTGTAGGTGCACCGGGGACTGTTCCCTGGGGTGGGGGCGGTGGCAAGGGTGGCGGCAATAATTCCTGTTGTCTGGCCTGTACACTCAACTGTAAATCTGGGTAGTCCTCCTCGTTGGATTGGAAAACTTCCTTCTTTTTCCCTTCCTTCTTCACCACCATACATTTGCCATTCTTGCACTGTCGAACCCAACCTGGATCTTCTCTAACTACCCGTTCCCAGGTAGCAATATAGACCCACTGGTTCGGATGATTCACAGCACAATATTCTTCCACTGTTCGGATCAGTTTCAGATCCCACGTCCCTTCTCCTTGCCAACCTAACCCAAACTCTGGCCATTCTCCCTGACACAAATTCCTCAGTCTATAATCTCTCAGGTCCCTTGGATTGCCTGCTACGGCTCGGGTGGCAAAAGAGCCAAAATTATCTAAGATGCATTGTAAGGGAGTGGAATTCTTTGAGTTTTTCCCTCCCATCCTGCCTAATAGAGGGGACTGCCTTGGCCTGGGCACCCGGACACTCAACGGTATGCGTCAGGAATCACAAGACAGAGCCCCTTTCTACCTCCCTGGGAACCTTTGTGTGTCCCTCCCGGCGCCGGTGTTCCCTAGTGTCTTACTTGACCACTATACTTGCCAGATTTCTGTAGACGTCGGACCAACCTTCGCCCCTGGACTTTTCCCTGGATCATTTTCCTCCTGGCTGGTTTCTATGGAACCTCGCTGGTGTTGCAGCTCCCTCTGTTGGTCGGCGTTGGCTGCAGAGACAAACACCGCAGCCGGTCTTAGGATGTTCAGGGGCCCCTTCCTCGTCTCACGGTAGTTGTCTCCGGCCCCCGCCGCCGAGTCGGGGCCGTCCCGTCAACGGGATCCGCCTCCACCTCCCTGGCCCGTCTTACAGGATATCACGTTGGGGTCACCAGAAAATGTAGCGGAACCTTTGTGCTACGGTCCTTGCAAGCGCAGTGGGAGGAATTGAAGACGGACAACTGGAGTCTTTCCAAGAAAACAGTTTATTGGCAAGCGGCCGCTGAGGTTCCCCCTAGCACAACACGGTGCTTTCCCAGGGAGAACCCCCAGCGGTGGGCTGAGTAAATATTTATACAGATTACAGGGTTCGGGTTATGCCCGCCCACAAGCAAATTCATTGTCTTAGAGTTGTGACGCGGCTCGACTTGCATCCAATCAGCGCTGACCAGCGGCCCGGGCGCACTCTTTCTGTGTCGTGTTCACAATCACTCAGAGCGCCTGCGTGCGCACGCGCAGTTTGTTTATCCTTAGCTTTCATTTCTTCAGAAACACGTGATTTCCCAGAAATCACATGTTTCTGTGAGCTTATGCACCCGGCTCGCTAGCCGTCGCCATCTCTGCCCATATATGGCATTTCCTGGGGTTCTTTAACCTCCCGCCTCATGAGGACACTACATCTCTCTGGCTGACACTTGCTCCTCTCTAAATTACAAATCCTGGGATCCCATGGGATGTTACCAGGAGAGTTAAAGTGGAATATAGTGCGGTAACTATATAGTATAAATGTGCTCAGAAGTGCTTACAGTCACTTGCATTATTAATTGAAGCATGACGTTAGTACATTTTGTGGAGACAGAGGAATAAGCAATGAGAGCTGCCCAGTGGCTCCATGGTGTAGTATGAGAATCAGCCCTTAGATTGTGGTTATTTTTATTTCTGTCAAAGGACTACACTGTCCCAATGCCCCCTTCCACGGTAGTGGAAAGAGGAGGGCAACATTTTTGTATTCATTTTTTTTTTCTAAATAAAAGATGTAGCTCTTCAGAGACAGAGAGCTGTCCTGTTGGGATTATTCAGCTAACAGACATTTTATGTTGAATGTCTGAGAAACTGAGCTTTAGCCACTCTTGTTTCTTCTAAAAAGACAGTCACTCATAGATATTGATTGATCATTTTAAATATTTATACACCATGTAACCAAACATTCAGTGGAAGGGAACCGGCAATATAAAACTGAAGAAAACCATTGTGTGTCTTCAAGTAATTTCCAACTTACAGAAACCCTAAGATGTCTCAGCAACATGTATATGTACCACGTGTTTTGTTTATATTACAAGGTGCTGAAAATTCTCAGACTCTGATGGCTTTTGATGGATAACAGAGGTTCAAGATGTACTGGACACTATAAAAATGTGTTCATGAAATCCTGACCAACAGCAGTTTGGCACCATTGGACAGCCACCCTTACCATCACCTCCCGTCCTCTGTGTTGCAATGGTCTCCAATCGTGACATGGGTCTTACCACTTGATTGTTGCCTGTAATAGTGACATCAGACGTTGCTATGGGAGATGAGGGGAGGGGGGAGAGGAGAAGTCTCCCACTGCTCTCCTCCCTCCCTTCCTCAATTGCCCAGATGCTATGCCTGATGTCATTGCAGGTAACATCTGACCAAAAGGAACCATATTACTGCTGAGCCTAGGTAACACAGGATGGCAGTGGAAACAGTTGTGGATGATTCTATCTCATAACTAGCCCAACTATTTACATGGACCCAAATTTGGGGGATACTTCGAGTTCTTGGCCAGAAAACTGACTATCCCTGACTTTGGGTAACACAAGGCAAGGCCAGGTTAAGATGATCTCATCTGGCATTATCCTGGATCAGCTCTGTGCTGTGTTTGGCCACTACGAAGCTGATCTGGGACAATTCTGCATTGGGTGGTCTGTATGTATGTCCAGGGTGGCAGAAAGCACTCTTGTCTCTTTGAAGCAAGAAATCATGTGCTTCAAATAGACAAGGGCGCTTTCTCCCACCCCGGGTGTTTCATACATACATAGATAGACAGACAGACAGACACACACACACACACACTTCACTTGCTTCATTGCTATCAGAATCTCTGAAGATGCTAGCCACAGATACAGGCAAAACATCAGGAGAGAATGCTTCTGGAACATAATAATAATAATAATAATAATAATAATAATAATAATAATAATAATAATAATAACAACAACAACAACAACAACAATAATAATAATAAAACTAAAACTTTATTTATACCCCGCCACCATCTCCCCAACGGGGACTCGGGGCGGCTTACATGGGGCCATGCCCAAAACCATACAATATGACAGAATATAAAATAACATATCATAACACAATTTAACAATACAATAAATAATAACATACATTACAACCCAAAATTCAGAAAAAGCAATAAAAACCAGGGCAGGCCACATGAACATGGCCATACAGCCCGAAAAACTCACAGAAACCCAGTGATTCTGGCCATGAAAGCCTTTGACAACACATAGTACAAAATTTCTTCACAAATAAACTGTGTGTGAAGGTAACAAGTTATGGAAGGCTACTTTTATTTTCACAAACGTTTAAATTAATCTGTGTATGTCAAAACAAAACAAAACAAAACCAAACCCAGAGACAAGTACCATTGCAACATGTTTATTGTACTTTGAAATATTTGTGGCATCTTTCTATGTTTGAAATTCTTTATACAGTATGTCTGATGGAGCTGTATTTGTCAAATTGGTGTCCAGTCTTTTTGACGAGGTTACATGGGGCTTCTCATACAGAAGTGGAATATTCTTTGGGATCATTTTCCAGTTGGAATGCTTAATTTTTCAAACATGCTGCCATCATTTAGAAACAGATGGACAATAGATAGAAACATCTTTCAAAGCCAAAGTTTATAACCCCCCAACTTAGTTTGCCATGCTCAAATAAGATATATTGGTTACCACTTTTGTTTGCTTTTATTATTAACTAGCTTGGGGATCCGGCAGTGCCTGGGTGATTTGAAATTACTGGGTTCAGTACTCTCTGGATAAGGGAGAACTACAACTCCCAGATTCCTCCATCACTTGTGAGAGTCACAGTGGTCTCTGGAAGTGAGTGAAGATATTACAAGTCCCATCATTCGTGGTCCATTCTCCCCCAAACCGCTCCAGGACGTAAAGTGAGTCCAACTCTGATTAAATCATCACTCTCATCTTCCTCAATGTAAATGTGCTTATGTATCCTTTTAATAATAATAGAGTAAAATTAATAAATGTAATAATAATAATAATAATAATAATAATAATAATAATAATAATAGTAAATACAGTAAAATAATAAATGTAATAACAGAGTAAAATAATACATGTAATAACAATAATATCAGAGTAAAATAATAAATGTAATAATACCAATAATAATAGAGAAAAATAATAAATGTTCCATATATACTTGAGCATAAGCCGACCCAAATATAAGCCAACCAGGACCCTCACCTGAGTATAAGCCAAGGAGGGCTTTTTCAGTCCTAAAAAAGGGCTGAAAAACTAGGCTTATACTCGAGTATATACAGTAAGTAAGTAATTAAATCAGCTCTCAGTTGAGATTGAAGTGTCCAAAGTGATGCATCATATATGATCAGGAATATTTTGGCTTTTATTTTGAACATGTCAATGGCTGTATCATTTTCTTTCAGTGACTTGTTAGTTACAGATGCCTCTTCTCTGGCAAGTTGTTTCATAATGGTGGCTTTTTAAATGCCTTTGCTGTTTTCTATAATCAAGAATAAACTACATAGTTGCTGAAGGGAGAAGGGCAGAGGATGAAGACTTGATGTGATTCAAACTGTGCAGGAAGAAATTAAAGCTCAACAGCTTTGAAAGATGGATGCCTCTCTGCAGGAACTGAAAGAAGAATTACATATAAGAATAGAAAACTGAGACAGGTTGCTAGGAGACTGATAAATGAACTGGAAGATAGGTTGAGAGGAAAAATGGAACAACAGATGGAACCTGCCTTTAGTGTCACAAAGACTGACAGTCATTCCCATGTAACTGGATGAGTGTGAAATGTCACAACTAAGCAATATGGTAGTGGATTACCGTTTCCTGTGGCCTGTCTAACATTGTCTGACAATATGTTGCCTTTCTTGCCAGTTATGAATGAAGAAATAAAAGTAAATGGAAAGTGAAGGTGTTGTGCCTACTCAAGAAGAAACTAATAACAGCTTCCCTGGGCTAATTAGGAAAAAATATTTGCATCCTTTCAGAATTGCATTCCTTGATTTCAGGGACTTTCTTCCTGAAAAATGTATTACTCCAGTGACGATTGCACCCAACATATCTCCATGACAGCAAGGAATTGGGAATGAGTTGTCTATATAGAATCATAGAGTTGGAAGAGACCTCGTGGGCCATCCGACTGGATCTGCCAACCTCCTGCCAAGAAGCAAGAAAACCACATTCAAAGTACCCCTGACAGATGGCCATCCAGCCTCTGCTTAAAAGCCTCCAAAAAGCCTCCTCCACACTCCAGGGCAGAGAGTTCCACTGCTGAACAGCTCTTACAGTGAGGAAGTTCTTCCTAATGTTAAGGTGGAATTTCCTTTCCTATAGTTTGAAGCCATTGTTCCGCATCCTAGTCTACATGGCCATCATGCTTCCTCTCAGCATTCTCTTCTGCAGGCTAAACATGCCCTGCTCTTTAAGCCGCTCCTCATAGGGCTTGTTCTTCAGACCCTTTATCATTTTAGTCGCCCTCCTCTGGACACATTCTACCTTGGCGATATTGCCCTTAAACTGCGGTGCCCAGATGATGATCATGCCTTCTAACCCTTCATCTAAGTCATTAATAAAGATATTGAACAGAACAGGCACTCCACTCGTCACTTCTTTCCAGGATGAAGAGGAAGCATTGATGAGCACCTTTTGGGTTCGTTCACTTAGCCTATTACAGATCCACCTAACCATAGTTTTGCCTAGCACACATTTGACTAGTTCGTTTGCCAGAAGGTCATGA
The DNA here is from genome assembly GCF_035594765.1 of Anolis carolinensis. Lineage (NCBI taxonomy): Eukaryota > Metazoa > Chordata > Lepidosauria > Squamata > Anolidae > Anolis > Anolis carolinensis. The sequence continues at coordinate 137,789,614 of NC_085844.1, forward strand.
GGGACCTTTTCGAAGGCCTTATTGAAATCCGGGTACGCTACATCCACAGTGTTCCCTACATCTATCCAGCTTATAACTATCTAAAAAAGACCTCAGATATAAAAAGAGACTTTAGATAGCCAGTCTGATACATGGCTTGAATAATAACCAAACCTTTTACCAAAAGCATTAAGCAGAATTACTGAATTAAGTTAGCAAACCATGACAAGAATAATCTGTATGCTGAGAAACCATAGGGCTGAGTTCCAAATAATTCAAACCAATTGCTAAATTGTTACTATGTAGTTATAAAAATCTCATTGGTAATAAACCTGCTCTCATTGGGTCTAGTAGTTGGATTTAGATCACTCTCAATCTAAATACTGAATAGTCTTTTAAAGTCATCTGATTACATACTACAGGATTAGACTGTTTAACATTTTTCTTAGGGCTGAAATTGTATTTAGTTAAGGACTGATAAAAAGAAAATGAGGGGAAAAGACTGCTCTAGTGGATGAATACGCATGGGAAACTGATTCAAGTCTTTCTGTAATTCCATAGGGTTATCTCCATGTAGAAATGATGTTTGGCAAGCTGAATATTTGAATTAAGCCTCTCTCTGGCACACATCTCTTAGGAGACATGATTGAGAGGAGCAATTAGCAAACACCGAGGGGATTTTTTTTCTTAGCTCCTTAACCTACATCCCATTCTGGTCTTTTGCAGAGCCCCAAATGTACATAAACTTGAGTAACCATTGCCTCAAATGTAATTCAGTTTTCCTTTCAAGTGAAGAAGTGTTTTCTTATTTGTGCTGCTCCTTAGGAAATAGCATTCTGCTAGCATGTAGGCAGAGCTGGTGTGTTGGCATGCTAGCATTAAGGATCATTTTGAAGAGTAAATTGCAATTTATTTAAAGATATGGGAATGCATCTCAATCAAGGAAGCCATGGCCTTGAGTTTGTAAGATCTGAGCAGACCTGTTGATGATCAACAGTTCTGGAGGTTTGTCATTCAGGGGATCAACAGAAGGTGAAGTCATTAATAACAAGAACTGATTCTTATAGCAGCAGAACTGTCTATAAACTAAAATTATTTAAAATGTCAGAAACAAGATAATGTTAAGTGAGAAAGCAAAAAGGAGTTAGGAGAAAATAGAAGAAAACTTCTTTTATCTAGAAGTATTTTCTTTCTGAAATTTGCAGTATGTGTTATATGTAAGCAAGTATGTGTGTGTGCATGAATATTGTGTGAAAAATAAATATATGTTGTATAAGGAGGTATGTGGTGTGCTCTCATCTCTCTCACTTTCACTCAAATCTTTGGGATCTGTCCACCCCAGCATACGCTCATAAGGGAAGGACAGTCACAAATAATTCCAATGAGAGATAAAAGTGGAAAGTATCAGAAGAATCCAGGCTGAATGTATAAAAGTGGCCTGAATCTTAATTGGGATGTGTGCAACACATAAGGGGGAAATGGCCAAAGAATGTATATCTGTAGTCAGTTTTTGTAGGAAGAAAGTGAAAGAAGGTGAAGCTTACAAGCGAAGTTAAAAATAATAAAAGGCGGAGGGATTGGTCATGGAACTTGGGGAGGAATGAGGAAATGGTAGAGCTAATGCATGTAGAAGACAGTCAGTACTTACTTTACCTCAGTTCTCAGGTCCATGTGACCCCCCCCCCAATGAACCGGTGTGAGCTCTAAGATCTACAGAAGAGGTCCTCCTCTTGGTCCTGCCTCCGTCTCAAGTGCGGCTGGTGGGGATGAGAGAGAGGGCCTTCTTGGTGGTGGCCCCTCGGCTTTGGAATGTCCTCCCCAGGGATATTAGGCTTGCCCCCCATTACAATGTATTCTCAAGGAGCTGAAACATGGCTCTTCAGGCAGGCTTTTGGAAATGATTAAGACATCTGCTAATCTAAGGACCAAACAGTGGTCACTAGCACTTTAATGGTTGAATTGGGCTACAGCTGGGATATTGTATTATTCATTTTTATGGCAATTTGCACTGTGTTTTATTGATTTTTAAATTTGACTTTTTTGTAAGGTGACGTTTTTATCTTAACTGATGTTTCTAATGTTTAATATGTGATGTAATTTAGCCTCTATTTTTATGTGTTATGCCACTTATATGTGCTTTTGTAGGCCGCCCCAAGTCCTTCTGGGAGATGGTGGCGAGGTCTTCTTCTTCTTCTTCTTCTCCCTCCTCCTCTTCCTCCTTCTCCTCCTCCTCCTCCTCCTCTTCTCCTTCTTCCTCCCCCTCCCCCTCCCCCTCCCCCTCCCCCTCCCCCTCCCCCTCCCCCTCCCCCTCCTCCTCCTCCTCCTCCTCCTCCTCCTCCTCCTCCTCCTCCTCTTCTTCTCATCATCATCATCATCATCATCTCCCAAAAATGGGGCTTCTGCTCTAACGGTGGAGACAGAATAAATAATATTCCAGAATAGATCTCACCAAGTTGAAGCAGAAGCCACTGAGGTATTTTATTTAATTTCAGCTGAAAGTCATGCCAGCCTGTGATAATTCACAAAAAAAAAAAAAAGCTGAAATACGTAACAAAGTAAAACATGCACTTTTATACACTTTTCAGGTTCAAAATTCCCTCCGCCCCTAGCTGGACCTGGCTTCACCATGATTGGCTGAGCTAGCGTGACATCAGCAGGGACTCCCTGGAGAGGTGGGAGTTTGGTGTGCTTCGGCCAATGAGAGAACGTTGCCTGCCTTCGATATAGATTTCCCTCTGTCCAATGGTTGCAGAGGAGCTGGCAGGTCTTAGAACAATGGATGAAATGATGACTGATGGTGGGATTAAATAATATCCCTGCTGTGTGGGCACAATGACCTTGATGGGTCTCCCAAAACCTTTATTGTCCCTTATGTTTCTAGTTCCTGATTAAGCCCAGTGGCCCGACCACCCAACTTCCTTGCAAATTCCAACAGAAAGTATTGTTCATGGAAATGCCTAATGGCTGGGAATAACAAAGGGGAAAATAGCCTTTCCAAAAACGGTGGCATGGTTATCCCGTGACTGGAAACCGCATGCTGGGATGGCAAATGTTGTGTATTGTCCAAGCAGTGACACAAAGGAAGGGTAGGCCATCCGGCTCCTGTTATCCTCTGAGTCACCCATGTAGTATGGGTTCCATTGAGGCAGCTGATAGAGCCAAACAAATGCAAACGTAGGGACTTGTTATTTCAATCAATGTATCAATAGACAGGTCCGGCTTACAGGGCCCTGGGATTCTCGTCAGACTGCTTGACAAAGGACCTAACATAAGGTCACTCATTAATCCTGTCATCAACATATGTTTGCCTTTGTTTCTCCTGCTGCCGCACCTCCATCTCCCCCATTGGCCAGCCAGGGAAAGACATCACAGGCAGGCAGCGTTCTCTCTTTGGCCGAGGCATGTCAAGCTCCCACCTTTCTAGGGAGCCCCTGCCAATCATAGCAAGGCTGGATCCAGCCAGGGGCGGTGGGAATTTTGAACCTGAAAACTGTATAAAAGTGCATGCTTTGCTATGTTATGTATCTTAGTTTATTTTTTGGCGAACTATCGCAGGCTGGCATCACTTTCAGCTGAAATTAAATAAAATTCCTTGGTGGCTTTTGCTTCGACTTGGTGAGTTCTATTCTGGAAATTATTGGCTTCTTTTTCTCACCAAGCTTAACCCACAGCTTGGATCCCACTATCCAATGCTGCTCTAAATTGCTCGTTAACAAAGGTGAGTCAAAGATTATAGAGAGGAGCAAGAATAGGCAGAAGATATACATTTTGGGATTTGAGGAATAAGGGTAAGATTATAAAATATATTATTTACTTGGTGTTTTCCCTTTTTCTAGCCTTAGCCTCTAAATGTAAATTTTCCTTGGCTCAGCCTTAGACAAAGACCTTGGAGTTCCTTTGTTTGAGAGGCATTGACTGGGGTAGGAAAGAATTAACAGTAGTTAATTCTTA